>NW_018407435.1:1768945-1915844 GCF_002113885.1 Mizuhopecten yessoensis
CCCCGTCCTCGCATACTTTGCCATCTTACTTCCTACCTAACCAAAATCGTTTTCCATTGTCACCTTCCCACATGTACCACAGCCAGGTTCCTACAAATACCATTGCCATCTTCCCATATGTACCACTGTCACCCTATAACATATATCACTACCATCTTCCTTACATAAAAAAAACCTGTACCTTCCCCCACATACCATTACCACCTTCCAACATATGCAAGTGCCCCTTCCCACATATAGCAGTCTCACCTTCCCACATATACCAGTGTCCCTTCCAACATATACCAGTGTCCCTTCCCACATATACCACAGTTACCTTCCCACATATACCACAGCCACCTTCCCACATATACCACTGTTACCTTCCCACATATACCACTACCACCTTCCCACATATACCACAGTCACTTTCCCACATATACCACAGTCACTTTTCCACATAAACCACTACCACCTTCCCACATATATCAACCTTCTCACATATACCACAGCCACCTTCCCACATATACCACTGTTACCTTCCCACATATACCACTACCACCTTCCCACATATACCACAGTCACTTTCCCACATATACCACAGTCACTTTTCCACATAAACCACTACCACCTTCCCACATATATCAGTTACCTTCTCACATATACCACAGTTACCTTCCCACATATACCACAGCCACCTGCCCACATATACCACTGTCACCTTCCCACATATAGCACTGTCACCTTCCCACATATACCACTGTCACCTCCCCACATATACCACTGTCACCTTCCCACATAAACCACTGTCACCTTCCCACATATACCAGTGTCACCTTCCCACATATACCACTGTCACCTTCCCAAATATACCACTGTCACTTTCCCACATATACTACAGTCAGCTTCTCACATATACCACTGTCACCTTCCTACATATACTACCACAGTTACCTTCCCACATATACCACAGTCATTTTCCCACATATACCACAGTCACCTTCCCCCATATACCACTGTCACCTTCCAACATATACCACTGTCACCTTCCCACATATACCACCGCCACCTTCCCACATATACCACAGTTACCTTCCCACATATACCACAGTTACCTTCCCACATATACCACAGCCACCTTCCCACATATACCACTGTTACCTTCCCACATATACCACAGTCATCTTCCCACATATCCCACTGTCACCTTCCCACATAAACCACTGTCACCTCCCACATATACCACAGCCACCTTCCCACATATACCACTGTTACCTTCCCACATATACCACTACCACCTTCCCACATATACCACAGTCACTTTCCCACATATACCACAGTCACTTTTCCACATAAACCACTACCACCTTCCCACATATATCAACCTTCTCACATATACCACAGCCACCTTCCCACATATACCACTGTTACCTTCCCACATATACCACTACCACCTTCCCACATATACCACAGTCACTTTCCCACATATACCACAGTCACTTTTCCACATAAACCACTACCACCTTCCCACATATATCAGTTACCTTCTCACATATACCACAGTTACCTTCCCACATATACCACTGTCACCTTCCCACATACACCACTGTCACCTTCCCACATATACCACAGTCACTTTCCCACATATACCAC
This sequence comes from Mizuhopecten yessoensis, assembly GCF_002113885.1. Taxonomy (NCBI): domain Eukaryota; kingdom Metazoa; phylum Mollusca; class Bivalvia; order Pectinida; family Pectinidae; genus Mizuhopecten; species Mizuhopecten yessoensis. Next base: position 1,770,578 of record NW_018407435.1, read on the forward strand.
AGTCACTTTTCCACATAAACCACTACCACCTTCCCACATATATCAGTTACCTTCTCACATATACCACAGTTACCTTCCCACATATACCACAGCCACCTTCCCACATATACCACTGTTACCTTCCCACATATACCACTACCACCTTCCCACATAGTGTCCCTTCCCACATATACCACAGTTACCTTCCCACATCCTGTACCTTCCCCCACATACCATTACCACCTTCCAACATATGCAAGTGCCCCTTCCCACATATAGCAGTCTCACCTTCCCACATATGCCAGTGTCCCTTCCAACATATACCAGTGTCCCTTCCCACATATACCACAGTTACCTTCCCACATCCTGTACCTTCCCCCACATACCATTACCACCTTCCAACATATGCAAGTGCCCCTTCCCACATATAGCAGTCTCACCTTCCCACATATGCCAGTGTCCCTTCCAACATATACCAGTGTCCCTTCCCACATATACCACAGTTACCTTCCCACATATACCACAGTCATTTTCCCACATATACCACAGTCACCTTCCCCCATATACCACTGTCACCTTCCCACATATACCACTGTCACCTTCCCACATAAACCACTGTCACCTTCCCACATATACCAGTGTCCCTTCCCACATATATACCAGTTACCTTCCCACATATACCACAGTCACCTTCTCACATATACCACTGTCACCTTCCAACATATACCACTGTCACATTCCCACATATACCACAGTCACCTTCCAACATATACCACAATCACCTTCCAACATATACTACAGTCTCCTTTCCTCACATACCATTACCATTTTCCCCACATAATAAACCTCCTCCTTCCCACATATACCAGTGTCCCTTCCCACATATACCAGTGCCCCTCCCCACAAATACCACTTCCACCTTCCAACATATACAAGTGCCCCTTCCCACATATACCACTGTTACATTCCCACATATACCTCTACCACCTTCCCACATATACCAGTGCCCTTCCCACATATACCACTGTTACATTCCCACATATACCACTACCACCTTCCCACATTTACCACTGCCACTTTCCCACATATACCACTACCACCTTCCCACATATACCACAGTCACTTTCCCACATATACCACAGTCACTTTTCCACATAAACCACTACCACCTTCCCACATATATCAACCTTCTCACATATACCACAGTCACCTTCCCACATATACCACAGCCACCTTCCCACATATACCACTGTCACCTTCCCACATATACCACAGTCACTTTTCCACATAAACCACTACCCCCTTCCCACATATATCAACCTTCCCACATATTCCACAGTCACCTTCCCACATATACCACTACCACCTTCCCACATATACCAGTGCCCTTCCCACATATACCACTGTTACATTCCCACATATACCACTACCACCTTCCCACATATACCAGTGCCCTTCCCACATATACCACTGTTACATTCCTACATATAACACCACAGTCACCTTCCCACATATACCACTGTCGCCTTCCCACATATACCACTGTCACCTTCCCAAATATACCACTGTCAATTTCCCACATATACTACAGTCAGCTTCCCACATAAACCACTGTCACCTTCCCACATATACAAGTGTCCCTTCCCACATATATACCAGTTACCTTCCCACATATACCACAGTCACCTTCTCACATATACCACTGTCACCTTCCAACATATACCACTGTCACATTCCCACATATACCACAGTCACCTTCCAACATATACCACAATCACCTTCCAACATATACTACAGTCTCCTTTCCTCACATACCATTACCATTTTCCCCACATAATAAACCTCCTCCTTCCCACATATACCAGTGTCCCTTCCCACATACACCAGTGCCCTCCCCACAAATACCACTTCCACCTTCCAACATATACAAGTGCCCCTTCCCACATATACCACTGTTACATTCCCACATATACATCTACCACCTTCCCAAATATACCAGTGCCCCTTCCCACATATACCACTGTTACATTCCTACATATACCACTACCACCTTCCCACATTTACCACTGCCACTTTCCCACATATACCACTACCACCTTCCCACATATACCACAGTCACTTTCCCACATATACCACAGTCACTTTTCCACATAAACCACTACCACCTTCCCACATATATCAGTTACCTTCTCACATATACCACAGTTACCTTCCCACATATACCACAGCCACCTTCCCACATATACCACTGTCACCTTCCCACATATACCACTGTCACCTTCCCAAATATACCAGTCACTTTCCCACATATACTACAGTCAGCTTCTCACATATACCACTGTCACCTTCCTACATATACTACAGTCAGCTTCTCACATATACCACTGTCACCTTCCCACATATACCACTGTCACCTTCCAACATATACCACTTCCAACTTCCCACATATACCACTGCCAACTTCCCACATATACCACAGCCACCTTCCCACATATACCTCTGTCACCTTCCCACATATACTACCTTCCCACATCTACCACTACCACCTCCCACAATAAATCAGTACCCCTTCCAACATAATACCACTGTCACCTTCCCTCATATACCACTGTCACCTTCCCCAATATACCACTGTCACTTTCCCACATATACTACAGTCGGCTTCTCACATATACCACTGCCACCTCCCCCTATATATCAGTTCCCCTTCCAACATATACCACTACTACCTTCACACATATACCACTAGCAACTTCCCATATATACCACTACCACCTCCCCCTATATATCAGTACCCCTTCCAACATATACCACTACTAACTTCACACATATACCACTACCAACTTCCCATATATACCACTACCACCTCCCCCTATATATCAGTGCCCCTTCGAACATATACCACTACTAACTTCCCACATATACCACTGCCACCTGTCAGCAAATATCTACCCACTTTATATTACTCTGTCACCTTCTCCACTGTGTTTTGTGGGAAGGCTGCGACTTTCCTAGATACCAATGTCACCTTCGCTAACACAAGAGACATCCCTCTCAGATACCACTGTTATTTGGCACTGGCTAATTTTGTATTGCAGAAATTATGGAGAAAATCGTAGAGAAATGACGGGTGGTGAAGTTCCCTTCAACATCTCCTTGCCACTTTTGGGGATAGGCCTGCTGTCCCTGCTCCTCAGCCTCACCTTCTGCTGTTATATGTGGAGGTATAGCAAGAATAGGTTGATCAAAACAAATGCATTTAAATTTTCCTGTCAGCTGGGCAAATGAGCTAATGTCATGATGTGTTGTCCCTTTTCAATTTTTTTTTAGTTAAAGAGCTTCTTCTGAATACTAAAAATGCCTTGTGTTATGTAGCCCTGAGCATGCTGAGGTGAATGGCTGCCTAGCTTGTTCATATGAATGACCTTGACCCACTGACTTTCAAGTACAGAGAGGTTAAATGTGTTATATTTTTTCAAATAGCCAAGAGACCTATAATATATAAAAAATTGTTTACATCAATTTGACCTTCATTTACTTTTAAGGTCATAAATGTGAGATGTGTGTCAGATAACAACATTGAACAATTAGTCCCATTAGGCCTTTTGTCTAGAGTAAACAGTTTCCTTACCTGCAAGTAAATAGTTATGTGTACATGAAGTGACCAAGGAGAATAAATCTATTTGTCATTTACTGGAATTAGCTGTCCTTCACATGCAGGGAGCATCTTATATTAGATATTTTTTTTATCTGCATTCAAATAACTTTTATTTTTAGATTTTGTTTTTTTGTTTTTATCAAAATTTATAGTCCTATATCTTCGCAAAGTAATGGCATATCTTAGAAATTGTTATCATTCCACCAGAAATATACCGACCAAAAGTTTCCACTCTAGGCTTCATAGTTCAGTAGAAGAAGCTTTTGGAAAACAATGAAAGTGGGTGAAGGTCATTCATGCAAACTTGATAGTCTTTCCTCCTACCAAGCTAAAGGCAAGCTATCATGACACTGCGCATCAGTTATACCTCGGGCACTTCGTCCACAGGCAAAAATACGCTCAAAATAGACAGATAATTTTGGTAAGTATTCAGATTATTTTGTGTTGATAAATCAGATAAATTATGTGACCGATTTCCTAAAGATACAGACTTTCATAAAGACATGAAAAAAAGCTTACCATCCAAAACGATGTTTATGAGAATAAAAAGTGTGTATAGTTCTATTTGTGGTAACTTTACATAAATATTAATCAGGCCTACATTCTGGGTTGACAGATTGCGGTGTAAGGCACGTCAGGAGCAAGGATACAGAAGGGTAAGTGCTGTCAATCTGTTCTCTCTGAATGGTTACCACGTGTTCAGAAGCATGTGCATTGCGTGACAAGTGTAGCGATAGTCCTACTGTTTACCAGCTCCAGGCTGTCCATGGAGTTCGCGGTCTCTTGGTGCAAAATTTACATGTAAAATATAGGACCTGTCATTACTATCATACCAGAAATTATTTGCCTTTCTTTGGGTTTTTTTTAAAGTCAGGATTGGAAGTATTAGCCCATTTCTGAATTCAAAAAAGAACAAAACAAGTTTTTGAATGTAAAAAAAAAAAATCCAGGGAATATCAGATTTCAAAATTTGCAATCTATTTGTATTGTGTGAAGTAGAAATGTGTATGAAATGCGAAGTAGAAAATTGTACAGTATGCAAAATAGACAATTGTGTAATATGCAAAATAGACAATTGTACAATATGCAAAATTGACAATTGTATAATATGCAAAATAGACAATTGTGTTATATGCAAAATTGTATAATATGCAAAATAGTATAAAATGCAAAATAGACAATTGTATAATATGCAAAATAGACAATTATATAATATGCAAAATAGACAATTGTATAATATGCAAATAAATAGTTGCAAATTTTCTTTATTTGGAAATATGATTCCATTGCATTTAGATTCATTTGATGTTTTTGTTTTTTCAGATCAAATTCAAGACATGTAAAAAGAGAAAGCTTCCAAATGATGTGAGTGTGTTATATGATATATCTGGAAGTACCGTCTGGGTCACGTTATCTAAAGCCTGGTTAGCTTTAGGAGTTGTTAAAGCAGAAATTGTATGTTTTAGATCTTATTTACCATATATGTGAAGTTTTGTGTATAGGAATTTTAAATCATCATCAAGAAAAACAAAATTATTTATAAAATTCATAACAAATTTTCAATAATATCAAATTGAAAATATAAAATTTGTGACTTGTTCAGCTATATTATTTCTGAGCATTTTTTTCCCCAGTGATAATTGTATTCCTGGTTTTCACATATCATCAGTGTATATATATATAGACACAGCTGTCCGCAAATGGGTGCAGACAGTGAGGAGGAGCATGCTGGTTTTATTACCACTGACAAATTTATTTCTGGTATTCAGGTATATTCATAATTTTCACAGATGATGCACCTATGTAACACACCAAGTTCATGTCTGTGAAATACATGAGATGTTCCTGTAATGCTTTACAGCCTATTTTGTGTAGAAATAGGGGGAGAAGCTGTAAGATAACAATCACAACATATTTTTATGTTTCTTCTTTTCCATGGAAACTAGACGTGCCCAGTGTGTATTGAGGAGTTTGAACAGTCGGAGTATGTGGCCATATGTCCGTGTAACCACTGTTTCCATATGAAGTAAGTAAAGAACACTATCGTGTTCAATATATGGTCATGATAAAGTTTATTATGGAATATATTGTACAAAAGAGTATGAGAATACAATTTGGAAAGAGAAAAAAAAAAAGGAAAAAGAAAATTCCAGGGGTAAACTTGGCATCTACCCAATGCCTATCCAGCAAATTTTCTTTGTTGCTATTTTGGAATCATAATGCAAAGTATCAAAATGAAAGATGAATACCTTACAAAGAGAATAAACTCTAATCCAGAAATAAAACCTTCATGTTGCTTTATCCTCTAAGAGAGAATTACAGAAAATAAAAGAAGCACTTTTAAACAAATTTTAAGTGAAGTGGTACCATTTTTTTGAAAGACTAATTTTCAGATAACGAAAATTTTCAAACATTTAAAACTGTAACAATTCCTGTAAATTGCCATCATAAAGGTTGATGTGGCCATGTTTCAGTTTTGGTATTTACTAATTTAAATAAAAAGATGTATATGATATGAGGTCTATTTCTTTATGAAAATCTGTCAGATATGTCAAGTAATAAAATAACAAACGGCAGAATAAATACAATACTGGTCAAATGACATGACTTTGATCCCTTTCAATGTCATCATATTCATATTTTAATATTGATTTCAATATAAGATTTTGCGAAGTTATCGAATGAACAGTAGCCCTTTAAAAGTGCTTGAATTATGATGAGACTTTGCTTAGAGGTCTGACTTGGGTTTCCCGGGGTCTTTCCCCACCACCCATCTCCCAGGGAGTTAAACCTACATCTTCAGGTGAGGTTTAAACACTGTCTTTAGCTCTAGAAATCATGGCCGACCGGATCTGGTCTAGAAAATATCATTACTAGTAGTCCAGATGTAGGTATCAAATTTAAGAATATCAAAAAGGGCCATGAAAATGTAAGGTGTTTATTTCATGTTAATAAATATCGTAAATATATGATTTTAAATTCCTACAATTGATATAAAGACATCGAGTGGAAGAGCAAGATTCCCCTTGACACTCTAATCAATGTCTGCGTCCTTACAGGTGTCTGTTGGAGTGGCTACGGTACCAGAACGCCTGTCCCATGTGTAAGGCACCGGTCCAGACCCTACCTGCTGCCGGGGAGAGAACTGGGCTCATTCCACTTGACCAGAGGGCGCAGGGCTCGGAGAGGGCCGGGGTTTCCACCATTGAAACAGTGTAGCTAGTCCACAGTAAACAGACTTGGGACCTTGGATCTTAACTGTGATAAATGATGTGTTCTTCAAGATGGAGGTTACAAACATGTTCTCCTTGTGATAAAAGTAACCACTAAGGCAGAAAAGGAGCTTGGATCCTTAATGTGATAAACAAAGAGCTTGTCAAGAGGGATGTTACATATCCTCCTTGTGCTAAAATTAACAGGATATGACAACAGTAATAGCTGTGAAGTGGAATCATTTCATAAACGTTTTGGAAACACAGAGTGGTACCTGGAGTATTTTGATGTGTTGTATTAGGATTCATGATCAATACAGGTCAAAATTACCAGCTGCTTGAATGTTTGTAATGAATAAATTTTTCATGGTGATTGACAAGACTCCAGTTGAACCAGATGACATGTGGCCTAGCTGGCTCAAGTGTATGCTCTGGTTTATGAGTCTTTCAGTTCTCTGTAACTGACAGGTTCTGCAAACAATGACGGGGGACTGTCATATGGCCCCTGGTGATAGTGATGTGTTCTATGGTGATATAGTGCTCGGTGGTGATAATGGTGGTGTTCTGTGGTAATTGATTATGCAAAATATCATAAAATATATTGTGATCACATTTCATTTCTTCATTTTGAAAATATATGTGGTAGGGACAATCACCCATACAAATTGATAGGCCTTTTTGTTGATTTTAAATGAAAACAGAAGCATTCGATCTGAATTAATCAAGCTCGTGGTTGCAAATGTAGATGCTTATAGTACCAGGTAAAGACAGAGTTACCTAAGATGTTCACTAAAATATGAGAAAATCGAGATTGGTAACTTCATTATTATCATTTAGTTATATAAATTTTTATTGTTGAATGAAAATCATTCATTGCAATTCAAAATTAAAGTAGTTTCTAATTTTCCCGCAAAAAGTGAAATTGTTAATTTTAAAGTTCCTATGAATTTTCTTTTTCATTTCTTTCAAAATTTCTTTCAAAATCAAACAAGGGGAAGAGTAAATCACACGACTTCGTACAAAGGGAAATAAATATCTAGTATTGTACATGTTTTTATTATGATAAGTGTGAAGGCCTATTTATATACATGTGTTAATAAATGTAACATGTCACTAATACAATTATATTCTTCTTTGTCACTGAGATGTTTGTATAGATGAGATGAATATCAAAATATTGGGCCCTTTTGTTTATAGGGTTCAAACTTTCGGACCAGCTGGACCTGAGAGTTGTTTTATGGCACTTTCTGGCGAGCCTTGGACGCTATATTGTTTTAGCTGAAATTTCTATATCAAATCTATGGAAGATTGAATTTCTGGATGTTTGGTATGAGGGAACTGTTTGGTCCACATAAACAAACACGCCCAGTAAACTTTATGATTAATTATGTTCAGGGTCACAGAAATGTTTGTGAAATAATAATATCATCATAACATTATGTATTGAGATTTACTGATTTGGTCTAGGTCATTGAAATGTTTGCATTATTGAAATGAATATCATCCTACCATTGTAGGTTTAGGTTTTAATTCAGCAGCTGTAACTACACATATAATCAGATTATCATTAAATCTGCATTTTTCTTTTGTTTAGTTTTTAGCATTGTATGTTAATCATTGCCATAGAATCAAGTTAAAAAAGTGCTAAAACACACTTTTAAAAGTAAACAATAAACATCATTTTGATGTTTATTGTTAATTATATACATGTATATTTTGTGAGAGTGAGTGTGTAGATATATATATGCTGTATAACATGACCTACATTGTTGTTAAAATTGGTTGTTATTTTTACTGCACTGTTGTACCGTTACAATGCAAAATTGTCCTCGTATTGCAGCTTGTGAAAATCTTAAAAATTCTTGTTAAATTTGCCAATATCTGTGTACATGATTTTGGTTTTCTGTATTATATTACCTCAATACCATTTGATCTGTGTTCTGTATCGTAGAGCATTCCTGACATGTCCACCTTTATTCCAGTGGTCCGTTGTTCATTGTTTCTCCCCTTTTTCTGCCCTTATGGCTTTTTCTGTACATGTGTGAGCTATAGATGTTTAAGAGATTTTATTGTCAAAGCAACGTACATTTGGGTTGCCGTGCCTGAAATTCATCAACACTTAGAGTCTGCCTCAAAGCTGATTTATAGATTTGTTTAAACTTCAGTCTCTTTGCTTAGTACATATTAAGTTCATGCTGAAGTCTGTTATGTCTTTGGTTAATTAATTTTTAGCTTAAGTTTCTATGTTTGGAGTACGAAAGGTGTCTATTGATCTTAAGTCTCTATATCTAAAGTCTGTAAGAGATTCAGTTTGCACTGAGGTCGCTTGTTAAGTCTTTGTTAAGATTAGAGAGCTTTGTTTGGGTCAAAGTCATTGTTAAGTCTATAGGATAATAAGTTTTAGCTAAAGTTTCTATGTTAAGTTTATGGAAGATCGAGTTTGAGGTTAACCTTTTATATGTTTAGTATAGAGGATCTTATACTAACTCTATGTAAAATTAAGTTTCAGCTTAAGTCTGTATGTGAAGTTCATGAAATACTTAGGTGTGAGATTTAGTCTCCATGCAAAGTCTTTGGTAAGTTTGAGATCTAGGCTCTACATCAAGCTCACAAGAGGCTTCAGTTTGAGATTGAGTCTCTAAGTTAAGTCATGTTGGAGACTTCAGTTTGAGATTTAGTCTCCATGCAAAGTCTTTGGTAAGTTTGAGATTTAGTCATTAGTTAAATCTGTGGGAGACTTCAGTTTGAGATTTAGTAAGTTAAAGTCTATATAAAGTCTATTGGAGAGTAAGTTTTAAAGTCCAAAGGAGATAGGTGAGATTGAGGCAGATTCAAAGTATTGGTGATATGTTAAGGAGCCTGGTCAGATTTAAGACTTTGAATATTTTAAACACAAAATATGGCACATGTATAAACATAACTGATAATTAATGAATATTTTTGTCATATTAAAATTCTAGGGAAGTGCAATACAAAGTTGGATCCAGGTAAATGTTCCGATATGAGTTTTTGATCAAGATTATTTCTAAACAAATCCATTAATAATCAACCTGTATGAGAGTTTCTGTAAGCTTTGACATTGACCTTTCATAGGTCCTAAAATCTGAATCTGATTTTGGTTCTAATGTTTTATATCATTTACAAACATTGATATTGGTTTCTAGGAAGGTGTGTTAATCTTTTTTATTTTATTTCTATGAAGCTGCAGGTGCTTGTTTAGTTGTTAACGGTAAATAGAGGCAGATATTGAACAGCGTTTTACTCATTTTATCCACAATCAATAATATTTAACAATAACCCTACCCATCATGTGTGTTTATCCCCTTACATAATGCTATTTGCTCAAATGAAGACGAGACACTTATGACTTCTATAAAAAAAAAAAAAAAAAATGGATTGTTTGATATCAATTGAAGTTTTTAATGTTTGATATTCCAATATGAATGTTTAAAATGAAAATATTGTCAAATGACAATATCCAAGTTGTCCTGTGATGCAATGGTGATGAGACACCTTAATACAATAATGTCTGTTATACTGTTTATCATTCGATTGTTGTGAGAGATTAATTTTTACGTTAATTTGTGAGTAAACTCCTAAACTACCTAAACCTTAAGTCTTCCTCAAATATCTATCATTAGGTAATTAATATAATATTAAAATTGCACACTCCCAACCCACCAGTTGAAATATTCTATCACAAATAAAGTCAATATAGGTTGTGAAATAAAGTAATGTACACGTTATTAATTACGTGTTAACACATCATAAATGGTGCAAAATAATCAATAGATTTGTAATACTTGGGTAATACTATAATACTTGGGTGATACTATAAAACTTGGGTAATACTATAATACTTGGGTGATACTATAAAACTTGGGTAATACTATAATACTTGGGTAATATACTATAATACTTGGGTAATACTATAATACTTGGGTAATACTATAATACTTTGGTAATACTACAATACTTGGGTAATACTATAATACTTGGGTAATACTATAATACTTATTTATTGAATGTTAATTGAAATTAAAGGGAGACTATTCTAACATAAATCGGAGATTTAATATTGACGGTCCCTTATAACCTTAAACAATATAGGTGAACAGTTGAGCAGGGCACTTGTAAGTTTCTATAAACTCATTCACCCCTGAAGACACATTTGAACTCTTCCAATTCAAAGGTTGGAATAGTTCATTGTGAAATTTCATGGGTGAATGAGTCAAGTTTGTGAACTGTTTTCCAAGGAATTCTCTTTATGTTGAAAATATACTGTGGTAATGTTTTAAAGAAACTGATTTTAGCTAATTGAAGTTTAACATATTTTACAGAATATTCAATTTTATTACTAATTTCTAATAGAAACATGATTGTTTGTTGTCCTTGATTGAAGTTTACAACAAAACTTTACATGCAGTGTATCAATAGTGTTAAAATATTTTACATTAAACTTATGTATATTCTGGTGCCTATAAATATATATTACTCATTAACAAATTATATTGTACAAAATATGGTGTACATTGATTGCTCCATTACAAATAAAACCATTTAAAATTGAACATATCGAGTACATTGTATCTGCTTTCAGTGACCAAAGTTATATACATGTTCTGAGCAAGTGCACACTGTGTGTTACAACATTAAGTGGTCAACCCATGCTGTACTATGGGATATTTTGGTGTTTTTTGTTCCAATAGGGTGGTGAAATTTTGGTGTTTGACAATATTGTGTAGTAAATTTCTCAGCTTTCAGATGCCTATATACCAGTATTTGCTCCATCATGATCAGTACATTACGGTAGCTGTGCGGCTAAAAAACAGACCAATAGCCTTTGTTTACCCAGGTATTTACTAAACAAGAGATCTCAGAGGGATCTTGGCGCCCACCATTGTGCCATCTTCATTAATTCCTTGTCAGTTTGATCTTTTCTCTTCTTTTCTCTATAATCTGTTTGATCGAGTCATGTTAACAGTAAATGCACCTTGAGGTAACTTTTGATCTTAACTTAATACTGCTGTGTATAAAAGACAACCTTCAAAGAGAGTTTGTCATTTCACATATTTACTAGTACAGTACTTAATGTGAAAGAAATATAATTGATCATTGCAATATGAGAAAGATCTGTTTAGTTCTTCCTTTAGCCATTTTGTTTTTATGATCAGTCTCAAAATATAACATGCACAACGAGGGATCAAAGGGAACCTACATATCAAATTTGAGAAAGATCCCTTAAGTTATTCCTGAGAAATAGTACTAACAAACCTTCAATGTCAAAAATTGAAGATGCCTGTCGGTCGTCCATTTTGTTTATCTGATCAGTTTCAAAAGTAAACCTGAACAATACAGGATAGGATTGATTTCTACCCCCAGTACAGGTATGTCGTATTACCCAATACACAGGTATATCTATCCACAGTACAGTTATGTCTTATTACTCAATACACAGGTATACCTACCTACAGTACCGGTATGACTTATTACCCAATACACATATATATCTACCCCCAGTACAGGTATGTCTTATTACCCAATACCCAGGTATATCTATATACAGTCAGGTATGTCTTATTACCCAATACACATATATATCTACCCACAGTACCGGTATGACTTATTACCCAATACACATATATATCTACCCCCAGTACAGGTATGTCTTATTACCCAATACACAGGGATATCTACCCACAGTACAGGTATGTCTTATTACCCAATACACATATATATCTACCCACAGTACCGGTAAGACTTATTACCCAATACACATATATATCTCCCCCCAGCACAGGTATGTCTTATTACCCAATACCCAGGTATATCTACCCACAGTACAGGTATGACCTATTACCCAATACACAGGTATATCTACCTACAGTACAGGTATGTCTTATTACCCAATACACTGGTATCTCTACCCACAGTACAGGTATGTCTTATTACCCAAGACACAGGTATATCTATATATAGTAAAGGTATCTCTTATTACCAAATACACAGGTATATCTATATACAGTACAGGTATGTCTTATTACCAAATACACAGATATATCTACCCACAGTACAGGTATGTCCTATTACCCAATAATCAGTTATATCTACCCACAGTACAGGTATGTCTTATTACCAAATACACAGGTATATCTACCCACAGCACAGGTATGACCTATTACCCAATACACAGGTATATCTACCTACAGTACAGGCATGTCTTATTACCCAATACACAGGTATATCTACCCAGTGTACAGGTATGACTTATTACCCAATACACAGGTATATCTACCCACAGTACAAGTATGTCTTATTACCCAATACACAGGTATATCTACATACAGTACAGGTATGTCTTATTACCCAGTTTACATGTATATATCTATCCAAGGAACAGGTATCACATTATTGATTATACATAGATGTTTGACAATACACACCAGGTATGTAAATGCTACGGTTTTTAAACACAACCTACACTGACCTACTACACAATCTATTGATTTATTGTCACGGTATGTCTGTCGGTAACCTTGCTCAACAGGGAAGTTATTTGGTCTGCACATCTGCAGGTCTAAACAGGTAGATCTACACATTGCCATGGATTTGTGAACACAGAGCAGAAATTTGTTGATGTTACTTCCCAGTCAGCACCATTGTCAAATTTCAGACAGAAATATGACTTCCAAGTTTTGATCAAAACTTTTACAATGTCAGCAGGAAAGTGACAGATTTATCAGCAAAGCTAGAGGGAAGTTCATCATGTGATTGTGAATCCCAGGGCTGGATAACTATGGACAATGATACGTGAACCTTCTGATGTGTGGAACGGTTAACCTGGATTCATCATCACAGTAACCCTGTGACATCAGTGATCGTGAGGTAGTTATTCTATACTGTGTATACATTACTAAATGTTAAACAAACATATACTACTGGTCCATTGGGACATTCAAGTTTTCACTTCTTGACATACCCAAATCTTATTTGCGAGTGTTTACTGATAACAGTATCTTTATACAAGAACAACAAATATCAACAAATAATTTAGCTTTTCATAAAAAATGGCAACCCCTATCAGTCAAATTCCTCTCCGAATTAAAGGTCAAACGACATGTATTCACCACAAGGGCAGAAAACTATATTTTTATTGTGAAAAATGTCAGGAACTGGTTTGTCCAAAATGCCTTTCTTCTATTCATCAAGGCCATTTTGTTTGTGAGCTAAGTGAAATCTCTCCTCAGAAAGAACCAGACATTAAAAACTTTATAGACAGAACAGAAAAAAATGACCTTGTGCAAATTGGGAAATACATCACCACTACCGATACCCTGCTTAAAGACAACACCAGTACTTTTGACAAGTTGTCACAACAGTTAAAATTACAAACAGATAAATTAAAACAAGAGCTGGACATGCTTACAGCACAGACACTCTCTTGTTACCACAAAATGGAAGAGGATAATACCAAACTGATAAATAAATACAAACAGGACCTTGAGATGTACGAGAAGCAACTCAAACAACAAGTTCAAGAATGCAAAGCAGCTCTCCAGCGTGGTTCACACATACAGATTTATGATGCTTTTTGTGAGATCCATTCTCCTACATACGGTCTTCCTGTAAAACCTGTCCTAGTTACTGCCAACTTCACTCCAAATGAAAATCCTCAAGATCGTTTGAAAAAAGCTTTGGGAAAAGTTACCACCTCAGGTCAAGGTCAAACTTTAACTGACCAGGATCGGTCAGTCTCAACATCTGATGATCTGGGACAACCCTTTACACAACAACAACGGTCAGGAGCAAAAGTGAAGAAAGCAGTGACAACATACAAACTGCTGCCACAGACCGAGGTAGTGGAGGAGCGGGAGTTTCCATGTTACATTAGGTCTATATGTCCCACCACTGATGGTCAGGCGTGGACCAAGTACCTGGACAAATTAACTCACCTGGACAGGAAGGGTAAAGTAATACAGAAGGTCAAAAACAATGTCTGTATCTATGACATCAGCCTGTCACCCACCACACACACACTGTGGGTCTGTGATTATGAATACAGCATCATGGAGCTGGTATCAGGACGACTGACACACCGATTTAGTACCAATGAGGAACCCAAGTGTATATGTGTTACAGCCAGTAACCATGTCATTGTAGGGATGACCAAACACATCTCCAAATTTACCACAGATGGTAAAATGGTGTGTACTACAATGGCTAAAGGGACTGGGAAACCATTAGTGTGTTCACCACACAGGATCACAGAGTGTCCTGTCACTCACAATGTGGCAGTCACTGATTTCAGTATTGAAAGTGATGGTGGTGATGGAAACAAACATGTTGTTGTGATGGACACTGATTTCAAGGAGCTGTTTGTATATAGAGGTGACATCCCCAGTATATATAACCCAACACCACAAACAGAAGGTGAACCATTTTACCCCCGTGATGTGGTGTATGACAGTGTGGGGAACCTGATCATAGGGGACTATGACAACTACAGGGTCCTACTCATCAGTGGAGTTGGTGAGTTCCTCAGGGTCATACACACAGACACAGACTATACAGTGGCTGTAGGTATAGACAGGGAGGATGTCCTGTGGACAGTGTTTGGGACATGGTGTGATAAAACAGTCAAACTACTACAGTACAGCAGTGTGTGACACCTGTAACCAAACAACTAGTGTATCTAGTTACCATGACAATGACATGGAAATTAAAGACAAAGGAAACTTATCATGATTACCAATCAACCATAAATTGTGTGACATTCACAGGATTAAAAGTAAAATGACTAGACTACAGATTGTGTGACATTCACAGAATTATAAGTAAAATGTCTTGACTACAGATTGTGAGACATTCACACGATTATAAGTAAAATGTCAAGACTACAGATTGTGAGACATTCACAGGATAATAATTATAGTACAATGTCTAGACTACAGATTGTGAGACATTCACAGGATTATAAGTAAATTGTCTAGACAACAGATCGTGTGACATTCACAGGATTATAAGTAAATTGTCTAGACAACAGATTGTGTGACAGACAACAGATTGTGTGACATTCACAGGATTATAAGTGAAATGTCTACACTACAGTTTGTGTGATATTCACAGGATTATAAGTAAGATGTCTAGACAACAGATTGTGTGACATTCACAGGATTATAAGTGAAATGTCTACACTACAGTTTGTGTGATATTCACAGGATTATAAGTAAAATGTCTAGACTACAGATTGTGTGACATTCACAGGAATATAAGTAAAATGTCTAGACAACAGATTGTGTGACATTCACAGGATTATAAGTAAGATGTCTAGACAACAGATTGTGTGACATTCACAGGATTATAAGTAAAATGTCTAGACTACAGATTGTGTGACATTCACAGGATTATAAGTAAAATGTCTAGACTACAGATTGTGTGACATTCACAGGATTATAAGTAAAATGTCTAGACTACAGATTGTGTGACATTCACAGGATTATAAGTAAAATGTCTAGACTACAGATTGTGTGACATTCACAGGATTATAAGTAAAATGTCTAGACTACAGATTGTGTGACATTCACAGGATTATAAGTAAAATGTCTAGACTACAGATTGTGTGACATTCACAGGATTATAAGTAAAATGTCTAGACTACAGATTGTGTGACATTCACAGGATTATAAGTAAAATGTCTAGACTACAGATTGTGTGACATTCACAGGATTATAAGTAAAATGTCTAGACTACAGATTGTGTGACATTCACAGGATTATAAGTAAAATGTCTAGACTACAGATTGTGTGACATTCACAGGATTATAAGTAAAATGTCTAGACTACAGATTGTGTGACATTCACAGGATTATAAGTAAAATGTCTAGACTACAGATTGTGTGACATTCACAGGATTATAAGTAAAATGTCTAGACTACAGATTGTGTGACATTCACAGGATTATAAGTAAAATGTCTAGACTACAGATTGTGTGACATTCACAGGATTATAAGTAAAATGTCTAGACTACAGATTGTGTGACATTCACAGGATTATAAGTAAAATGTCTAGACTACAGATTGTGTGACATTCACAGGATTATAAGTAAAATGTCTAGACTACAGATTGTGTGACATTCACAGGATTATAAGTAAAATGTCTAGACTACAGATTGTGTGACATTCACAGGATTATAAGTAAAATGTCTAGACTACAGATTGTGTGACATTCACAGGATTATAAGTAAAATGTCTAGACTACAGATTGTGTGACATTCACAGGATTATAAGTAAAATGTCTAGACTACAGATTGTGTGACATTCACAGGATTATAAGTAAAATGTCTAGACTACAGATTGTGTGACATTCACAGGATTATAAGTAAAATGTCTAGACTACAGATTGTGTGACATTCACAGGATTATAAGTAAAATGTCTAGACTACAGATTGTGTGACATTCACAGGATTATAAGTAAAATGTCTAGACTACAGATTGTGTGACATTCACAGGATTATAAGTAAAATGTCTAGACTACAGATTGTGTGACATTCACAGGATTATAAGTAAAATGTCTAGACTACAGATTGTGTGACATTCACAGGATTATAAGTAAAATGTCTAGACTACAGATTGTGTGACATTCACAGGATTATAAGTAAAATGTCTAGACTACAGATTGTGTGACATTCACAGGATTATAAGTAAAATGTCTAGACTACAGATTGTGAGACATTCACAGGATTATAAGTAAAATGTCTAGACTACAGATTGTGAGACATTCACAGGATTATAAGCAAAATGTCTAGACTACAGATTGTGCGACATTCACAGGACTATAAGTAAACTGTCTAGACTACAGATTGTGAGACATTCACAGGATTATAAGTAAATTGTCTAGACTACAGTTTGTGTGACATTCACAGGATTATAAGTAAAATGTCTAGACTACAGATTGTGTGACATTCAGAGGATTATAATTTTGAGATCAAAAGGTCCTATACAACTCAACTACCAATCAACTACTTTTCAGTGCTGTTTGCAAACAAATCTGTGACCTATAAAGTGGATTGTATATAATATCACTCTATACCTGGATATAGTAATCAAAGTTTTCATTTACACACTTGATAGATACAGGCCAAATGTTATTTAGATCTGTTAGGAATCTACAGAAAAACACTTCACAATCTTTCTTCACAAAATAATAATTGGGAAAACTAACTGAGAAGTAGATCAAATTTAAAGTTATTCATTTGAACAAACCTGATCTCACTCACTGGTAAATCAGGCATTCTGTCAGACAAATATCGTGACTCAATGTCACTTTACTAATCAGGAGAAGCTGTTTCGATATAGACATATACAAATGTATGTCCCTTATGACCTTGAAAGTAGGCTAAGGTCATATATAAGAGAAAACTTAATAGTTCAGTAGTATACCAGATACCTATTGGCTGACTATCAGGACCCTGGGTCTATATATAATGACATTGAAAAGGAGGGGGGTGGGTGGGGGTACACATCCTCCATTTATACAGAATTTAGTTGTTTTTGCCTCCAGGTTGTCTTGACATATAATCCAATTATACAAAATGATATAATACAAAAACTAATACAAAACAAGTTTGGTTAAATTCCTTCATTGGTACAAATGGATAAGGATTTTTTCTCTTCTATTTCCCATATTGGGTCCCCACTCTTCTGGTCAAAAAGGGGGCAACAGCCTCAGTTTATATACAAGAGATCCCAGAGGGATATTGGCATTCACCATTGTACCATCTTCATTAGTTCTGTGTCAGTCCGATCTTTTCTCTTCTTTCCTCTTATCTGTTTGATCGAGTCATGTTAACAGTGAATGCACCTTGAGGTAACTTTTGATCTAAACTTAATAGTGATGTGTATGAAAGCCAACCTTCAATGTGAGTTTGTCATTTCACATATTTACTAGTAACGTACTTAATGTGAAAGAAATTGAATCGATCATTGCGATATGAGAAAGATCTGTTTAGTTCTTCCTTTAGCTATTTTGTTTTTATGATCAGTCTTAAAATATAACACGCACAACGAGGGATCAAAGGGAACCTGAGAAATAGTACTAACAAACCTTCAATGTCAAAAATCGAAGATGGCTGTCGGTAAGCCATTTTGTTTAACTGATCAGTTTCAAAATAAACATACACAATAAAGGATAGTAGGGAACCTGCATATAGAATTTGAGAAAGAACCCTCCAGTACTTCCTGGGAAATAGCACTAACAAACCTTAACTATCAAAATCCAAGATGGCTACCTGTCGGCCATGTTGTTTATCCGATCAGTCTCAAAAGGTGTCCTGTACAACAACGGACTAAGGGTAACCTACATATAAAATTTGAGAAAGATCCCTCCCGTGCTTCCCGAGAAATAGCGATAATAAGAACTGTTTAAGGAGGGACCACGGACGCAAATAGCCTGGTATTGTACATGCACAAGTTGTTTTCAGATGCCATGAATATACAGCCTCTTGTACGTTATCTCACCTGGCTGCACAGGAGAACACATATAAGGTTAATGTTACTTAACTACCCCGATACTTACCAATGTTATCGATCAATAGTGATGTGACTTACCTGTAGACCTTAAATACAACACAACGGATATGAAAACATTGAAAAGTTATCACACCTTCAGATGAAAACATACCGTTATTGATGTGCTATGTATGGTATGTGTTAATCCTGCACAAAAAAAAGGTTCCATGGTTTGCTTTACAAAGATATTACTCATGGAAGTCAATAACAGATGCATATATGATTAATATCTAGGTTGAATGTCGACCGAAAATCGGATGTTGCGACAACATCTCTTTGAAATCATGAAAGTTTGTCTCATTCATTCAGAGTGCAAATCAAAATATAGCCACATCCAAATTCTCTAAAGTACAGTAGCGTATGACGCACAGCTGATATCACGCTATCTCGATCATTCTGCGTTGGTCACATCACAACGTATCGGTCTGTGGTCAAATACTACACATTGGTCATCTTGTTCAGATGATTACTGAAAAAGTCACAAAGATATATTTATTATGAGAATCCTTTGAAGGAATCAATTCTTTATTATATATCAGAATATCATATTAGCAATGATGTACCTGTAAACTTAGAACCTCTAAGTACAAAATGTAGCTGAGGAAATCGTCTTGTTCGATTATATATAGTGTAAAATTGGCAAAATAATCATTCAATTTTCAATTCCATATACATGTACATAAAGTTAAGCAAGGGGATCCAAGCATGTCATTAACTCATTCACCCCTGAAATTGCATGATGGACCAACCTTTGAATTGGAAAAGTTCAAATGTGTCATCAGGGGTGAATGAGTTAACAATGAACCGTTAGTGATTTTATTATCTGACTGAAGAAGTCAACAGTTGCACAGACTAGCGTAAAATTGGTCAAGAACTGAACAGAGACAGCGTCGGCATATCAAAGTCCTCACCCTACAACAGGAAAACTAGCACTTTACAATTGAGCCATACTCCTAACACTGGGTGAGAGTTCTATATAAAAATAATCATATATACCTAGCACTTGCAATCTACAACAATTATAATACTATTTTCATGGTCTGACCGGTGTAGATTGCAATAAAAATATCTAGCAGGCACAAAACTAACTTAAGCTTGCATAGATACAAGTATACAAGAATAATTACTATACAAAAAGTCAACAAAAGTCTACAAACTGCACCTGCTAACTTGACTACGAACCATTGTAGTTCTTTATTCTAGAGTTTTCCTAGTTTCGGCAACCTAAATATTCACATAAGGTGTTTTTTCCTTATAAAAATAAAATTCTGTATGTCTGCAGTGAGTCTGGTTTTTGTTTTTGAGACTGTGCTCCAATATAGTGTGAGCTAAGTAGGTCCTCGGGTACAGAGGTATCGTGATCAACTCAAAAATAACTTCCTGTGTGTTTCTCATGTCTACATGATCACAAGACTTCACATATATGGTTTTTCCTGACAATATCTCGGATTAATTTGACAAATAAATCTTTGATACAAACAAGATATTGAAACCATTTGATTATTAAAACACTTCAACGTTCCAGTTAATCATCAAGATTTCACTGAATTTCCCCAAAATTTTTCAAGTTTAAATAAAAGGTTTTACTATTGAAATGAACATGAGAAATCACAAGTGTTTAATGGAATGTGGTATATATATATGGCAATCTTCAATTGACTAATTTCTTTTTGTTAACTGAAGAAGCTATCTGCTATTTTACAAAAGTTATTCTATTTAAAACTAAAAAAAAAGGAAACAGTTTTTCATTCTATTCTTTCAATGTTTTTTCACTTTGTCTTCATTCAATCATTCTTTTCACTTGAAACTTACATGCATACATGAACGCCAGTTATACATCCGGACATGTAATCTGTACTATTTATAGTTTATGTGGTCAATAACACAAAAAAACCCATTAATTAATTAATTTATATAAACTAGAGTCTAAATGAAGCCTTTATAAGCTAACAACCATGACACAAACACAAATAAAAAACAATATCAAATAATAATTATATAAATATAGATATATATAGACACAGGTGCTGCCAACCATGACCGCGACAGTTTATATGGCTCATACTTCAGTGATTTCGACACAGGAAACTTCACCGTTTTAACCGACTAAAATTTGTTACTTTATACAATTGGTCTAGGTTTTGAAGTGATTGATGGACAAGAAATATATTATATTGTTACATTGAATGGTAACTTGGTCGGACATGGTTTTGAGGACATAGTTCTGATATTCGCTGAACTTGTTTAACAAATCGTCCTTTTTCACTGTCATCCATACAGCTTGTATTAATGTATAATATGTATGTTAATTGATATAGGAGCTAACAATGTTTTCTGGTACCCTTGTGTTTCAGATAAGAGCTATTTCCTGTAAGAAAGCAGTCATTAGCTGGTGTAAGAAATCTCTTTATTAGCTGGTGTAAAAAATCTTTGTATTAGCTGGTGTAAGAAATCTCTGTATTAGCTGGTGTAAGAAATCTCTTTATTAGCTGGTGTAAGGAATCTCTTAATTAGCTAGTGTAAGAAATCTCTTAATGAGCCACTGTAAAAAATCTCAATGAGCTGGTGTAAGAAATCTCTTAATTAGCTGGTGTAAGAAATATCTTGATAATTTTTTTTTTATCTTACATGACATTTCACAAGCTGAGTGGTAATTAAGTTAAATATCATGACGTCGTACTATACAACCACATGACATAATGTTATTACCTCGCTGTCATCATGAGAATCGGTATTTTTTATATCATTTGTTGAAAAGAAATGAGAAATTCTCTTTCATACATGTTTGCTAGAGATTGGGAAAGCCTTTGGTTTTACTGTTTTAAAACTATAGGTGTGGACATTTTTGAACATTTCACACACATTTATCCCGCGTCTGTGTCGTAATATACTGAATTCCTTAAAACCTGGTTCTACCGTACAAATTTATACATTCTAGTAAAAGTTCTCAGCGGAGATGGTAACAATCTTTAAAGAAAGTTTGTTGAATATCTATTGATATTTGTTGACATTGAAATGTATCAATTGTATCATCTTATAAATGACATATCTTATAAATGACAATAAAAATAGATTATATGTGCATGTGAAGATGTGATTTATACAAAAAAAAGTCTTCACACCATGGCAAGGATCCTCTGTAAATATAAAGCGATATTTGACGACTGACTTCGGTAAATAAATATCAACCTAGAACACCCTAGCCCTATCTTCATTAACAACCCAACATTTTAACGTCTGAAGAGCATACAACGGAGAACAATTCCGCTTGCAAGTGGAAACGATATGTAACATTTACAGGTAAAATCAGGTAAAAATTCACCAGGTACACCAGTAAGAAATTCACCCATTAACCATAAACAAGTTCAATAATAAACAAGGTAAAAATCAATTTTAAACCAATCATAAATGTACTAGTCAAATCAGACACAATTTGACCTTTGACCTGTAAACCAGCTACACTATAACCTTTGACCTGTAAACCGTCTACAATATGACCTTTGACCTGTAAACCAGCTACAACATAATCTTTGACCTGTAAACCAGTTACAATTTTACCTTTGACCTGTAAACCAGTTACAATTTGACCTTTGACCTGTGAACCACATACATTCTGACTCTCTTGTTAGTTAGTCATGGACAGCTATTTAAAGACATGCCTTTAAAATCTATAACAATACAAAGTCACAAATAATACTTTCAAGTTTAAATTTCTGCTATAGCACACAGTTAAAATACTTGTTGTAATTTCATCGGCCAATGTGATAAAAAAAACAACCCCAGTGCACAATTAAACAACAACAGCATATCCCAAAGTATCACATTAAGGAGTATGACACAGAAATCTAAGTACAGGTGTGGATTGGATTGGTGTACATGTGTGGTATACAGGTGTGGATTTGATTGGTGTACAGGTGTGGATTGGATTGGTGTACTGGTGTGGATTGGATTAGTGTACATGTGTGGATTGGATTGGTGTACTGGTGTGGTATACAGTTGTGGATTGGATTGGTGTACTGGTGTGGTATACAGGTGTGGATTGGATTCGTGTACTGGTGTGGTGAACATGTGTGGATTGGATCGGTATATAGGTGTGGATTGGATTGGTTTACTGGTGTGGTATACAGGTGTGGATTGGATTAGTGTACAGGTGTGGATTGGATTGGTGTACTGGTGTGGTATACAGTTGTGGATTGGATTAGTGTACTGGTGTGGTATACAGGTGTGGATTGGATTCGTGTACTGGTGTGGTGAACATGTGTGGATTGGATCGGTGTATAGGTGTGGATTGGATTGGTGTACTGGTATGGTATACAGGTATGGATTGGATTGGTGTACATGTGTGGATTGGATTGGTGTACATGTGTGGATTGGATTGGTGTACAGGTGTGGATTTGATTGGTGTACAGGTGTGGATTGGATTGGTGTACAGGTGTGGTATACAGATGTGGATTGGATTGGTGTACAGGTGTGGTATACAGGACAAGCATTATAACAAAACTGCAACCTGACAGCTTTCAACATGTTAACAAACCTTGATTTGTGTTCTGTATCGTAGAACATTCCTGTAATGTCCACCTTTATTCCAGTGGCCCATTGTCCATTGTTTCACTCCTTTTTCTGCCTTTCTTCTGGGTTTTTGTCTGTGTGAGCTACAGATGTTTAAGAGATTTTATTGTCAAAGCAACGTACATTTAGGTTGCCGTGCCTGAAATTCATCAACACTTTGAGTCTGCCTCAAAGCTGATTTATAGATTAGTTTGAACTTTAAGTCTCTTTGCTAAGTACACATTAAGTTCATGCTTGTCTGTTATGTCTTTGGTTAATTAATTTTTAGCTTAAGTTTCTATGTTTAGGGTACGAAAGGTGTCTATTGATCTTAAGTCCCTATGTCTGAAGTCGCTAAGAGATTCAGTTTGCACTGAGGTCGCTTTGTTTAAGTCTTTGTTAAGATTAGAGAGATTTGTTTGGGTTAAAGTCATTGTTAAGTCTATAGGATAATAAGTTTTAGCTAAATTTTCTGTGTTAAGTTTATGGAAGATCGAGTTTGAGGTTAACTTTCTATATGTTACTATAGGGGATCTTATACTAGCTCTATGAAAAATTAGTTTTAGCTTAAGTCTGTATGTGAAGTCTTTGGTAAGTTTGAGATTTAGACTCCACGCAAAGTCTTTGGTAAGTTTGTGATTTAGTTTCCATGCAAAGTCTTTGGTAAGTTTGAAATTTAGTCTCTACGTCAAGCTCACAAGAGGCTTCAGTTTCAGATTGAGTCTCTAAGTTAAGTCTATGGGAGACTTAAGTTTGAGATTTAGTCTCCATGCAAAGTCTGTGGTAAGTTTGAGATTTAGTCTCTAAGTTAAGTCTGTGGGAGACTTCAGTTTGAGATTTAGTAAGTAAGTCTAAATTAAGTCTATTGAAGAGTAACTTTTAAAGTCCGAAGGAAATAGGTGAGATTGAGGCAGATTCAAAATATGGCACATGTATAACCATAACTGATAATTAATGAATATTTTTTTCATATCAAAATTCTAGGGAAGTGCAATACAAAGTTGGATCCAGGTAAATGTTCCTATATGAGTTTTTGATCAATAATATTTCTAAACAAATCCATTAATAATCAACCTGTATGAGAGTTTCTGTAAGCTTTGACATTGACCTTTCATAGATCCTAAAATCTGAATTTGGTTCTTGTTTTATATCATTTACAAACATTGATATTGGTTTCTAGGAAGGTGTGTTAATACTTTGTATTTTATTTCTATAAAGTTCGTGCCTGTTCAGTTGTTAACAGTAAATAGAGGCAGATATTGAACCACGTTTCACTCATTTTATCCACAATCAATAATATTTAACAATAACCCTACCCATCACATGTGTTTATCCCCTTACATAATGCTATTTGCTCAAATTAAGACGAGACACTTACGACTTCTATAAAAAAATTAAAAAAATTAAAAAATTGTTTAATATTAATTTAAGTTTTGAATGTTTAATATTCCAATATGAATGTTTAAAATGAAAATATTGTCAAATGACAATATCTAAATTGTCCTGTGATGCAATGGTAATGAGACACCTTAAAACAATAATGTCTGTTATACTGTTCATCATTCGATTATTGTAAGAGATTATGTTTTATGTTAATTTGTGAATAAACTCCTAAACTACCTAAAACTGAAGTTTTCCAAAAATATTTATCATTAGGTAATTAATATAAATATATTAAAATTGCATACTCCCAACCCACCAGTTCAAATATTCTGTCACAAATCAAGTCAATATAGGTTGTGAAATAAAGTAATGTATACGTTATTTATTACGTGTTAACACATCGTAAATGGTGCAAAAATAATTAATACATTTATAATACTTGGGTAATACTATAATACTTGGGTAATACTATAATACTTGGGTAATACTATAATACTTATTTATTGGATGTTAATTGAAAATAAAGGGAGACTATTCTAACATAAATCGGAGATTTAATATTGAAGGTCCCTTATTACCTGAAACAATATAGGTGAATAATTGAGCAGGGCACTTGTACGTTTCTATAAACTCATTCAACCCTGAAGACACATTTGAACTCTTCCAATTCAAAGGTTGGAATAGTTCATTGTGAAATTTCAGGGGTGAATGAGTCAAGTTTGTGAACTGTTTTCCAAGGAATTCTCTTCAGGTTGAAAATATGCTGTGGTAATGTTTTAAAGAAACTGATTTTAGCTAATCAAGTTTAACATATTTTACAGAATATTCAATTTTATTACTATCTTCTAATAGAAACATGATTGTTTGTTGTCCTTGGTGAAGTTTACAACAAAACTTTACATGCAGTGTATCAATAGTGTTAACATATTTTACATTAAACTTATGTATATTCTGGTGCCTATAAATATATTACTCATTCACAAATTATATTATACAAAATATGGTGTACATTGATTGCTCCATTACAAAATAAAACCATTTAAAATTGAACATATTGAGTACATTGTATTTGCTTTCAGTGACCAAAGTTATATACATGTTCTGTGCACACTGTGTGTTACAACGTTAAGTGGTCAACCCATGCTGTACTTTGGGATAGTTTGGTGTTTTTTGCTCCAATAGGGTGGTGAAAGTTTGGTGTTTGACAATTTTGTGTAGTAAATTTCTCAGCTTTCAGATGCCTATATACCAGTATTTGCTCCATCATGATCAGTACATTCGGTAGCTGTGCGGCTAAAAAACAGACCAATAGCCTTTGTTTACCCAGGTATTTACTAAACAAGAGATCTCAGAGGGATCTTGGAGCCCACCATTGTGCCATCTTCATTAATTCCTTGCCAGTTTGATCTTTTCTCTTCTTTTCTCTATAATCTGTTTGATCGAGTCATGTTAACAGTAAATGCACCTTGAGGTTACTTTTGATCTTAACTTCATACTGCTGTGTATAAAAGACAACCTTCAAAGAGAGTTTGTCATTTCACATATTTACTAGTACAGTACTTAATGTGAAAGAAATAAAATAGATCATTGCAATATGAGAAAGATCTGTTTAGTTCTTCCTTTAGCCATTTTGTTTTTATGATCAGTCTCAAAATATAACATGCACAACGAGGGATCAAAGAGAACCTACATATCAAATTTGAGAAAGATCCCACAAGTTATTCCTGAGAAATAGTACTAACAAACCTTCAATGTCAAAAATTGAAGATGGTTGTCGGTCGGCCATTTTGTTTATCTGATCAGTTTCAAAAGTAAACCTGAACAATACAGGATAGTGGGGAAGCTCCATATAGAACCCTCCAATACTTACTGGGAAATGGCACTAACAAACCTTAACTGTCAACATCAAAGATTTGTTTATCCGATCAGTCTCATAAGAAAATAGGCATAACTTCATACCAAGGGGAACCTACATATTTTTTTAAGAAAGATCTCTCCAGTACTTCCTGAGTAATAGCCATAACAAACCTTCACTGTCAAAATCCAAGATGGCTGCATGTCTGCCTCTTTTTTATCTGATCAGTCTAAAAAGTAAATATGCACAACTAAGGACCTAGGGGAACCTACGTATAAGATTTGAGAAAGATCTCTCCACTACTTATTGAATAGTGATAACAAACATTCACTTTCAAAATCCAAGATGGCTGCCTGTTGGCCATTTTGTTTATCTGATCAGTCTCAAAAATTAACATGCACAACGACGGACCAAGGAAAACCTGCATCATAAATTTAAGAAAGATCCCTCCAGTACTTCCGGAGAAATAGTGATAACAATCCTTCACTATCAAAATCCATCTTGGACCAAGATGGCTGCCTGTTGGCCATTTTGTTTATCTGATCATTCTTAAAATAAAACATGCACAACTACAGACCTGTGGAAGCCTACATAACAAATTTGGGAAAGATCCCTCCAGTACTTCCTGAGAAACAGTGATAACAAACCTTTAATGTCACAATCCAAGATGGTGGCCTGTCGGCCATTTTGTTTATCTGATCATTCTCAAAATTGAACATGCACAACTACAGACCAATGGGAACCTGCTGTACATATATAGTTTGAGATGGCCATTGTGTTTATCCGATCAGTCTTAAAAGTTGCCCTGCACAATTAGGGACCAAAAGGAACCTACATTTAAAATTTGAGATAGATCCCTCTGGTACTTCCTGAGAAATAGCGATAACAAACCTTCACTGTCAAAATCCAAGATGGCTGCCTGTCAGCCATGTTGTTCATCCGATCCGTCTCAAAAGTTGCCCTGCACAACAAAAGACCAAATGGAACCTACATATGAAATTTGGGAAAGATCCCTCTAGTCCTTCTTGAGAAATAGCGATAACAAGAACTGTTTAAGGACGGACGGACGACCGACGGACAGACGACGGACTCGGGGCGATTTGAAAAGCCCAACATCAGATGATAGTGGGCTAACAACATACCCACAGTACAGTTTTGTCTCATTACAAAATACACAGGTATATCTACCTATAATACATGTATGTATTATTACCCATTCTTGCATACTAGACCGAGATATCCGCATTTCCGGCGGTGCTGGAAAATTCTATCCGACCCACAGGTCTAGATCGCTTACATGCGCAGACTGGCGGGGAAAATATAGTGACCTTTCGGGGTCACGCTATTGTTCGTGACGTCATTGTATGGCGTTTTGGGGTCAGTCAGGGTCATTGACGTCACTAACAATTGACATCTGGGCTTCATATGCAAATGAGAAATGTGCAGACATTTTATAACTTTACTAGAAGAGCAGCTGTTATTACGGGTTTTAGGTAATAAGCAAGAAATAGAATCCATCCCTGATGTGAGGTAAGGATAAGGTTATTCAAACCCTCGGGATGAAATATTGAGCAAAAGACCCTCGGCACAGCCTCGGGTTTCCTGCTCAATATTTTATCACTTGAGTTTGAATAACCTTATCCATACCTCACATCAGGGATGGATTCTATTATTCTTGCATACTAGACCGAGATATCTGCATTTCCGGCGGTGCTGGAAAATACTATCCGACCCACGGGTCTAGATCTCTTAAACGCGCAGACTGGCGGGGGAATTATAGTGACCTTTTGGGGTCACGCTTTTGTTCGTGACGTCATTTTATGACGTTTTGGGGTCAGTCAGTGTCATTAACTTCACTAACAATTGCCATCCGGGCTTCATATGCAAATGAGCAATGTGTAAACAGTTTACAAATTTACTAGAAGAGCAGCTGTTTTTACGGGTTTTAGGTAATAGGCAAGAAAAAGAATCCATCCCTAATGTGAGGTAAGGATAAGGTTATTCAAACCCTCGGGATAAAATATTGAGCAAAAGACCCTCGGCAAAGCCTCGGGTCTCCTGCTCAATATTTTATTCCTTGGGTTTGAATAACCTTATCCATACCTCACATCAGGGATGTATTCTATTGATACACAGGTTTCTCTCATTTCCATGTGTGTAAGATAGAGCTATCCAGGGTAAGAAAAGAGTGTCGGAAATTTCTATCTTACACCCCATTTCACATGACGTGACATCACAATGGCTCAACAATGACATGACGTCACGAATTTGGAACTCTCCGATGCCGCAATGCGGAAAAGGCGAGATTTATTAATTTTTGTTTGCAACTATGGGGTATGCTTAATCTGGCTGATAGATTCGTTTTCGTCTACAAAGCTCACAGGAATAATTAATATTTTCAAAATGGTACCCAGTCCAAACGCATTAACATGGTTTCTGAGCTTATTGTGGTAGTTGGAATGAGAGAAAAATGCTCTTTCATGCCCAAAAGTGTAGAATAGGAAAATCCTACCTCAAGATTTTCAAATTTTGCAAAACCCTCAGCATAGCTGTAATTATCCAATACACAGGTGTATCTATCCACAGCACAGGTATGTCTTATTACCCAATACACCGGAAAATATACCCACAGTACCAGTATGTCTTATTACCCAATACACAGGTATATCTATATACAGTACAGGTATGTCTTGTTAACCAAGAGACAGGCATTTCTATCACAGTACAGATATGTCTTCTTACACAATACACAGGGATAGCTACTTACAGTACAGGTGTGGCTTATTTCCCTAATCAAAGGAATATCTACCTTAAGTAATACACCGGAAAATATACCCAAAGTACCAGTATGTCTTATTACCACACACAGGTATATCTATCAATAGCACAGATATGTCTTATGACCCAATACACCGGAAAATATGCCCACAGTACCAGTATGTCTTATTACCACACACAGGTATATCTACATACAGTACGGGTATGTATTATTACCTAATACACAGGTATATCTACTTACAGTACAGGTGTGTTCTTATTACCCAATAGACAGGTATATCTATCCACAGTAAAGGTATGTCTTATTACTCAATACACAGGTATACCTACCCACAGCCCAGGTATGTCTTATTACCACACACAGGTATATCTACTTACAGTACAGGTGTGGCTTATTTCCCTAATCAAAGGAATATCTACCTTAAGTACAGGTATTGCTTATTACCCAATACACAGGTATATCTATCACAGTACAGATATGTCTTATTACACAATACACAGGTATAGCTACTTACAGTACAGGTGTGTCTTATTACCATATACACAGGAATATCTACCTTAAGTACAGGTATATCTTATTACCCAATACACAAAAGGTATATCTACCTTCAGTAAAGGTATGTCTTATTACCCTATACACAGGTATATCTATATACCTACAGGTATGTCTTATTAGCCAATACACAGGTATATTTCCCCACAGTACAGGTATACCTTATTACCCAATACAAAGGTATATCTTCCTTCAGTACAGGTATGTATTATTACCCAATACACACAGGTATATCTATCACAATGCAGATATGTCTTATTACCCAAGACACAGGTATATCTATATACCTACAGGTATGTCTTATTACCCTATACACAGATATATCTACGCACAGTACAGGTATGTCCTAATACCCAATAATCAGTAATATCTACCCACAGTATAGGTATGTCTTATTACCTCTTATTACCCAATACAAAGGTATATCTCCCTTCAGTACAGGTATGTCTCATTACCCAATACACAGGGATATCTATATATAGTACAGGTATGTCTTATACCTACAGTACAGATATGTCTTATTATACAATACACTGGTATATCTACATACAGTACAGGTATGTATTATTACCTAATACACAGGTGTATCTACCTACAGTACAGATATGTCTTCTTACACAATACACAGGTACTGTAAGTAGATATACCTGTATATTTGGTATTAAGACATACCTGTACTATATATAGATATCCCTGTGTATTGGGTACTAAGACATACCTGTACTATATAGAGATATACCTGTGTCTTGTGTAATAAGACATATCTGCATTGTGATAGATATACCTGTCTATTGGGTAATAAGACAAACCTGTACTGTAAGTAGCTATACCTGTATATTGGGTATTAAGTCATACCTGAACTGGGGGTAAATATACCTGGGTTTTTGGTTAAAAGACATACCTGTACTGTGGATAGATATACCTGTGTACTGGGTAATAAGACATACTTGAACTGGGGGTAGATATGCCTGTGTATTGGGTAATGAGACATACCTGTACTGAAGGAAGATATACCTTTGTATTGGGTAATAAGGTATACCTGTACTGTGGGGAAATATACCTGTGTATTGGGGAATAAGACAAACCTGTACTGTAAGTAGATATACCTGTTTATTGGGTAATAAGACAAACCTGTACTGTAAGTAGCTATACCTGTATATTGGGTAGTAAGACATACCTGAACTCGGGGTAGATCTACCTGTGTATTGGGTATTAAGATATACCTGTACTTAAGGAAGATATTCCTGTGTATATGATAATAAGACACACCTGTCCTGTAAGTAGATATACCTGTTTATTGGGTAATAAGACAAACCTGTACTGTAAGTAGATATACCTGTATATTGGGTAATAAGACAAACCTGTACTGTAAGTAGCGATACCTGTGTATTGTGTAATAAGACGTATCTGTACTGTGATAGATATACCCAATACACAGGTAGTATATCTACTTACAGTACAGGTGTGTCTGATTACCCAATACAAAGGTATATCTTCCTTCAGTACAGGTATGACTTATTACCCAATACACATATATATCTACACCCAGTACAGGTATGTCTTATACCTACAGTACAGATATGTCTTCTTACACAATACACAGGTATCGCTACTTACAGTACAGGTTTGTCTTATTACCCAATACACTGGTATATCTACTTACAGTACAGGTGTGTCTGATTACCCAATACAAAGGTATATCTACCTTCAGTACAGGTATTTCTTATTACCCAATACAAAGGTATATCTTCCTTCAGTACAGGTATGTTTTATTACCCAATACACAAAAGGTATATCTACCTTCAGTACAGGTATTTCTTATTACCCAATACAAAGGTATATCTCCCTTCAGTACAGGTATGTTTTATTACCCAATACACAAAAGGTATATCTACCTTTAGTACAGGCATGTCTTATTACCCAATAGACAGGTATATCTACCCCGAGTTCAGGTATGTCTTACTACCCAATATACAGGTATAGCTACTTACAGTACAGGTGTGTCTGATTACCCAATACAAAGGTATATCTTCCTTCAGTACAGGTATGCCTTATTACCCAGTACACAGGTATATCTATCACAATGCAGATATGTCTTATTACACAAGACACAGGTATATCTATATACAGACAGGTATGCCTTATTACCCAATACAAAGATATATCTAACTTCAGTAAAGGTATGTCTTATTACACAAGACACAGGTATATCTCTATATAGTACAGGTATGTCTTATACCTACAGTACAGATATGTCTCATTACACAATACACAGGTATCGCTACTTACAGTACAGGTGTGTATATGGTAATAAGACACACCTGTCCTGTAAGTAGATATACCTGTATATTTGGTATTAAGACATACCTTAACTGGGGGTAGATATCCCTGTTTATTGGTTAATAAGACATACCTACCCACAGCACAGGTATGTCTTGTTAACCAAGAGACAGGCATTTCTATCACAGTACAGATATGTCTTCTTACAAAATACACAGGAATAGCTACTTACAGTACAGGTGTGTCTGATTACCCAATACAAAGGTATATCTCCCTTCAGTACAGGTATGTCTTGTTACCCAATACACAGGTATACCTACCCAAAGCACAGGTATGTCTTATTACCCTATACACAGATATATCTACGCACAGTACAGGTATGTCCTAATACCCAATAATCAGAAATATCTACCCACAGTATAGGTATGTCTTATTACCCTATAATACACAGGTATATTTACCCAGAGTACAGGTATATCTTATTCCCCAATACACAGGTATAACTACCTACAGTTCCGGTATTACTTATTACCCAATACATAGGTATATCTATATACAGTACAGGTATATCTGATTACCCAATACAAAGGTATATCTTCCTTCAGTACAGGTATGTCTCATTACCCAATACACAGGATACACAGGTATATCTATCAATAGCACAGATATGTCTTATTACCCAACACACAGGTATATTTACCTACTACAGTTTTGTCTCATTACAAAATACACAGGTATATATACCCCCAGTTCAGGTATGTCTAAATACCCAATATACAGGTCTATCTACTTACAGTACAGGTGTGTCTGATTACCCAATACAAAGGTATATCTACCTTCAGTAAAGGTATGTCTTATTACCCTATACACAGGTATATCTACTTACAGTACAGGTGTGGCTTATTTCCCTAATCAAAGGAATATCTACCTTAAGTACAGGTATGTCTTATTACCCAATACATAGGTATATCTATATACAGTCAGGTATGCCTTATTACCCAGTACACTGGTATATCTACATACAGTACATGTATCACTTATTACCCAATACACAGGTATATCTATATATAGTACAAGTATGTCTTATTACCAAATACACAGGTATATCTATATATAGTACAGTTTTGTCTTATTACCCTATACACAGATATATCTACCCACAGTACAGGTATGTCCTAATACCCAATAATCAGTAATATCTACCCACAGTATAGGTATGTCTTATTACCCAAGACACAGGTATATCTATATATAGTACAGGTATGTCTTATTACCAAATACACAGGTATATCTATATACAGTACAGGTATGTCTTATTAACAAATACACAGGTATATCTATATACCTACAGGTATGTCTTATTACCAAATACACAGGTAAATCTATATATACGGTACAGGTATGTCTTATTACCAAATACACAGGTATATCTATATACAGTACAGGTATATCTTATTAACAAATACACAGGTATATCTATATATAGTACAGGTATGTCTTATTAACAAATGCACAGGTATATCTATATACAGTACAGGTATGTCTTATTAACAAATACACAGGTATATCTATATACTTATTAACAAATACACAGGTATATCTATATACAGTACAGGTATGTCTTATAACCAAATACACAGGTATATCTACCCACAGTACAGGTATGACCTATTACCCAATGCACAGGTATATCTACCTACAGCACATGTATGTCTTATTACCCAATACACAGGTATATCTACCTACAGTACATGTATGTCTTATTACCCAACATGTATGTCTTATTACCAAATACACAGGTATATCTACCCACAGTACATGTATGTCTTATTACCCAATATGTATGTCTTATTACCCAACATGTATGTCTTATTACCCAACATGGATGTCTTATTACCAAATACACAGGTATATCTATATACAGTACAGGTATATCTTATTAACAAATACACAGGTATATCTACCCACAGTACATGTATGTCTTATTTCCCAATACACAGGTATATCTGCCTACAGTACATGTATGGCTTATTACCCAATACACAGGTATATCTACCTACAGTACATGTATGTCTTATTACCCAATATGTATGTCTTATTACCCAACATGTATGTCTGATTACCCAACATGTATGTCTTATTACCCAACATGGATGTCTTATTACCAAATACACAGGTATATCTTCCCACAGTACAGGTATGTCTTATTACCCAATACACAGGAATATCTATATACAGTACAGGTATGTCTTATCTATCCACAGCACAGGTATGTCTTATTACCCAATACACGGGTATATCTACCCTCAGTACATGTATGTCTTATTACCCAATATGTATGTCTTATTACCCAACATGTATGTCTTATTACCCAACGTGTATGTCTTATTACCCAACATGTATGTCTGATTACCCAACATGTATGTCTTATTACCAAATACACAGGAATATCTACCCACAGTACAGGTATGTCTTATTACCAAATACACAGGTATATTTATATACAGTACAGGTATGTCTTATTACCCAATACACAGGAATATCTATATACAGTACAGGTATGCCTTATTAACAAATACACAGGTATATCTACCCACAGTACAGGTATGGCCTATTACCCAGTTTACATGTATATATATCTATCCAAGGCACAGGTATCACATTATTGATTATACATAGATGTTTGACAATACACACCAGGTATGTAAATGCTACGGTTTTTAAACACAACCTACACTGACCTAGTATACCGTCTATTGATTTATTATCACGGTATGTCTGTCGGTAACCTTGCTCAACAGGGAAGTTATTTAGTCTGCACACCTGCATGTCTAAACAGGTAGATCTACACATTGCCATGGATTTGTGAACACAGAGCAGAAATTTGTTGATATTACTTCCCAGTCAGCACCATTGTCAAATTTCAGACAGAAATATGACTTCCAAGTTTTTATCAAAACTTTAACAATGTCTGTAGAAAAGTGACAGATTTATCAACAAAGCTGAGGGAAGTATATCAGGTGATTGTGAATCCCAGGGTTGGATAACTATTGACAATGACATGTGAACCTTCTGATGAGAGGAACGGTAAACCTGGATTCATCATCACAGTAACCCTGTGACATCAGTGATCGTGAGGTAGTTATTCTATACTGTGTATACATTACTAAATGTTAAACAAACATATACTACTGGTCCCTTGGGACATTCAAGTTTTCACTTCTTGACATACCCAAATCTTATTTGCGAGTGTTTACTGATAACAGTATCTTTATACAAGAACAACAAATATCAACAAATAATTTAGCTTTTCATAAAAAATGGCAACCCCTATCAGTCAAATTCCTCTCCGAATTAAAGGTCAAACGACATGTATTCACCACAAGGGCAGAAAACTAGAATTTTATTGTGAAAAATGTCAGGAACTGGTTTGTCCAAAATGCCTTTCCTCTATTCACAAAATCCATCCACTTTGTGAGCTAAGTGAAATCACTCCTCAGAAAGAACCAGACATTAAAAACTTTATAGACAGAACAGAAAAAAATGACCTTGTGCAAATTGGGAAATACATCAACTCTACTGATACGCTCCTTAAAGACAACACCAGTACTTTTGACAAGTTGTCACAACAGTTAAAATTACAAACAGATAAATTAAAACAAGAGCTGGACATGCTTACAGCACAGACACTCTCTTGTTACCACAAAATGGAAGAGGATAATACCAAACTGATAAATAAATACAAACAGGACCTTGAGATGTACGAGAAGCAACTCAAACAACAAGTTCAAGAATGCAAAGCAGCTCTCCAGCGTGGTTCACACATACAGATTTATGATGCTTTTTGTGAGATCCATTCTCCTACATACGGTCTTCCTGTAAAACCTGTCCTAGTTACTGCCAACTTCACTCCAAATGAAAATCCTCAAGATCGTTTGAAAAAAGCCTTGGGAAAAGTTACCACCTCAGGTCAAGGTCAAACTTTAACTGACCAGGATTGGTCAGTCTCAACATCTGATGATCTGGGACAACCCTTTACACAACAACAACGGTCAGGAGCAAAAGTGAAGAAAGCAGTGACAACATACAAACTGCTGCCACAGACCGAGGTAGTGGAGGAGCGGGAGTTTCCATGTTACATTAGGTCTATATGTCCCACCACTGATGGTCAGGCGTGGACCAAGTACCTGGACAAATTAACTCACCTGGACAGGAAGGGTAAAGTAATACAGAAGGTCAAAAACAATGTCTGTATCTATGACATCAGCCTGTCACCCACCACACACACACTGTGGGTCTGTGATTATGAATACAGCATCATGGAGCTGGTATCAGGACGACTGAAACACAGATTCAGTACCAAGGAGGAACCCAAGTGTATATGTGTTACAGCCAGTAACCATGTCATTGTAGGGATGACCAAACACATCTCCAAATTTACCACAGATGGTAAAATGGTGTGTACTAAAATGGCTAAAGGGACTGGGAAACCATTAGTGTGTTCACCACACAGGATCACAGAGTGTCCTGTCACTCACAATGTGGCAGTCACTGATTTCAGTATTGAAAGTGATGGTGGTGATGGAAAACGACATGTTGTTGTGATGGACACTGATCTCGAGGAGCTGTTTGTATATAGAGGTGACATCCCCAGTATATATAACCCAACACCACAAACAGAAGGTGAACCATTTTACCCCCGTGATGTGGTGTATGACAGTGTGGGGAACCTGATCATAGGGGACCATAACAACTACAGGGTCCTACTCATCAGTGGAGTTGGTGAGTTCCTCAGGGTCATACACACAGACACAGGCTATACAGTGGCTGTAGGTATAGACAGGGAGGATGTCCTGTGGACAGTGTTTGGGACATGGGGAGGTCACACAGTCAAACTACTACAGTACAGCAGTGTGTGACACCTGTAACCAAACAACTAGTGTATCTAGTTACCATGACAATGACATGGAAATTAAAGACAAAGGAAACTTATCATGATTACCAATCAACCATAAATTGTGTGACATTCACAGGATTAAAAGTAAAATGACTAGACTACAGTTTGTGAGACATTCACAGGATTATAAGTAAAATGTCTAGACTACAGATTGTGAGACATTCACAGGATTATAAGTAAAATGTCTAGACTACAGATTGTGTGACATTCACAGGATTATAAGTAAAATGTCTAGACTACAGATTGTGTGACATTCACAGGATTATAAGTAAAATGTCTAGACTACAGATTGTGTGACATTCACAGGATTATAAGTAAAATGTCTAGACTACAGATTGTGTGACATTCACAGGATTATAAGTAAAATGTCTAGACTACAGATTGTGTGACATTCACAGGATTATAAGTAAAATGTCTAGACTACAGATTGTGTGACATTCACAGGATTATAAGTAAAATGTCTAGACTACAGATTGTGTGACATTCACAGGATTATAAGTAAAATGTCTAGACTACAGATTGTGTGACATTCACAGGATTATAAGTAAAATGTCTAGACTACAGATTGTGTGACATTCACAGGATTATAAGTAAAATGTCTAGACTACAGATTGTGTGACATTCACAGGATTATAAGTAAAATGTCTAGACTACAGATTGTGTGACATTCACAGGATTATAAGTAAAATGTCTAGACTACAGATTGTGTGACATTCACAGGATTATAAGTAAAATGTCTAGACTACAGATTGTGTGACATTCACAGGATTATAAGTAAAATGTCTAGACTACAGATTGTGTGACATTCACAGGATTATAAGTAAAATGTCTAGACTACAGATTGTGTGACATTCACAGGATTATAAGTAAAATGTCTAGACTACAGTTTGTGTGACATTCACAGGATTATAAGTAAAATGTCTAGACTACAGATTGTGTGACATTCAGAGGATTATAATTTTGAGATCAAAAGGTCCTATACAACTAAACTACCAATCAACTACTTTTCAGTGCTGTTTGCAAACAAATCTGTGACCTATAAAGTGGATTGTATATAATATCACTCTATACCTGGATCTGGTAATCAAAGTTTTCATTTACACATTTGATAGATACAGGCCAAATATTATTTAGATCTGTCAGGAATCTACAGAAAAACACTTCACAATCTTTCTTCACAAAATAATAATTGGGAAAACTGACTGAGAAGTAGATCAAATTTAAAGTTATTCTTTTGAACAAACCTGATCTCACTCACTGGTAAATCAGGCAATCTGTCAGACAAATATCGTGACCCAATGTCACTTTACTAATCAGGAGAAGCTGTTTCGATATAGACATATACAAATGTATGTCCCTTATGACCTTGAAAGTAGGCTAAGGTCATATATAAGAGAAAACTTAATAGTTCAGTAGTATACCAGATACCTATTGGCTGACTATCAGGACCCTGGGTCTATATATAATGACATTGAAAAGGAGGGGGGTGGGTGGGGGTACACATCCTCCATTTATACAGAATTTAGTTGTTTTTGCCTCCAGGTTGTCTTGACATATAATCCAATTATACAAAATGATATAATACAAAAACTAATACAAAACAAGTTTGGTTAAATTCCTTCATTGGTACAAATGGATAAGGATTTTTTCTCTTCTATTTCCCATATTGGGTCCCCACTCTTCTGGTCAAAAAGGGGGCAACAGCCTCAGTTTATATACAAGATATCCCAGAGGGATATTGGCATTCACCATTGTACCATCTTCATTAGTTCTGTGTCAGTCCGATCTTTTCTCTTCTTTCCTCTTATCTGTTTGATCGAGTCATGTTAACAGTAAATGCACCTTGAGGTAACTTTTGATCTAAACTTAATAGTGATGTGTATGAAAGCCAACCTTCAATGTGAGTTTGTCATTTCACATATTTACTAGTAACGTACTTAATGTGAAAGAAATAGAATCGATCATTGCGATATGAGAAAGATCTGTTTAGTTCTTCCTTTAGCTATTTTGTTTTTATGATCAGTCTCAAAATATAACACGCACAACGAGGGGTCAAAGGGAACCTGAGAAATAGTACTAACAAACCTTCAATGTCAAAAATCAAAGATGGCTGTCGGTAAGCCATTTTGTTTAACTGATCAGTTTCAAAAGTAAACATGAACAATAAAGGATAGTGGGGAACCTGCATATAGAATTTGAGAAAGAACCCTCCAGTACTTCCTGGGAAATAGCACTAACAAACCTTAACTATCAAAATCCAAGATGGCTACCTGTCGGCCATGTTGTTTATCCGATCAGTCTCAAAAGGTGTCCTGTACAACAACGGACTAAGGGGAACCTACATATAAAATTTGAGAAAGATCCCTCCCGTGCTTCCCGAGAAATAGCGATAATAAGAACTGTTTAAGGACGGACCACGGACGCAAATAGCCTGGTATTGTACATGCACAAGTTGTTTTCAGATGCCATGAATATACAGCCTCTTGTATGTTATCTCACCTGGCTGCACAGGAGAACACATATAAGGTTAATGTTACTTAACTACCCCGATACTTACCAATGTTATCGATCAATAGTGATGTGACTTACCTGTAGACCTTAAATACAACACAACGGATATGAAAACATTGAAAAGTTATCACACCTTCAGATGAAAACATACCGTTATTGATGTGCTATGTATGGTATGTGTTAATCCTGCACAAAAAAAGGTTCCATGGTTTGCTTTACAAAGATATTACTCATGGAAGTCAATAACAGATGCATATATGATAAATATCGACCGAAAATCGGATGTTGCGACGATATCTCTTTGAGATCATGAAATTTTGTCTCATTCATTCAGAGTGCAAATCAAAATATAGCCACATCCAAATTCTCCAAAGTACAGTAGCGTATGACGGACAGCTGATATCACGCTATCTGGATCATTCTGCGTTGGTCACATCACAATGTATAGTCTGTGGTCAAATACTACACGTTGGTCATCTTGTTCAGATGATTACTGAAAAAGTCACAAAGATGTATTTATTATGAGAATCCTTTGAAGGAATCTATTCTTTATTATATATCAGAATATCATATTAGCAATAATGTACCTGTGAACTTAGAACCTCTAAGAACAAAATGTAGCTGAGGAAATCGTCTTGTTCGATTATATATAGTGTAAAATTGGCAAAATAATCATTCAATTTTCAATTCCATATACATGTACATAAAGTTAAGCAAGGGGATCCAAGCATGTTATTAACTCATTCACCCCTGAAATTGCATGATGGACTATTCCAACCTTTGAATTGGAAGAGTTCAAATGTGTCATCAGGGGTGAATGAGTTAACAATGAACCGTTAGTGATTTTATTATCCGACTGAAGAAGTCAACAATTGCACAGACTAGCGTAAAATTGGTCAAGAACTGAACAGAG
Organism: Mizuhopecten yessoensis; assembly: GCF_002113885.1. Taxonomy (NCBI): domain Eukaryota; kingdom Metazoa; phylum Mollusca; class Bivalvia; order Pectinida; family Pectinidae; genus Mizuhopecten; species Mizuhopecten yessoensis. Next base: position 1,811,770 of record NW_018407435.1, read on the forward strand.
ACAGCGTCGGCATATCAAAGTCCTCACCCTACAACAGGAAAACTAGCACTTTACAATTGAGCCATACTCTTAACACTGGGTGAGAGTTCTATATAAAAATAATCATATATACCTAGCACTTGCAATCTACAACAATTATGATACTATTTTCATGGTCTGACCGGTATAGATTGCAATAAAAATATCTAGCAGGCACAAAACTAACTTAAGCTTGCATAGATACAAGTATACAAGAATAATTACTATACAAAAAGTCAACAAAAGTCTACAAACTGCACCTGCTAACTTGACTACGAACCATTGTAGTTCTTTATGCTAGCGAAGTTTTCCTAGTTTCGGCAACCTAAATATTCACATAAGGTGTTTTTTCCTTATAAAAATAAAATTCTGTATGTCTGCACTGAGTCTGGTGGTTTTTTTGAGACTGTGCTCCAATATAGTGTGAGCTAAGTGGGTCCTCGGATACAGAAGTATCGTGATCACCTCAAAAATAACTTCCTGTGTGTTTCTCATGTCTACATGATCACAAGACTTCACATATATGTTTTTTCCTGACAATATCTCGGAATAATTTGACAAAAAATTCTTTGATACAAACAAGATATTGAAACCATCTGTACAATCATCAAGTTTTCACTGAAATTTCCCAAAAAATTTTCAAGTTTGAATAAAAGGTTTTACTATTGAAATGAACATGAGAAATCACAAGTGTTTAATGGAATGTGGTATATATATATGGCAATCTTCAATTGACTAATTTCATTTTGTTAACTGAAGAAGCTATCTGCTATTTTATAAAAGTTATTCTATTTAAAACTAAAAAAAGGAAACAGTTTTTCATCCTATTCTTTCAATGTTTTTTCACTTTGTCTTCATTCAATCATTCTTTTCACTTGAAACTTACATGTATACATGAACGCCAGTTATACATCCGGACATCTGTACTATTTATAGTTTATGTGGTCAATAACGCAAAAAAAACCATGAATTAATTAATTTATATAAACTAGAGTCTAAATGAAGCCTTTATAAGCTAACAACCATGACACAAACACAAATAAAAAACAATATCAAATAATAATTATATAAATATAGATATATATAGACACAGGTGCTGCCAACCATGACCGCGACAGTTTATATGGCTCATACTTCAGTGATTTCGACACAGGAAACTTCAACATTTTAACCGACTAAAATTTGTTACTTTATACAATAGGTCTAGGTTTTGAAGTGATTGATGGACAAGAAATATATTGTATTGTTACATTTAATGGTAACTTGGTCTGACATGGTTTTGAGGACATAGTTCTGATATTTTGTAAACTTGTTTAACAAATCGTCCTTTTTCACTGTCATCCATACAGCTTGTATTAATGTATAATATGTATGCTAATTGATATAAGAGCTACCAATGTTTTCTGGTACCCTTGTGTTTCAGATAAGAGCTATTTCCTGTAAGAAAGCAGTCATTAGCTGGTGTAAGAAATCTCTTTATTAGCTGGTGTAAGAAATCTCTTAAATAGCTGGTGTAAGAAATCTCTTAATGAGCTGGTGTAAGAAATCTCTTGATGAGCTGGTGTAAGAAATCTCTTAATTAGCTGGTGTAAAAAATCTTTGTATTAGCTGGTGTAAGAAATCTCTGTATTAGCTGGTGTAAGAAATCTCTTTATTAGCTGGTGTAAGGAATCTCTTAATTAGCTAGTGTAAGAAATCTCTTAATGAGCCGGTGTAAAAAATCTCAATGAGCTGGTATAAGAAATCTCTTAATTAGCTGGTGTAAGAAATATCTTGATAGTATTTTTTTTATCTTACATGACATTTCACAAGCGGAGTGGTAATTAAGTTAAATATCATGACGTCGTACTATACAACCACATGACATAATGTTATTACCTCGCTGTCATCATGAGAATCGGTATTTTTTATATCATTTGTTGAAAAGAAATGAGAAATTCTCTTTCATACATGTTTGCTAGAGATTGTGAAAGCCTTGGGTTTTACCGTTTTAAAACTATAGGTGTGGACATTTTTCAACATTTCACACACATTTATCCCGCGTCTGTTTCGTAATATATTGAATTCCTTAAAACCTGGTTCTACCGTACAAATGTATACACTCTAGTAAAAGTTCTCAGCGGAGATGGTAACAATCTTTATAGATAGTTTGTTGAATATCTATTGATATTTGTTGACATTGAAATGTATCAATTGTATTATCTTATAAATGACAATAAAAATAAATTATATGAGCATGTGAAGATGTGATTTATACAAAAAAAACGTCTTCACACCATGGCAAGGATCCTCTGTAAATATAAAGCGATATTTGACGACTGACTTCGGTAAATAAATATCAACCTAGAACACCCTAGCCCCATCTTCATTAACGACCCAACATTTTAACGTCTGAAGTGCATACAACGGAGAACAATTCCGCTTGCAAGTGAAAACGATATGTAACATTTACAGGTAAAGCCAGGTACAAAATCACCAGGTACACCAGTAAGAAATTCACCCATAAACCATAAACAAGTTCAATAATAAACCAGGTAAAAATCAATTTTAAACCAATCAAAATAGTACCAGTGAAATCCGACACAATTTGACATTTGACCTGTAAACCGGCTACAATATGACCTTTGACCTGTAAACCAGCTACAATATAACCTTTGACCTGTAAACCAGTTACAATTTGACCTTTGACCTGTGAACCACATACATTCTGACTCTCTTGTTAGTTTGTCATGGACAGCTATTTAAAGATATGCCTTTAAAATCTATAACAATACAAAGCCACAAATAATACTTTTAAGTTTCTGCTACAGCACACAGTTAAAATACTTGTTGTAATTTGATAAATGATTTTGTATTTTTTTTTTTTTTTACAAATTTCATGGGAAAGGGACTTAAATATATATAATAATGTGAATGAGTGTATAAAACCAGTGCACAAATAAACAACAGCATATCCCAAAGTATTACATTAAGGAGTATGACACTAACAGTAATCTAAGTACAGGTGTGGATTGGATTGATGTACAGGTGTGGTATACAGGTGTGGATTAGATTGGATTGATGTACAGGTGTGGTATACAGGTTTGGATTGGATTGGTGTAGAGGTGTGGTATACAGGTGTGGATTGGATTGGATTGATGTACAGGTGTGGTATACAGGTGTGGATTAGATTGGTGTAGAGGTGTGGATTGGATTGGTGTAGAGGTGTGGATTGGATTGGTATACAGGTGTGGTATAAAGGTGTGGATTGGATTGGTGTACAGGTGTGGTATACAGGTGTTGATTGGATTGGTGTACAGGTGTGGATTGGATTGGTGTAGAGGTGTGGATTGGATTGGTGTACAGGTGTGGTATACAGGTGTGGATTGGATTGGTGTACAGGTGAGGTATACAGGTGTGGATTGGATTGGATTGGTGTACAGGTGTGGTATACAGGTGTGGATTGGATTGGTGTACAGGTGTGGATTGGATTGGTGTAGAGGTGTGGTATACAGGTGTGGATTGGATTGGTGTAGAGGTGTGGTATACAGGTGTGGATTGGATTGGTGTAGAGGTGTGGTATACAGGTGTGGATTGGATTGGTGTAGAGGTGTGGTATACAGGTGTGGATTGGATTGGTGTAGAGGTGTGGTATACAGGTGTGGATTGGATTGGTGTAGAGGTGTGGTATACAGGTGTGGATTGGATTGGTGTAGAGGTGTGGTATACAGGTGTGGATTGGATTGGTGTAGAGGTGTGGTATACAGGTGTGGATTGGATTGGTGTAGAGGTGTGGTATACAGGTGTGGATTGGATTGGTGTAGAGGTGTGGTATACAGGTGTGGATTGGATTGGTGTACAGGTGTGGTATACAGGTGTGGATTGGATTGGTGTAGAGGTGTGGTATACAGGTGTGGATTGGACTGGTGTATAGGTGTGGTATACAGGACAAGTATTATGACAAAACTGCAACCTGGCAGCTTTCAACATGATAACAAAACTTAAAACCGTCTGAAAAAACAAAGTTTCATAAACAAAAATAAGCATCATGCATGGCATTGAAAAAGACCATCAAAACAGAATCTTTTAAATTACAGAAGAACTTTCTCAGTTATTATACAACCATCTAAATATTCATAAGTCAATCACTCTCCCTTTCAAAGTTTTTCATTACTGTAGTAGGTTTCTACCATCATATGTCATTTCTTCGGAAGATGATTTTCAAAAGACCAAGACAAGATCCTAAAAACAAGTATTCTTATTGAATATTGCTATGTCAATAAAAAATACAAAAGCTTATCAGACATATTTGATTTTTTTTTTAATCTATTACTTAATAGGGCTGGTCTCTCAAGCATAGCTGACTGTAGTAAAGTGTTTCTGTAGGATAGTACATGTATCAACATTAATCAACCCTTCCAATAATAACCCTAGGTAAGCTTAAACATTCCGTAACAGACGATGTTCAGAGCAACAGGGCTACACCGATTAGAAAATCGATATTAAACAGCCAGTGTTACCACCTCAGTTTTTACAATATAATACGAAAAATGCTAGTATTATGTTCTCCATTTTCTATAAATATGGAAAATGCTGGCACCTGGATATAAACAAGAGTTAAACAACTAAAATAAACTAATAAAAACATAGCATAACAATAACCCTGACAAAAGCATGTTATTCTTCAAATGTTGATGTTAAGTGACAACAAATTAAACCATTCAGCAGAGAGACAGCCAATGTTAGAGTAGTCTTTACATCTTATACCATGCCAACCTTACATGGCTTGTAACTTCAAGTTAAATATTGGTACATCCTAAATTGATTATACATGGAACAACAATTCATACTGGATAAATTTCCAATTCATTTAAATAACAACATTTCTGATTGGATGAATTTCCAAGTAATTTTTATAAGGATGCATCTGATTGGCTACACATTCAATGTATGCTGACTGTTAGTCACAATACGCTGGCAATTACTTAAGGTGCTTTCCAGTAAACCACACACATATTCTGGATACATAATTCGGCAATTTAAAAATCTGAATTTGCAAACAGTGTCAATTCCACTTGAATAACATAAAATGGTGAAGGATTTTAATTTACTGTAAAAGAGAATTTTAATTCCCAAATTTTTGAACACTAATTCCTGTGAACTTCGACAGAACATATTAATTGTTAACGTTGTTTAAGTACTGCTAGTTTAACCATTATGGTAATTAATGTTTGTAAGCCTAGATGAGCTCGACATAGTTCGCGGGAAACATTCCGTGTTTTCCTGAGGGATCTGTGCCCATCCACCATCCTGGGTCAATCTGGTCGATGTTCAAGATGATGTCATCAGGGTCAAAGGTTATTTCAGTCTCATCAGCTAAAATGATATATTTAAATGGAAATGAATAATAATATTCAATTGGAATATAAAAGTACCATGAAAAAAAAAGAAGAGAAAAATTTGATTACCATTATTTAATATGATTTAGGGATGATAGATCACGCAACAAGACAGGACGACATCAAGATAGTATTTCGCTCTACAATGAAAACTGGCTTAAAAACCAAGAATCTAAATTGCCCTCAATTAGACCTCTCTCAGACCAATGCTTCATTTCTGCAACTACATATAATTACTTTCACATTATACAAACTTCGTTAAAAGAGGCCTGTTTGAGTATACAATAAATTGTCTACGGCTACGGAAGAAATTTCACAAAGTTAAATAACAAAATACAAGTTCTAAAGCATCCTTAGAATATCATTTTATCACGTCTGATAAACACCTTCTTTCCAATGTCGTGTACAGATTGTGAAACAAATTTGCTGTAAATTTAGAAACTGTAAATGAGGTTAAAGTTAAACTTACAAGCTTGGTAATCGTAGAGGGCCCGCGCACACTGTCCCTGACTCTGTGCTACCCTAGCTTGTTCCTGTTCCTCTGCCTGCTGTTGGTAAGCCTCCAGCTCACCCTCATCATACTGAGGCTGGTCCACGTGCACGGAGGGAACCACATCAGGTGTGCTGTCTTCTGTCAAGTTGTAAAATCACACCAACATTTATCATTATGTTATTCAATATTGTAATCGGAAAGGGCAAACTGATAGTTTTTCGATTACAGTCTATCCTCAGCCCATCACTGCTGCCGACAGGTACAAGGGTGGCTGGAATACTAAGATCCCCTGATGTTTCTAATAGGCAAACCCATGCTTTACAAATACTGTCATCATAGACAGATGTATGGTACACATAGATCAATCAAGCTGGTTGTTATATACAGGTGTATGTTCGGCCACATTGTCTTTAATTATATATACACCTCAGTCAGTAATAGGTGATCCTTACAGACAGGTGTAAGCTATACAAAGGGGGTCTATATAGACAGGTTCAAGCTATACAAAAGGGGTCTATATAGACAGGTTCAAGCTACCAGGTAGACTTATGAGTGTAGAAAAACAAACCATACCATCTATCTATATAGAATCATACAGTTATATGTTTGTGACAAAAACACATAAAACATTGCCTACTTTTATAACGAGGGTATAATGTCACAAAAAATATGTCCTTACCGTTGTCATCCCAATCATCGTCCTTTTCCTCCTCCTCATCAGATTCCTGGCGTTTGGGCAGTCCATCAGCCAGTAGGTTCCGGCCCCTAGGGAGCTGTGTGACTTTGGGAGGTGGTGATGGCTCTCTCATGACGGGCTGCTGGGGTGTTGGGGATGGTTCCCGCATCACCGGCAATTGAGGCTCTGGCGAAGGCTCCCTTGGGGGTGGAGATGGTTCTCTAGGGGGAGGAGAGGGTTCTCTTGGGGGAGGGGAGGGTTCCCGTGGGGGAGGGGATGGTTCCCGTGGGGGAGGGGAGGGTTCCCGTGGGGGAGGTGAAGGTTCCCTGACTGGCTGCTTTGGCGGACTGCGGTCTTGTGAGAAAACGTCGTCGCCCGTGTTTTCTGTTGGTAAGCTGATGGGTTGTTTTGGTTGTCCATTGTACTGTTGTTCTTGACTGAGGAAAGCTGGCTGTCGCAGTTTCCTGAAATAACAGAGTCAGTAAATAGCAGGATATATGTATTGACATGCTCAAGTCTACTGAAAGTCACTTCAGTGTCGTTACACTTAATGAAACATGATACAATCTCAGTTTCAAGATCTAGAAGTAGCTGTAAGACATATATATGCCCTCTCCCTCTTTGATGGAAAAGGAGCGAGGTGCAAAGTTTTACTAAAGTCAGAGAAATGAAAGCTTTCTCAAAGGACAGAGACCTACATTTAATACACTGGTGTAGTACATGAGGTTTGATGGATGTTGGACTTTTAGTATTACGGGAATGGAGCTAAACAGAAAGTATATAACCCAGAACACTATTGACCAACCAGCACAAAAACAACAGTTGCTGACCCCTCTAGGAATGTAAGCGATGCTACAGTAAAAGGGATTGCCACGCAAACTATTTTTTTTAGTTAGGAGTGGGGCAGCAGACGTCAGTTTGGCACATTGCCTGGTGTCAGTTGATAATCGTATGGGAAAGAAATATTGAAACGACTACAGCGGTGAGGAGGGAACTTACTTTGGGGGAGGAGGGGGTCCTCGTCTGATGGGAGATGGTGGTTCGTCCATACTCTCCGATTCTTTCCTACGGAACAACGCCCGAGCGTTGGCCGCTGAATTGGAGGTTAATTTAGTCGCCTCCTACAAATGATGACATGGATGAGAATGACACGTTATACTGTCTGTGTTTCTGTCTGATGTAATAACAATGTAATGCATATCGGAAAACAATTTATCAAAAGATGTGAAAGAAATGGACCCAGATGCACAGACAGACAGATGAAGCCCACTTCCGTTCAGCTATGGCCTCCAGCAGGGAACGAAACAATACACATTTCCTTCATATATCTAAGTAATAACCATGATTATTTTTGGGATTACTTAAAAAATGTGTGCACTTTGCATAAATCTGCAAATAAACCCCCCAAAAAGTGCTACATTTCTTCGGCATATACTGTATAACCCCCAAACAAATCTTGGTTATGCCTGAAAATTTTATGTAAAAAGACAACAGTTTATTAGTTTATAGGTAATGAATATTTCTTCATTTCTGACGAAAACATGATAATTATGCACAAAACTCAACATTGCACAGTAATTTCATTGCCAAGCAACTTCAACAGATCAGAAGTTAAAATTACAAATACTGCGTCAAACATTGCAGTATACAACGTCATCCCTTTTTGTGTCGTCTGTTTTTTTTTTAGGTTATACAATATATACATTTTTGATTTTAACCTAAACAATTGCAGCATAGGGGGAAAGAGCCAAAATGAAATTACACTAGATCGTAAAAATTTCATTCTCAGTTATTCATTCACCCCTGAAGACACATTTGAACCCTTCCAATATAAAGGTTGGAATAGTTCATTATGAAACTTCAGGGTTGAATGAGTTAATATAAATAGTGATGTGAAAGGATGAAATCATTATAACTATTATTATATTGTTAACAAACATCAACAGATTTTTTTAAAGAACTTACAGCGGCTCGCTCTTTTCTCACCACCTCGCTTCGTTTTCCTCTCGCTGTTTCCTCCTTATATGCCAAATCCTGTTCTTTTTCCTGAGAAAAGAAGACACCAATCATAAACACTAACACTGTATTGGCCGAGTTATTAGGCTGTGGTCTGACAGATTGGCCAATTCCGAGTGTGAACTTTTTCAAGACAAAGCAGCTCGCAGAGATCTTCCAACTGACTACATACTTTCACCAAAACAAACCTGACCTACAAAATTGGCAAGGTGACTGGTGCCCATAAGAAATATTACATAAGACTTTAAACAACTCTACCCCTCAGCCTGTATTCATGAAACTGTTCCCATGCTCAAACCCAAATTATGTGATCAAGCCCAATTTCTTGTGTCAGTGATAAAAAAATAAATAAAAAAAAAAAATTGTCAATGATATGTAAATAATTTTAAATGACTTTGAGCCCAATACTGTTTTCAGTGTTTACACTTGACTTTTTGACCATCTTACATGATTGAAGCAGGTTATAAGAAAGCCGTCTTGAGCACAGAATTTCTCTGTTGAGAGATTTCTGAGAAATCGTGCTTGAGCATGAGAACGGTTTCATGAATACGGGCCCTGGGCTAAATTAGTGGGACATCACTGTAGACACCACCAGGCTTATCATGGAACCACCTTTGAAGTAAACCAGACCCAAATACGTCTTGAAGATCATGAATAGAAAGCGCTATATTTAGAACAGTCCTGTCAAGGTCCATTGGGGTGAGACTGCAGGCCAATCATCAGTGATCTGGAGGCCCAGGAGATGCTCAAAGCGGACGTCCAGCTAACTGATAATCAAACAGAATCTTCAACCTCCTCACAACAGAGGGATGAAGGTTATATAGAGCGCTGGGTTTTTTTCTGCAGGAAGTGCAAGCACAGTATGCTAAAACGAAAAACTTTGCGACTTGTGTAATTTTTTGCAGTTAAAAGGTCATAGGAGTGTATTGCTAAACGGAAATAGGAAGTACATGCCTAGTTGAAAACCCAATATGGGGAGACAGTATCACAATCTCCGCATATTCTAATGTTTAATATTAAACTGATGAATATTGTATGTTTATTATTGACAGAACAGTATGTTCTTTCAATATAAAATATTTCAAAGCAATCTAGGCATTAATTCAGTTGTTTTTTAATCAATGAGTCACATGTGTCCATTTTTCTGTACTTCAGGAAACCGGCTACCTATTTCACTACTGTGAAGTTTTTCAAGAACGATAACTCTTTCATTCAATTACTAGGTGTATATGGTTTTATTATAAAATGTCAATTTTTAATCGTTTATAGATAATTCATTTTACACAATTTCAGTATTTATGAAATTGATATATATCAATGCAATACTAATCTATGTCAGTATCATGTTTATTGACATCATATTGCAAAACATTGTGTTTCATTTTTTTATTTTTTTACAAAATTCACTCCTTTTTACATAAATTTCTATTTAAAATCCTTAAAATTCAGACAACCTATATTTTTTTTGTGGCAGAAAATTTTCTTTACTTCAAAGCAATATAACTACAAAATTAGAAGAAATTCTACTGAGAAATGGCGACACAATCCTATTACCTTAATTGCCCCAATCAAGCCCTACCCAGGCAAAAGTGGTTGGCATCTATACTATGTTTAACTTCATAAAGTGACGTTAAATTAGTACTTCAGGTGATGTTGTGATAGCTCCTCCATGTTATTTTTATCAATTTATCTATGAATCCTAAATATTATCAAAAGACTGGAATAACAATATAACTATTATAATAACTGTCATGAAAATAAATTGTTTATATCTTACAGCGAATTATAGGACAGCATCAATCATGTAAAGCTCTTCAAAGTTTCTGAGTAAGAGTTAAGAATTTTCAATAATAAACAAGGTTAGATAATTATTTAGGAGATATATAGCCTACCCATTGTTCTTTTTCTGTTGCCGTGTCTTGCTGGCTCAGACGTCGTTCAAGCTTACGTTGATCTGTGATGGACTTCATTCGTTCACGTACTTGGACATCTCGCTTCTCTGCTTCTTGTTTCTGTCAAAAACACAATTTTCAGCATATTTTCATCATGTTTTCAGCAAACAATTAAAAATACCATTAAGATATTGTTAAGTTTCATTACATTTTCAGCACAGTAAACTTTCATCAGTATAATTCAACATTAACTTCATTAGTATGTTTTCAGCATAAACATTTCTATCAGTATGTTTTCAGCATAAACATTTCTATTTTCAGCATAAACATTTCTATCAGTATATTTTCAGTAAGGTTTACTTTCATCAGTATATATATTCAGCATGATTTTTACATTAGTTTATTTTAAGCTTGTCATCAGGAAATATTATCAGAACTACTTCAACTTGATCATTTTATGATTTTTTTTTGCATGGTATTTTCCAACCAATGGTAACTGATATATAGTTATGGTTTATATTTGAAAAAACGAATTACATACATTGTTTTGTTTATTTAAGTATGACTAATGGAAGATATGCATAAAACAGAACGACACTGTTATATCTACAAAAAATGCCAACTGAAACAGAGAACTATATATCTACAACATGAGAAGTATTGAGTATTTAATCTGAGGGCTGAGCACATTTAATCTAGCATTTTGTTTCCAATTTTATGGAAATATCAGTTTTAAAATTTTACTACAATATGGAAGCTGGATACAATGGCGTCACAAAACATACACGCTATGTCACACGTACTATGCATCCTGAAATTGAGTAAAGATTAAGAAAGAGTAAAGAAAACTGTCAACGCATGCAAATTGTGGAAACAGGAAAATCTGTTCTACAAATAAACAAAAGAGTTAGTCCACAACAGAACAGGCTTGCTACAACAGAGAGGGAATAGTGAGATGTTTGACTTATAAATAGTTCTATTTGAACATTTTATGTATCTAACTTCCAATTGAATTGTCCATCAAAATATTAACAGACAGTGTCCAGATTTTGAGTCCATTTGTTTAAAAGCTACAAAATGTATTTACCAACTAGGTGTAAAATTTACTGAAACAAACTTAAACACACTAGAACTCTGGACACTTGAAAACTACAGCAGAACTTTGATAATGTGTACAATTGTTTGGATTAATTTATCTCAGCATTTTTTTTTAAGCATAAACAGTATCGAGAGATGAATCTTGACTATTATTCATCAATTTGGAATGTTCTGCATTTTGCCGTATGTTCTGATTGATTTTGTCAAAATACTCAGGTATCAGATTACATAGGATGTCTGAATACTCAGTGATCAGATAACATAGGATGTCAAAATACTCAGGGATCAGATAACATAGGATGTCAAAATACTCAGGGATCAGAGTACAGAGGATGTCTGAATACTCAGTGGTCAGATAACATAGGATGTCAAAATACACAGGGATCAGACAAGACAGGAAGCCGAAATATTCAGGGGTCATATTAGACAACAAGACTAGTGAAATCTTCAGCTGGACTAGTGGTTCTAAAAACTACCAGCCAGATTGACTAGTCAAGATTTTGATAGTATTTATCATGATGGATAATATTGTTTTAGTGGATTTCCATGTGGACTGGAAAATTGGAAACTACTAGCTAGTGTCTTATAAACAACTAAAGAGCAGTTTTAAATACTAATATTCATTCATATCTTGAAAAATTAAATATGAAATCTAGAAAATCATCTGTAAAACAATAACATATAACCCCACTCCTGCTTTGATTGGAATGGAGTTAAATAAAAAAAAGTGTAGCAAAGTCTGTACCGGTAAGCTGAAAATATAGGTCACAGTGACCTAGATCTGATACATTGGTGTAAGTTCTCCTCAATGTGTATCTACATATGAAGAATAATTATTGTTAGGCTTCTAGTATTAGAGAAAGTGAGTTAAATAATAATAATTATAATAATTCGAGGTTCTGATAGACTGCTTTATCACCACCTAGTTTGTTGGTCGTCTCAAAGCGGTTCACAATTATTCGTGGTTATTGATGGACAGATAGACCGAGGAACAGACAAACATTTAGTGCCCACTAGGTGACGAGGACAAAATTATTTGTGAAATTGTTTTGCATCTGAGATGTCCTGAATTACACCCCGTCCATTCCTTACTTATTAAACTGTCTGCAAACATAGATTCAACAAGTTCTAAAACAAGAGGCCCAGGGGCCTTAATAGCTCACCTGGTATTTTATTTTTCAATTTAAAACCTGCTGAGTACCATTCAGGTTTATCAAAGGAGTACAAGTAACAAAGTTGCATCTTCCATTTATAAATATTCAATTCCCTTTGCCCAAAGATTCTCTAAAACAAGTTTGGTTAGGTTAAAATCCCTTCAACGGTACAGAAGGAGAAGGATCTTTAATGTTTTCCTCTATTTCCCCTAATGGGCCCCACTAATCTGCCCCAAAGAAGGGGAATCCACACACCTCAGTTTAAACAAAATTGATTCTTTTCTCCCTAAGCATGCTTCAGACTGCATTTGGTTTAAATCCCTTCACTTGTATAGTAGGAGAAAAAAAATCCTCTATTTCCCCTATTGGGCCCCGCTCCTATGCCGCCAGAAGGCCCACACCCTCCGTTTATACAAACTTGAGTCTCCTTTGTCCAAAGATGCTCTAGGACAAATTTGGTCAAAATCCTTCAATTGGTTGAGGAGAAGATTTTTAAAGATTTACCTATTTTCCCCTATTTGGCCCCGTCCCTCTGCCCCCAGGGGGACCATACCCTCCGTTCATACAAAACTGAGAACCCTTTGGCCAATGATGCTCCAGACCAAATTTGGTCAAAATCCCTTCATCGGTACAAAAGGAGAAGGATATTTGATGTTTTCCTCTATTTCCCCTAATGGGCCCCACCCATCTGCCCTTAGAAGGAGGCCCACACACCTCAGTTTATACAAAATTGATTCTTTTGTCCCTAATCATGCTTCAGACTGCATTTGGTTAAAATCCCTTCACTTGTATAGCAGGAGAAAAAAAATCCTCTATTTCCCCTATTGGGCCCCGCCCCTCCGCCCCCAGAGGGGCCACACCCTCCGTTTATACAAACTTGAGTCTTCTTTGTCCAAAGATGCTCTAGGACAAATTTGGTCAAAATCCTTCAATTGGTTGAGAAGAAGAACATTTTTAAAGATTTACCTTTTTTCCCCTTATTTAGCCCCGCCCCTCTGCCCCGAGGGGGGGCTATACCGTCCGTTTATACAAAACTGAGAACCCTTTGGCCAATGATGCTCCTGACCAAGCTTCAGACTGCATTTGGTTTAAATCCCTTCACTAGTATAGTAGGAGAGAAAAACTCCTCTACTTCCCCTATTTGGCCCCGCCCCTCTGCCCCTAAAGAGGCCACACCCTCCGTTTAAACAAACTTGAGTCTCCTTTGTCCAAAGATGCTCTGGGACAAATTTGGTCAAAATTCTTCTATTGGTTGAGAAGAAGAAGATTTTTAAAGATTTACCTATTTTCCCCCTATTTGGCCCCGCCCCTCTGCCCCCAGGGGGGTAATACCCTCCGTTTATACAAAATTGAGAACCCTTTGGCCAATGATGCTCCTGACCAAATTTGGTCAAAATCCTCTGAGCCATTCAGGACAAGTAGCATTTTAAAGGAAAAAGTTGACGGACGCCGGACGCTGGACGCCGGACGCCGGACGCCGGACGCTGCACCATGGGATAAGCTCACATGGCCCTTCGGGCCAGGTGAGCTAATGATAACCAACGGAACTGGACAAAAAAGTGTGGTAAATCGCTGAATTGTTGCTAAAGGCCAACAATAATTACCTCCCTTTAAGGCATGTATTCTAGCCTCGGGCAGCATACACTTACTTTCATAATACATTGCATTTCTAAAACTAATCTGGTTAGTTGTAGTACTCTAAATACGTTTTAGCAAACTGAGAAAATCGATTATAAAACACACTGTGATACATATACATTCAAAAATAGTGAGTATACTGGTCCACTGTATATGTAGATAAAGAAGCACTGTATATCAGACATCTACATCAGATACTACATATGTGTCAATTCTTCGGTTCTCGGTTCATTACAGACCTATTTACAGGCTCTTTACAGACCTATTTACAGGCTCATTACAGGCCTATTTAATTGTTCTCACATTTACAACAGAAGGACTTTTAGAAACATTAAAAGTTGTTTCATACAAACATTTATTATTGATATAAAAGTTTTGGTGATATTTACTTATTATTCAGGCATTGATTTTTTTTTTTAAATCCACACATCGAAGGACGAAACGGTAAGGATATCAAAGCAAGGGGGTTTATTAGGTCATCACAAATTTGAAATTAATATCAGTAAAATTAACCGAAAGAATGTGAAGAACTGACACAAGACAAGAAGAAGATTAGTAAATTTATAAAACATTAGGTAAAACTTAATCACACTGAAAGCCAATCCAATAAGAACCACAGCCAAACTATAAGAGAACCAACATGCCAGAGTGGTCTCACACTGTATTACCTCCCTTTCCTTCCTTTCCACCACATCACGATGTCTTTCACTGAGAACTTTTTTCCGTTCCTCAGCAACTCGTTTTTGTTCCTCTTTCTGTATGCAGTAAATCATTGCCATCATATTTGGAAAACTCCCAAGCAATATTTTGGGGTCCAAGTTTCTCAAAAATTTTCACCAAGGTCCATTCCATCATATATAATATTTCGATATCTAATTAATTTAAAGCTCAAGTTGACCATTGAAGACACAGCTAGACTTGAACTACCGTTTGATGCAAACAATATCCTATGGTCTAGATCTAATGAACTCTTCAGGAGATGGTCAATTTTCAATGAAAATTTCTGAGAAGTAGAAAACTAGACTAAAGAACAGTTCTTTGGACCTTTTACTGTTTTCATGGAGAAAACACCTATCTTGTATTCTTGTCTTTACAAGTGAGTGATATATGTATGTTCCAGGGATTTAGCTAGGCCTTTTTTACTACATTCATTCTCCATTTTTCCCTTTGATATCTTTTGAAAAAAAATCCCCTTTTTCTATTCAATTTTCCCCTTTGGAAATATTTTAATACACACCAGACATTTTTCATGCAATTATTGTATACTTAGAGTGTGAAAGCCAATGGAACACATATCCATGGGCACCAAGATAAAGGTTTTTCTTCTCATATCGTAATTTTTTTCCCATTATAATATTTTCAGTATCATTTTCATCAAAACAAAGCATTTGGTCAATTTTAGTCCATAATTCTGTACATGTAGACACTTAACATACCAGTCATTTTCCCCCTTTTTGCCAAAAGGGTAGTTACTTCTAAAAGCTGGATAAATCCCTGTGTTCATAAAAGTGTCTCACATTACATGAACATTTTAAGGAATTATTTTAGACGTTTATGGGAAGATAAAGAATTAAACATATATACTTCTATCATCATAATAATTCCCCATAGGTTTGTAATACATTTGTATTGGAGTATTTCATATAGCCCATCATTTGAATGTTAGCTACAATATAAATACTGTGCTTTATAAACACAGGAAAACCTTAGGAATCATTTGATTTCTATTCAAAAGGGTCTGTATTTCCAATATGAAAAGTCACTGAATACCACAACAAGCACTGTATTACTTAACTCAGCTAGCCTAGGAGCGTTACCAAAACACCCCCAATATCTTTATCAGATCTTCTTTCTGCATTTATCAAGTAAGGCACTTATTCAATTAATATCTGAATTAAACTTCAACCCACCTCTGCCTCTGCCCAGAATTGGTCGCGATTTTTGGTGTTGATTTCCTTGGCGATTACCACTCGTTTGTATACAGAGCCCTGAAACATTGAGTATTGTTGAGTACATAATGTCGTTTAAATCAACCAATCACAAAACTGCATCACATTTACTGCTGTTATCTGTTTTACCTTCAGCGTGTAGCAGTCTAGTCTGATATAATCGTATAAGAAATTCGCAGATTATTCGTAGCATGAAAACCACGAAAATATTACTGCCATGAAAATAACCTGTATAGAGTATATTAAAATAAAACATTACGATTGAATGCACAATAAAAACGTAACATCCCCTGAATAATATGTGGAATACATCTTGCTATTGTGGGCCCAAAGTAGGTAACCAATATTTATTATATTCATTATATTCATTATCGCAAATTTAGAGTCAGCATTATGATTATACAGAGCCATTTCTATTACCACTGGGCCATCCTTCACTGGTTTCTTGGGTTTTTCATCGTGTACGCTGTAGTTCGAGCCCGAAGCCTTGGACACTTTGCCCGTGATTATGTCCTCGTCCACGTCGTCATCATTCCGCGCCTGAATGGTCACATGTACTGGCTAAAAAGAGACATAACATTTTGATCAAATAATGCCCTATGATATATATGTGTGAGCTCAGCTTTTATTGATGGTGTTTTAGTAGCATAGTGCAAATAATTTTGAAGATAATAAATCACCACGCTATACTGAAATATTTCTGTAATTTAATTTACATATTTTATACATGAATCATAATCAAAATACCTATACTATTCCTTCATTGCAGAAAAACAAAATACATGCATGTCTTTCAAATTTTTCATGAGGAGGAAACCACATGGCATAATGTAAAAATATCTAAAATGTACTTGTATTAAATACAATAACTATTACTTCATAAAATATACAAAGCCAGAGTTTAATCAATAAATAAATATGATGCAGACGAAAAATGAAGATGNAGTTACTAGTAATCTGATGCTGCTTTCAGGCAAGCCTTTACAAAGCCTTGCAAGGCCTGCATAAACATTTGCAGGTTCGCCAGGATTTAAAAAGTCGAATATGTTACATTTAAAAACGGACGTTTAATTTACATATTTTATACATGAATCATAATCAAAATACCTATACTATTCCTTCATTGCAGAAAAACAAAATACATGCATGTCTTTCAAATTTTTCATGAGGAGGAAACCACATGGCATAATGTAAAAATATCTAAAATGTACTTGTATTAAATATCTAAAATGTACTTGTATTAAATACAATAACTATTACTTCATAAAATATACAAAACGTGCGGGACATCAACGGCTTTCTGAAGGTATCACAGATCTAATGTCTTTCTCTGGTTCAGGATTTATACGTTGTTTGAGGGTAGAGTTGAGATCATTCACTACATCTGACAATATAGGTCTTTTTGTCTAGAAATGTATTGATTGCATTCCTAAAAAATCGAACTTATTCTAATGTATTTTCATGCTTGCCTAGTCCCTATTTTAAGAGAAATTACAACTCTCATCTTCATTTTTCGTCTGCATCATATTTATTTATTGATTAAACTCTGGCTTTGTATATTTTATGAAGTAATAGTTATTGTATTTAATACAAGTACATTTTAGATATTTTTACATTATGCCATGTGGTTTCCTCCTCATGAAAAATTTGAAAGACATGCATGTATTTTGTTTTTCTGCAATGAAGGAATAGTATAGGTATTTTGATTATGATTCATGTATAAAATATGTAAATTAAACGTCCGTTTTTAAATGTAACATTTTCGACTTTTTAAATCCTGGCGAACCTGCAAATGTTTATGCAGGCCTTGCAAGGCTTTGTAAAGGCTTGCCTGAAAGCAGCATCAGATTACTAGTAACTCCTGGAGTCACTCTGCAGACAGGGTAAGTGAGTTAACCCCTAGAGTCACTCTGCAGACAGGGTAAGTGAGTTAACCCCTAGAGTCACTCTGCAGACAGGTTAAGTGAGTTAACCCCTGGAGTCACTCTGCAGACAGGGTAAGTGCATTAACCCCTGGAGTCACTCTGCAGACAGGGTTAGTAAGTTAACCCCTGGAATCACTCTGCAGACAGGGTGAGTGAGTTAACCCCTAGAGTATCAAGGATAAATTTAGATATGACCCTGTTAGTTACTGGATTCTCATGAGAACTGCCAGCACACTACTTACCCAGTTGATCAGGACATACTTGGGGAGGTTGGTATTGGGGTCCATCACCTTACAGTAAGCATACATGATCTTGGAACTGTTAAGGTCATCAACCATCTCCTCAATACCACCATCTGCAAAAAAATACATTAAGTTATAATTAGTTGTGGTCAAACAATGTTTTCAGCAAGGACGGCCCCAAGATGAACAAATATCTTCTATATATAGAATTTCCCCTAGTTTGACATTTTTACACTTTTCCAGAATGGGCTCTCAGTCCTGATCAAGTACACTTTTTGAACGTAGAGTAACTGTCCAAAAAAAAAGAAGAAGGCAAACAGCCACCAAACAGAGTTTTCATAGCTGTCTTTTTAGAAGAAAAAAAGTGTTTCTTTCTCCAACTGTTTAATAGTCTGTTACAAGATTCTCGTTTAAAGTTTAACATACATGTATTTGATAAATTGTAAAACTTACCTCCTTTTCCAACCAATTTAAGTGTTGAAGATTGACCTTCATAACCAAATATCAACCTGAAAAAAAAATATGAAAATATACAAATCTATAAATGAATAAAATTAAAGTTCCGAGTTTTGACACCATTTCTGCTTGCTAGTCTACAGGACCAAGTCAATAGATTATATGTAATTAAGTATACATTAATGTAACTAGTTTTAAAGAGATTTTCTGAAGGAAAAATCCCCAGCAGGAAATACAAAAGTGATTTGCAAGAGAACTATGGTGTAGTCCATGTAATTAGACAATGATTTACACGTTGATGTGAGATGTAATGTGTCTGTAATTTAAGCTGTTTATATACCTTGTATTTGGACAGGAATATTATTATTTAACAATCTATCAGTCAAATAAGATCACAATACCTTATAAGGAACATCATTTTTACACATCCAAATGACAAGTTTCAATCTAAGTTAACTGATTCACCAGTTCAACCTGTATCAAAAACGTTAGTATCAATGTTGTTTTGATGATTGATGACAGAGCCGAGTTCTTGGCTGATAACAAAATAATCTGTTGAATCTCGAAAATGGAGATACACTTTACACTTTTCCTGTAAAAACATAATCATAGGAAATAATTGTCCTGGTTTTTTTGGGACTCTTTTTTTTTTGGGGGGGGGGGGGGTCATCATTTTTAGACACAGACCATACTTACTTTAATGAACATCCGGGCCAACAACAGTTATTAATAAAAATGTGTTTGAAAATGGTGTATTGATTTCCAAAAGAAATATCAGAAGGAATACTAGATATGCTATCGACATAACAGCTGCATGTGGTCCAACATGGCTCACATTCAGACCTTTTCTGTCTGGTCAATTAATCCCCTATTGCAAAATTTCTCTACATTAAAATCTGGAGACACTATTTCATCTTATTGAAATCATTTCAACTAAGGGCACCAGTAAATGTTTGTAAATATTGAGTAATGTGTGAAATATTTAGAATGTCTCAAGCTAATGACTGTATACTATTTAAAAAGAATATAGTATGACGAAAGAAGGAAAATGACACTACTGCCATTCAAAACATACATGTATAGACCTTCAGGTCTCGAAACAATACCAAGTTACTTCATCAACCAGATTGTAGAATATTCTGATTACCTACCCATGATGCACCAAAACTTAAAGATCCATGTCCCACTGCACTGTAGTTTTTCGTAATGTATATACAGTAACCTCCCCTTAGTTTGGTTTTGTCTATACCGGTAACTACAGAACGCTTGGACAAGGACACTTCTGTTGAGTAGCTGGCAGCTCCGTCAGTTAGAGCGACAGCATAACATTCTGAAGTCGTGAGTTCAAATCCCTGCCCTGCCCGCTGAATTTTTACTTTCAAAACGCTGTTGTTGATTTTGGTTTTTTTCAAATTTATTTTTAATACTTTTTTCATAAAAGTCCCACAAAATATTGTTTTCTTTTCAGAAACGATTTATGAAAGCAACATTTATGCCGAAGAAATCTGTTTCTGATGCGTAGTTACTGTTTCTGGCAGTGGTACGGAGATCCTTAACTTCCTGTGTACATTTGTGTCCCAAGGTTAACGCTTTATGTCTACACCAGCTTGGCGGGACATAAAAAGACAATGATCAACTGTCATGGTTATATATATACCTATCACTCAGTCTGGCAATGTCAAAAACTATACTGGTATAGCCACATCAAAGTCAGATCAGCTATGAATACCATGGCCTGATGGCAAGGTTGGTGTCATAATATACGACATTAATATTGTATGGCTTTGCCATTACATATTAACTCATTCACCCCTGAAGACACATTTGAACCCCTCCAATTCAATGGTTGGTATAGTTCATTATAAAATTTCAGGGGTGAATGAGTTAAACCAAAATTAGAAGGTATCCATATCAGCTATAAATGCTTTATATATAACACTATTGCTGATGTCTTCATTATATATATATATATATATATAATTATTGTTACAGTGAACATTATATACAACTGACCCTTACTTATAAATGTTTTTCTTTTTATTAGTATTATTTAAACAAGCATACGTACAGGATACGTACACTAATTTGAACTTTTAAAAAAATGCTGAATTTTGATAAATTGATTTAGTTTTGACTGACATTTCTCTTGGCACTCAGAGCAAATGACAAGTTCTTTTTTTTTCCATTTCGGAATATCTTATTGTACCAATCTCAAGCACAAACAGAATTGGGCTACAGGCATATAGCCTATATATAATTGTTAAGCCCTCTCCTTATGACAAGTTCTATATGAAAACCCACTTAAACGTTAACTGAAAGTAGTTCAATGTTTATTGACACTGGATACCAATTAATGACCCTTCCTGGAAGATAGCCGTTACATTTATTGAAAAAGCATACCGGCACATGCACACAGTACACTAGCAAATATTTAATTTAATTAAATGCTGAATTTTGATGACTTAATTTTATATCTCAGATCAAAAGTTTAAAAGAATGATAAAAACAATTTAATTGCTTTCAGTTTGTATACTTATTCCATAAATGTGGATTCCAATAGGAAACTTTCAAATTCAAAATGAAGTAAAAGATAAGTGCACTTCATGGAATTCACTATTTCAACTTGGTTTTCACAGTACAATTTAAATACAACTTCAGTTTTGCTTGATTATCCTCTATTACATCAAATCAAAATGGAAAAAAATCTGTCTTTTTATTCATTTTTCTGGTCACTGTTATTAAAAAAGTACATGTGTAGCGGAAACTGATTAGGACTGCAGGTGTTAAGATAGCTGCGACAATGTAGCTTGTGACGAGCAGACAATTTTTTTATATTGCCTCGTCAGAGCTACGACTCAGTCCTATGTCAACTAATGGAGCAAAATCAAAAGTGTCAAATCTGTTAGATGACTGTCTAGTGATCAAGTAAAGCGGATGTAAAACCAACTAATCAATCAATCAATCAATCAATCAGATAGTACAGTTCAACTTATTTAAATGTCTGTCTAGAGTTCAGAGGGTCAGGGTTTGAATCCTGGTCTGTCTATTGCATTTCCCCTGTCCATGCTTACACCAGCTAATACAGATATTTCTTACACCAGCTAATACAGACTTCTTACACCAGCTAATACAGATATTTCTTACACCAGCTAATTAAAAGATTTCTTACACAAGCTAATACAGAGATTTATTACACCAGCTAATACAGTCTTCTTACACCAGCTACTACAGATATTTCTTACACCAGCTAATACAAACTTCTTACACCAGCTAAATAAAAGATTTCTTACACTAGCTAATACAGAGATTTCTTACACCAGCTAATACAGAGACTTCTAACACCAGCCCATTAAGAGATTTCTTACACCAGCTCATTAAGAGATTTCTTATGCCAGCTCATTAAGAGATTTCTTACACCATTTCTTACACCAGCTAGTACAAAGATACCTTACACCAGCTAATGAAAAGATTTTTTACACCACCTAATACAGAGATTTCTTACACCAGCTAATACAGATATTTCTTACACCAGCTAACTTGGGGTCCAATCAAATATAACAATTGAAGACCTTAGTAAAGAATCTCATGTGTCTACAGCAGGGTCGAAGACTTTATTGAAGGAGAGGAAAGTAATAGAAGTGTACTTGGATCAAGTGACATGGTTAAGCTCAGTTGGTTTGAACGTCTGTCTAGAGTTCATGTGATATATATATATATGTAAGGTTCTGCATGGGTTCCTACCTAGTATATATATAACTTTATTTGTATGCTTTTTCCAGTGTTGCAGTTGAAGTCTCTGTATTTGGAGAAAACCCCATATATAATTGATGGCCAATGCAACTAAGATAAAAACTATTTCTAAATTTGTACAATGAATTAGTAACAAAAGTTGGACTTAGGAAAATTATTATAATTTGAAGGTATTGATGAACACGATATAGGATAAATAAAGCATATCAGAAAATTAAATGCAACTAAAATTTGATTCCAATGTCTAATTGATAAAAGGAATATGTGTGCTTGCAGAAGAAAACAAGTAAGATTATTTTCAACGTATATTTATAATCATTGTCATATATGCCAACCGTCTAGGAGGGAACTCCAGATTTTCAACCTGTTAATTTGCTTAATTGTTCTTATATTCTAAGATCTATTAATTTCATCTAAAAGAAAAACAAGGGATAATTTTGTCGAGCTGGGGGGGGGGGGGGGGGGGGGGTGTTATACACACATATTATTTATGTTTTAATTTTGAGCATTCATGATCACTCACTGAATGAATCTCCATCAAAAAGTTGGCAAGTATGTTATGTCAAGTACCTATTGATTAGTTACAATATTGATTAGTTACAATATATGAATGTCTAATCAATGTGTAACATTTTGTTCCATCTTGAAAAATAAGTGGATAACAATTTAAAATTAATTTTCATCAAGGGCGATGTATCAAAATAATATACATAAATATATTTCAACAAATAATCCCAAGTGGCAGTTCTAACAGATCATGGAAGTGCAGAAAAAGACTATCAGCCTGTACACAGTATTAACCCCAGGGTACAGTGACACCGAGTTAAGCTGTGATGATTCATAACATGAGTCAAGTGTTCAACAGGTGAAATCAACCCTAGGCCTGATACGGTTGCACAGAAGTCGATAGAAACCGATACGATTCCTTGGGTCATTGACACCTGACAACATGCAGAATGTTTTCAATCGTAAGGTTTGCTTACGACCTAAACATCTAAGTATATTTGGATGTGATATCGGTCCCGATTAATAAATAAATAAACAGAAACAATAACCGGAAGTATATATAGCTGGGAGTGACACTGACAAGAGAAAATGGGCGGGTTGGCGATAACAAACAGGTTATTTCAGTTTTGTGCACGATTGGAGTGTGCTTAACATTAATCCAAATTAATTATTGGTTAAGAAAAGACCAGTCTCACCAATCCGTGTCCGATTTTTCATCCACAACATCCCGGTAACTCTTGATAAGAGCATCTTGATTTTTCCTCATATCAAGCGCCATCCTGCTTTCTGCATGTGCTTGTGTACTACGTCACCAATTCATGCGTAGTGTCACGGTTTGCACTCACCCTCGGGCATAATATACACTGCGATCTCTTCAGAAGGGAAAGTCTTGCATACTGGTATGACCATCGGGCATTCTCTGGTCAAGAACAAGACACGCTTGACCGACTGCGGCTAAGCCTGGTAATTATCTAGTTACGTTATGTTGTGTGGTCATTTTACGGTCTGTTATCTCATAATGCGCTCCCGCTGTCAGTCAGCTGTCATGCGAGGCCACGGTTTGTTTACAAACATCGTCTTGAAATATGAATGGCGCTGCATAAATAGGCCACTGTGAACGTAAACCACCTAACGGACTCGACATCGTTTTATTAGCTATTGATACGGAATTGATCATGTTTATATCATAAAGATTGATCATAACTGTGTAAGAACATGTCCTAGAATTTGGAAGATATAGATTCAATAGGCCTAGTGTGAAAATTGAAATGTCTGCATAATATTTTGAAGCAGTTTCTAAAAATAGAATTTATGCAACTAATATAGGTAAGATTATAATTTGATTAAAAGAAAATCTAACAAATAAGTTGCACCACTTTTAGTTGATAACTTTATATATTTTTTTATAAAGGGTACTGTATGTGTTAATTTATACCTTTAGTATAGTATTTATATAATAACAGATAATGATAATTTTGAATTTTCTAAATAATCCAAACTTCAATGTCAAACTTATCGCACTTAACAAATTGTTTGGATGATCTACAACTTGCACAAATTATACCGTGCATCATGTGCATTATTGCCTGTCTGTCTTAATCCTGGAAATTATCATTAAACTTTTATTTTCAGACTTGTAATGGTAATTGAATTATTTAAACTGAACTACAAATGTAACATACATATTAATATTAATTGTCATATCTGAACAAGTTATGTTAGCACCAGTATGCATAACAAGTATTCAGTTCGCTTCAAAGATTTCATTGTAGGAGTTTACGCTAGAATCAAGATGACGGATCATTAACTTTAGGGTCCACGTATAAAATCTGAATCAATGGATTTAGTTTGTGCTTTTATTACCAGCTGTCACTGTCAGTGAATTAAATTGTTGTAAAGTATGTGTATTACTGTTACAAGTTTCAACCTGGTGCCCTTTTCAATGTACACACAAAAAAGTGTCATCTCAAATTTAAAACCGTCAATACACAAAGGGAACAATTGGCAGCATGTCACCATTTATTGTATATATGTACACCTGACCATTTATTGTATATATATGTAGTACACCTGACCATTTATTGACTTTTAAATCTGATACCAATGCCAATGTTCAGTTTGTAAATGTTTGCTTATATAGCTGTTGAGACGTACATTTGATTGCTAATCTGCAGTAAATGTTGTCATTAACTTATATTACATCTGATATCAAAGAGACGTAACTAAACTATTCTAAAGAGCAAACATTACCTGATAATTGTGTTTATATATTAATTGCATGCTTTTAATAAATCGAAAATCGAAAATCAGCCATTAATGTTTTCACTAGATTGGTCCAGGCACTGTAATTGGACTGATATATCATATATACTTATGTTTTTGTCATCTATGTATACCCTAGCCTTCAGCCGATTTTTTCAAGAATATTTGTACCAAGGTGGCTGTCCTGGGCACTAATTACAGTAAATATGATAGCTAGGCTTGTACATAATTAAATTTCCTGTTTTCAATATATAGTTTAATTTCCAGCTTTCAATACTTTTCATTAGAATTCTCATATTTCTGGTCACTACATGTATATACCTTGCATGCACTAGTAGGCCGGAGTTTGATTCCCCAATTGGATGTGAATATGTATAGGGTCACCCGATTCTGGCCATGTGCCAGATTGCAGGTTTTTTCCAGGTTCTCCAGTGCCCTGCATGATCCCTGCATCATGCATGGTGACCGGTGTCCAAGGAGACAATGTATCTGATTCTGGCCTTATTGGTTACTTTATATTGTATAAAATATCGTTAAATTTATCACAGGAAAACTTACATGAAACATTGAAAACAATGTAGGCTTCATATTGACTTACATAACATTGAATATTGATGAGGAATAGATGATTGGTTGCTTGTATAACTGTTATTTGGGACTTGTGAGATTTAATAGCTACCGTACATAAAATTACATTGAGAAGTATCTGCATGAGAGACTACCTTAACCTTGTCTAGAGCTTTCTCTGAAAAGATCACCACTTTCTCTATCATCCTTATAAAGCATTTAACTTTATACTCAACTGTTCCATCTTTGTTAAGAGACCAGCTTAGAGTCTAAAATGTTCTTGGGTAGTCTCCTAATACAGATTTAACTGTAGATATGTTGAAGCAATATGATACTCTAAAAGAGAACCGCCCAATTGGTTAATTGATGCTGGTGAAATAGATTTGGCAGTTCTAGGGGAAAACTATACTAATTTGAAGTGCATACTAATGGACAATTAAGCTCACAAGAACCTGATACTGTTGTTTGTGTTAGCAGGTGATTGAAATAGTATAAAAGCAAATTAAAAGAAGTTTTCAGAATCAACAGATTGCTTTGTTTTCAAGCAAAAATATATGAAAAGAAAGCCTAGCTGCTTCACAGTGGGCAACAGTTGGTTTCATTGGCCTGTGCTGTACATGATCACTGCATTAGTATTCCTGGGGAAACAGTTGGTTCACGTACAGGCTGATATAGGGTTTACTGCTGCCCACTAAATTATTTATTGCTATTGGAAAACGGTCGGTTCTAAAGAGTAAAAGGATGACTTCTGTCCATTGCATAATAATTTTGTGAATGAAAATTTCATAGATACTTTATTTTAAAATTGAAAAAAAATATCTGGTACGTGTGTTCCAAACCATTTTCAATACAAAGCATATCACATGTGTAATACTTTTCGTTGTTTATAAGAGCTGGCCTTCATTTCGTTATCATTAATTAAATCATTGAAGTTTTGAGATGGACTATATATATATAGAACTTTTATTAGCTAGGTTGAATTATGCAAATTATTACATTATCCTTGTCGCAGAGTTAGCCACTTAATTGGGTAGGTGGGTGGCAGGGGATGTATTTTTACAGAGTCGGAGTAAACTTTATTTATTTTACAACAATTATGAAACAAATTATTTCAACTTATATTAATAACTCTTATTAGCTCGGATGTTAGCATGCAAAGGGTCTAAATGTGGGAGGAAACCAGAGTACCCCGGAGAAAACTCACATGGCCGGGCAGGTGACCCCATACCTTTTCATGTTCGATAGGGGAATTGAACCTCGGCCGCCTTGGTGAAAGGCAAGTTCGCTTTGAGTTGACGCCACCTGGGTGGGAGATCAGTCACAGGTATCGTAGAGCAATCTTTGAGTGGGGGAGGGGAGAGGTGGCTTCAGTCACAGAGCCGAAGATACCTCAGGGAATTAGTCACAGATATGGAGCAACCTTAGGATGGGGTGAACATCAGTTACAGACTTGGAGCAACAGGGCAGTACTGCATTTGAACAAGAAAGATCGATGCTCTAGCTAGCCAATTGAGGTGATTGAAATAGGAGTTTGTCACAGGCACCGCTGTATCAGGAAAGGAAAAATGTAATCATTCTACACTGGGATTAGAACACAGGACCTCAAAACTCTAGATAGACTCACTGACAGAGATCCAGTCCAGACTCAAAACTCTAGATAGACTCCCTGACAGAGATCCAGTCCAGACTCAAACCTCGAGATAGACTCACGGACAGAGATCCAGTCCAGACTCAAAACTCTAGATAGACTCACTGACATAGATCCAGTCCAGACTCAAAACTCTAGACAGACTCACTGACAGAGATCCAGTCCACACTCAAAACCCTAGATAGACTCACTGACAGAGATCCAATCCAGACTCAAAACTCTAGATAGACTCTTACCAATTAAGCTACCTGGTCACTTAGATAGACTCTAACCTTAGGATGGGGTGAACATCAGTTACAGACTTGGAGCAACAGGGCAGTACTGCATTTGAACAAGAAAGATCGATGCTCTAGCTAGCCAATTGAGGTGATTGAAATAGGAGTTTGTCAAAGGCACCGCTGTATCAGGAAAGGAAAAATGTAATCATTCTACACTGGGATTAGAACACAGGACCTCAAACCTCTAGATAGACTCACTGACAGAGATACAGTCCAGACTCAAAACTCTAGATAGACTCTCTGACAGAGATCCAGTCCAGACTCAAACCTCGAGATAGACTCACGGACAGAGATCCAGTCCAGACTCAAAACTCTAGATTGACTCACTGACAGAGATCCAGTCCACACTCAAAACCCTAGATAGACTCACTGACAGAGATCCAATCCAGACTCAAAACTCTAGATAGACTCTAACCAATTAAGCTACCTAGTCACTTAGATAGACTCTAACCAATTAAGCTACCTGGTCACTTAGATAGACTCTAACCTTAGGATGGGGTGAACATCAGTTACAGACTTGGAGCAACAGGGCAGTACTGCATTTGAACAAGAAAGATCGATGCTCTAGCTAGCCAATTGAGGTGATTGAAATAGGAGTTTGTCAAAGGCACCGCTGTATCAGGAAAGGAAAAATGTAATCATTCTACACTGGGATTAGATCACAGGACCTCAAAACTCTAGATAGACTCACTGACATAGATCCAGTCCAGACTCAAAACTCTAGCTAGACTCACTGACAGAGATCCAGTCGAGACTCAAAACTCTAGATAGACTCACTGACAGAGATCCAATCCAGACTCAAAACTCTAGATAGACTCACTGACATAGATCCAGTCCAGACTCAAAACTCTAGCTAGACTCACTGACAGAGATCCAGTCGAGACTCAAAACTCTAGATAGACTCACTGACAGAGATCCAATCCAGACTCAAAACTCTAGATAGACTCTAACCAATTAAGCTACCTGGTCACTTAGATATACTCTAACCAATTAAGCTACCTGGTCACTGACAGAGACCCAGTCCAGACTCAAAACTCTAGATAGACTCTAACCCATTAAGCTACCTGGTCACTTAGATATACTCTAACCAATTAAGCTACCTGGTCACTGACAGAGATCCAGTCCAGACCTCACTACTATACTCCTGATTATAAACACAGCTGGGAATTTATTTTTAGTATTTTCTTGGTTAGAATAGTTATTAGATAATGGGCAAATCACTACATACATTCAGCTTTATATATCTTCCTGACAACATTTTGCACAAACTTGTCATTGACAAATGTATGTTAATTATGTAAAAAAAATCATTGTTTGTATATTATGTAAATTCAACTCATGTTAGCCTAAATTCTTCTCGCATGACTGTATTTAAAAGAATTTCATTATTCTTATGAGACAGTTTAATTTGTACAAGTGATGTATATTTCACCTGCCTTGTATAGATGTGTATATATATGGATGTACTTATATACATGTTTGTGTATATATGTGGACAAAACGTTAACACTGCAAGTTTTCCTGGAAAATTGCCTGTTTTTTATTTTTTTTCTATTTATATTACTTGCAAATTTATAGCCATATATGAAATAAATTTATGTAAATGGTTGTCCTTTTCACCATAATGTAAGACTTGGCAGGTGTATTGTACTTTGTACTCGATACTCGTGCTTTACTTAAGGAGGTACAACACACTAGCTTGCTTTCCATTGCATGATGTTTCCATATCCCCAGTAATCCTTAATTAATAATGTTGAATGTCTGCAGTAAAAGTTAGTGCCTAGATCTAAATCAGCAGTTTTGGATCAAAAGATACAATTGTAAGTACAAAAAAGCCTCTTGACAATCATATGCGCGTGACATTTTACATACATGTATATGTACCAGGTGCATGTAATTACATTATGCATGTATGTCGGCTTATGTAAATTTGAGGATGTTACTTTTATTAAACCGACCACACGTAATTAATATGTTTTGAAAACAATAGTTGTGTTCAATGATCAGACTTAAATGAATAAAATTGTGATTAACATTTACAGAAAGATTTAATCGTAAATATTATAAGAAATAGTTTTCTATCTTGGTCAGGTTATGTATGAAGTGATTAAACTGCGGTTGAGCATGAGTAAATTTATCATAGATGGCGAAGTAGTTTATTCAATTTATACATGCTCAACTGTAATCACTTAATAACCTGACCAAAGTAGAAAATGATTCCTTAAAAATATATATATGATACCTGATTTTTTTTATGGATGCCATAATTATACATCCAAAAAAAACAAAAATCGTGATACACAGCAGTCTCTCGTGAATGATCTACTGATAACCAGTATAACCTCGCTACAAACATTCTAAAATGTCTGATCTCCTGTATCAATTTTTGTTTAAAATTGTTGACGTGATAATCATGTAAATGTGATGGGATATATATGTAGATCAACAAAGCTGTTCACTGTCTTGTTGTACACTGTACCGTTTTTTCCCCTGTAACGGCCGTTAATTTTCATATTGTCATCACAATCTGACGTACGTGTGCAGCTCTCATGATCACATAGCTTGACTTCAGCCAATCACAGACAGGCAAATGATATAGAGCCGTTTATGGCCAGTTAATCCGCATATGTGACATATTTTTATGCATTTTTGTGATTGTATATAATGTAATTTGATACATATAATTGTATAAAATCAATGTTATACGTATTGGATAAATATTGTAATTTTACAGTCATCTGTATCAGATTTCACTTTTTAATACAAAATTGTATCATAATGTAATACAGAATTACTAGCTTCCCTGTTACGTATATATGTATCCCAAAAAACAGGAGCAATGTATAAGTAAGAATCTTATATCTTAATTAGATTGGCAACATTGAAGACTTGACTTGATTGGTGATCTGGAAAAAAAAAGTGTTTTTCATGAATATTCATAAAAGTTTTACGTAAATAAAAGGATTCTGAATTTGTGTCGATTTCATATGAGATGGAGATTTATGAACTTCTAGACTTTTTTTGCCTCCTAATGTATAGGATATGCACACATTATGTGTACTGACTATTAACGTCCCTCAGGCCGGGCCTTGTTGATTATCTCGCATAAAAATGTGCTAAATTACACGTTTGTTCTCAAACTGGTATGGAATCTCCATTTTAGACCTAGTTACAGAGCTCTATATTTGTGGCACCTGTACGTAAGTAATGAAGTACCTCGTTAGTTTGACGGTACATATATATTGTAGTCAGTCGGTCTGCAGCTGGCTTACAACTCTAATTCATTATAAATTAAAACACTGTACACAAAGTGTTTGTAACAGTATACTGTTGTTAGAATTGAATTCATTTTGCATTGACGTTTTTTTATACAAACTTGTTGTAACAAGTTCTTCATTTTTGAGAGACTTTCTGTATACACTCGGCAGGGCGTTACTTGTCTAGCTAACTTGTTAATTTACATATGATATCATGTTCTGCTGAGCAAGCAATATATTTTGATTTATTCTTTTATTTTAGACAAATATAATTTCAAATCAGGTTCAACAAGTGTATTTGAAAATGATAATCAATTCATTCTTTCTTTAGACAGATTTTTAAATCAGGTTTAATAAGTGTTTTTTAAAATGATTAAAATATATATAAAGGTAAAGTAAGGATCATATGGTAATTCTGACTTCAGATTAAGCTTACCAGTAAATGCTGATTTAGTAAAAATTTATATATTTTTTTTGTTGGCTAGGATTATATGGGTGAGTGAATAACCTCAATCCAAGCATTCAATTCTTCTTCGACCAATTAGACGTCCACCTTTAACTTATATGATATTGTATGTCACTTTTACGTACATTCTGTGTGTATGGGTGACTGTTTATGCGCTGGAGAGTACTTCTGTGTTCTGTTTTGGCTATAGAACTGTGTTTCTGCTTGAAAATCACAGCACAGATAGTGTTATACCTACCCTGACCATATGTTATCCGCCATCCAGGGTTGCCGGAGTTGGCAGTAAGGGTAAATATCTTACTCTAAGATTAACAATGAAAATTTATAGAAATTTTGAAACAATGAAACAACATGCATGCATTAATATGTCAGCGTAGTCTTTACTTTTGTCTTTCGAGTATTTCTTTTTTATGGATATACCCGTCTTCTGAGGGGTTTACAATGGTATCATCTTGTACGTCTGTCAACGACTTTGTCTCTGCGCATGCTCTGTCAATCGACAATTTATTCCTGATCATCTTCCACAAAGTTTTGAGGTGGTTAGTTTTGGTAAGAGGCACAGAATTTAATTTCCGTATTTCTTCAATGCATTATAACCTTGCAGACTTATATTGGTTGATAATGTATACATGTATGGAGTCAGTGTAATGTATCTATGAACGTAACTTATATCACCAGCCGCTTTTAGGTAAACCAGCGGGAACAACTATTCAGAAAAAAATCTATTTAGATAAACTTGTATGCATGGGGGACATGTTCATGGCATGGTTGTTAAGTGTGTTGCCTTAAGCCTATTGACTGCCGATTGCAAGTCACAGGGCAAGAACCAGAGTTATTAACGCAATGGTTCTTTCAGCCATTGTGGAATTGAGAAATTGACTTTCCTCAGGTATCGGGAAGGTAAAGGTATATGTAGTACAATGTACAGGGTACAGTACTATAGTGCACACATGGATGCTTCAGAGACAAAACAGAGATGTGGAGGTACTGAGGTACACAAAACAGAGATGTGGAGGTACTGAGGTACACAATACAGAGATGTGGAGGTACTGAGGGACACAAAACAGAGATGTGGAGGTCCTGAGGTTCACAAAACAGAGATGTGGAGGTACGGAGGTACACAAAACAGAGAGGTTGAGGTACTGAGGTACACAAAAAGGGGATTTGGAGGTACTGAGGTACACAAAAAAGAGATGTGGAGGTACTGAGGTATACAAAAAGGGGATGTGGAGGTACTGAGGAACACAAAACAGAGATGTGGAGGGACTGAGGAACACAAAACAGAGATGTGGAGGAGTACTGAGGAACACAAAACAGAGATGTGGAGGAGTACTGAGGAACACAAAACAGAGATGTGGAGGGACTGAGGTACACAAAACAAAGATGAGGAGGTACTGAGGTACACAAAACATAGATGTGGAGGTATACTGAAGTACATAAAACAGAGATGTGGAGATACTGAGGTACACAAAACAGAGTCTTGGAGGAACTGAGGTACACAAAACAAAGATGAGGAGGTACTGAGGTACACAAAACAAAGATGTGGTGGTACTGAGGTACACAAAACAGAGGTGTGGAGGTACTGAGGTACACAAGACAGAGATGTGGAGGTACTGAGGAACATAAAACAGAGATGTGGAGGTACTGCGGTACACAAAACAGAGATGTGGAGTTACTGAGGTACACAAAACAGAGACGTGGAGGGACTGAGGTACACAAAACAAAGATGAGGAGGTACTGAGGTACACAAAACAGAGGTGTGGAGGTACTGAGGTACACAAGACAGAGATGTGGAGGTACTGAGGCACACAAAACAGAGATGTGGAGGTGCTGAGGTACACAAAACAGAGATGGGGAGGTACTGAGGTACACAAAACATAGATGTGGAGGTACTGAGGTACAAAAAACAGAGATGTGGAGGTACTGCGGTACACAAAACAGAGATGTGGAGGTACTGAGGTACACAAAAAGGGGATGTGGAGGTACTGAGGTACACAAAACAGAGATGTGGAGGTACTGAGGTACTCTAAACAGTTTATCATGTATACTAGCAGTAGTAGCAGAAGGTGTCACTTTGCTTGCCACCAGAATATATATACATATGACAAGATGAAGTTTGGTTTATATGGCAGTATTAAATGTCGTGTTAAAATGTTAAATGGTTAATTAAGTAATTAAAACATAAATTTTCACTTCTCAAACATCTACATGTTAAGGGACAGCATAACAGCTGTTGACCAGCTGTAGCTAAATTAGAACACCCAACTAGAGCTTGGAAGTTCCAAGTTCGAATATAAGTTTGGCCCCATACAATGTAGCATTTTTCCTCCTGGTATATAAGTCTAATGCTTCTGTTTGTTAGTAGGTGTGGCCTGTACTATGTACCAGCCCTTCTATATGAATGGTATATCAGTGTCGGATTTATTGCATTCCCATCACGTTTACAAGTACAGGTCTGTTTATTAGTAAAATTACAGTAATTATAACATGTACGTACCTGAGAGTTACCAGCTACTAGATTATTTGTTTACGTGGTTCCAGCTTGGTATGAAGGTTACAGTGTGCCAGGAGCAATGGGCTGTGAAAATTAATTCCCAGTGTCTGTAAAATATGTTACAAGAATGCACAGTGCACACTTATGATTAATTACAGGCTGCAACCAGATGGTAGCTCTTGACTTTCATTTCACCACTTAACAATTAAAAGTCTCACGAAACATTAGCAGCTTTATCCACAGACATGGTTTATAATATGTATGGTATCAAACAATTTATTTGACATAAAAATTGAGTGATGATTGTGAATTACTCAAACGCACGTTTTCACTGAAAATATCTATATTCCTAATGTATTTTTAGCCTACCTGTCCAAAGTGCAGGTCAATTCATGCACTAGCGCAATGTCCATTGTCTGTGGTCAGATTTTCCTTTGAAAAACTACTATTCCAGAGCAGTTGAGGAGATTTTGGCTAAATTTGATTCGGAACATCCTTGGACAAAGGAGACATTGTTTAAATGATATAAACATCATATAATTAACAAGTGTTTTCTGAGCATGAATACAAAGATGAGTAAGATCATGCTACCATGAGAAGCCTAGGGTTCTGGCCTCACCGCTGGGGACTTAAGTTCCATGGACATATCATGGAAATGATTGAGTTTCAAACCCGTAACCATATACATAATATGTACAGATATATAAATGAATATGGATCTCAACAAAATATGCTTTATGAAACATCTTTGGTCTTTGTTTATAGATGAAAGGACTAAACGGAACCCTGGATCATATGAACAGTGTACATTCCAAGATGTTTATAGAAATGTTTTATGTTGTAGAAATTTTTGATGTTGTACAAAGGCAAAATACAGCTAGGAACAATTCCGAAATGGTTTCTATGTTTACTGTATAGTTAGTATTTTACGCTGGAAATTTAATTTCGCTAATTATTTGCAGTCACCAATTTAAAGATAGCACTTACTAAATACCAAGCGAATATTAATACCACAATATTTTCCCATGAAAACATAGTTATATATACAGAAATAAATCTGTTACCTGTTCACTGCCAAATAATGAAGATAAAACAACAATTCAATGTCATATTTTACTTTATTTTCACAAAACATATGTAAAATAAATCTCATCACCCAAGTGCAAAAGTACACTCCTCTGCCAACGCGATATTTTCACCTGGCCATATTGCACGAAATTTAACCCCTGCAAACTGGTTCTGATCGGGACAACCATGAAAATATAGCCCCACGAAATTTAACAGTATACTGTATCTTAAAATCTCTCATGTTTATATTCATATCTTTACAGATATGCATACAACCCAAGCTGACATTGAAAATCCCTGTCCTGACATTGCCACCTATAGTGATGGTAAACAAGGCGCCGAGCGACATCAGCACCGGGAGCAGTCAGTACGAGTACATCAAGTGTGTAGTCGTCGGCGACTCGGGCGTGGGCAAGACATGCTTGGTGCGGGCCTGGGCCTGCGACACTAAGTACAGATTAGAACAGCTGGTCAAGACCCATGTATCAACGGTTTGGGCTACTGACCACTACAGGAATGACAAGGAGGTCAGTTATTAGCTCACCTGCCCTAAGGGCTAGTGAACTTAATATGCTGTGGTGTGGCGTCTGTCGTCCGTCGTCCGTCAACTTTTCCTTTAAACAACTTCTTTTGAAGAATGGACAGGCCTAAAGTCATGATAATTTGGTGATAGCTTCGTTGGTTAGCGCCCAATAAAGTTTAAGAACAAAAATGACCTTGACCTACTATGAAGGTCACAGGGATCAAAAGTTTCAAATACTTAAAACGACTTCTTCTGTAGAACTGATAGGTATAGAATCTTAATATGTGGCTCGTAGCTTTTTGGTAGAGAGCCCAACAAAGTTTGAGAATGAAAATGACCACAACCTACTTTCAAGGTCACAGGGGTCAAAAGTATCAAATACTCTAAGTGACCTCTTCTGAATAATTTAAAGGCATAGAATTATAATATTTGGCTGGTAACTGTCACAGATGTAGCCTGACAAAGTTTGCTATTGAAAATTACCTCAACCTACTTTCAAGGTCACAGTGTGGTCAAATATGTCAAACACTTAGACCAACTTCTCCTGAGGAACTGAAACGTATAGAATCTTTATATTTTGCTGGTAGCTTTTTTGGATAGTTCCCGACAAAGTTTGAGGATGAAAATGACCTTGACTTACTATCAAGGTCACAGGGGTCAAATATGTCAAACTTATCAAACGACTTTTCCTGAATAATTAGAATGCATAGAATCATATTATTTGGATGGTTGCTTCTTGGAATTGAGCCCAACAATGTTTAAATATCCAGGTGAGCGACACAGGCCCTCTGGGCCTCTTGTTATAAGTGCATCGGTCGGTCAGTATCTAAAGTTTTCAAATTTGATCACTGTATGTTTTCAATTGATCAGTTTATTATACGCTGTTTGTAAAAAAAAAATCATTACATTAATGTTCAAAATCAAGGATAATTAGTTATTATTTTAGTGCCTAAACTGTTTGTGACCTGAAATACTCAAATTTACAATGAACATGTATCATAATGATTTTTCGGATTTTTCGTTCTGTCATTTTATTCCATTGTTTTTTTCGCAGGTTCTTGATAGATCCTGGTGCCATGTAGATGATTGCCGAGTCTCCCTACGATTATGGGATACCTTTGGTTACCATGACAAAGACAGAGGATTTGCCTACAAAGGGTAAACAGTCATAAAAAAAAATGATGAAACTCTGATTGCCTGAAACTTTTTCAACTTCACAATTTCCTGTAGACCATTTTATACTTCAACGAATGTGAAAGTTTTATTTGTAATTTAGCTAGTTGCATGTATTATGTATTTTCAGGGCTGATGTTGTGCTCCTGGTATTCAGTGTTGTAAAGCCAAATTCTCTACGCAATATTCTTTCAAAATGGCAGACAGAAATAAAGAATGAATGTTCCACGACCCCCGTTGTCGTTGCTGGGACTCATGCAGACATGCGCTTCCTGTACAAGGACCAGCATTACCGGGGCATGGAGAAGGGTTTGTTGTACAAGTAAGTTGTCAGTTCATCATCAAACTAGGGAACATTTTCAGCTCTGACCTGATTTGGAAGCAAAGTGGAAATTATGAGTGAAAAAAATTCGAGTTCAATGTAGCCTCATTTTCACATTTTAACTCAATGGAGTTGGAATATTTGATAAGAGGTTGGTTGGTTTACGGATTTAATGCCTACATGACACCACCGATCAGTTTTGTTTCACTGACGGAGGTCGGTGTTCTGTCAGTGTGCGATAAGGGGTACAAACCCATTCTCTTTACAGCATATAGTCCTTCAATCTGATTGGTTGTGTTTGCACTTTAACATTGATATTTAAGTCATTTTCACCGAACAAAGGTTGCAGATGTAAGTAAGTAAGAGGTATTCACCTAGAATTTCTGCCCATTCTTTCACAGTTTGAAGAAATGTCTGCTTAATTTCTTTCGTAAAAGATACGTCAATTTATTATTAGCAGTTCCTGATATTATTTTTAAAAATAGGCTACGCGCTGGTCATACGAGTAATAAACGTGATGTAAAGAGTGACAAAAGCGTTTGAAGGTCCGAATTCTGTGTGGCCAGAGAATATTACTCCACCATGTGCTCTTGTTTGAAATAAACTACACTTCATGTATTACTATCTGCATCAAATAAAGCTTATTTACACCAGGAAGCTGAATGGTACTGTAACTTCCCTGTTGTTTCGTCCAATATCAAAAATCTGTGATGAACAGGAATGTCTGGGTGATGTGTGATTGCATGCTCTGAAACTTCCGTTGATGCATTGAACTTCCCTGTGCAGTAATAACACCGGAATTGTCTAAGTTCAGCCATGTATCCTCTGAAAATGAATATACAGTAGATAGGTCACTCAGATTGTGGATGATACGTTTTTCATCAATCATAGCCTAGTAATAGTAAGCGTTTCCCAAAATGAAATATTCTCCGAATTCCTTATTCTCATAACAGGGTACCATGGGAGGAGCAGAACCTACTTACCCCAACAGTAATTCTGATTTCATTTCCAACTTTTGTAGGGGTTAATGTTTATCCTCTCATGTATACTTGTTACAGTAAAGTGCTTTAATTTCGCTGTGTCAAAATTTTGTGTTTTCATACCTAGAGCAAATTTGCACTACATGATTCCCATGTGTCAGAATTCATACACGACACAGCTGTCACAGACAACTACTGGTGATGTTTTCCTAATTTCATGTGTTTGGTGTTGCCCGTTTGACATCGATTTTAATTAGGTATTTTTTTTACTGCTAAGATGTTAATAGAGCGATAATTCCTTTTAACTCAAACCTAACATGTTACCTGTCCCCCTGACTGCCTGCAGTATTAGCATGCAATTGGGTGAAATGTCTCTATGATTATTGACAGCTTACTTAATTTACTTGATTGAGCCCACTGTGCCTTAGTGAGCTGTTTTCAGCGGTTAAGAGTCGAGACACCAGTCGTTTACACTCTTTGCTTGACAAATTAAAGAAAACAGACGTTTTCTAAATCTCACAAAATAAGGTTACAATTCCTGTTTGTGTTCAAAACCAACTTGGCCTTTATAAATCAATACTAAACTGATGAATCGTATTCCTAACACAAGTATAATACTTGTACGACCCGCGTGTGATAGTCGACCATTGTGAGCATATTCTGTACAGTTGTAAAGATAAACTTGCTACTTTGTAGAACAGTCTTATTGGCATAGACATATACATTAGATTTTTAAATAAGAAGCTGTGTGTTTGTATGAAGAAACATTAAAGAATTTTACACTAAAATGGGAACTGTACGTTACCATGGAAACAATGTGTGTTTTCAGGGCGATAGATAAAGGTGACATCATTACGCCCGACCAAGGACGTGAGGTGGCACGGATGATTGGTGCTCCGTACTACGAGACCAGCATCCTTTTCAACTACGGCATCGAGGATGTCTTCTTCAATGTAGTGAGAGCAGCCATGGTCGAGAGACGTAAAATAAAATTTTGGAACACACAGCTACGACGTATACAGTATCCTCTGATCCAATCACCACTGCAGGTTCCTCAGTCTTCATTTCCAACAGTCACCGTGGCAGCATCAACTTTTGACCTTAACCTTGCACAGTTGTTTAAAGATCAAAATGATGGTGATATCATCTTTAATGTCCGGGGCGTACGTATCCGCGCACACAAGATCTGTTTGGTTATTGCTTCTGAACTTTTCCGTGAAATTCTCTTGATGGACATAAAGGAGCAAGAAGGCGGTAGTGTTCCTCAGACTAATGGAAGGACGGAGAAAAGAACTAACAAAGAGGACGAACAGGTGCTTTTGGATAATGAGGATATTCTAGAAGAATCTCCCATCATTGATGCAAATTCTAATTGTTCGGATGACCGTATGGTACGGCATGGCAGACGAGACATTATCAGCACAAGATATTTGAACCATGCAGCATTTGAAAAAGTTGAAACAGTACGTAGCAAGAACTCAACAGGTGAAGGTGTTCAGCAGACAGTCGTCACGGTTACGCAGGAAATCACGCCCCAGGCATTACAGTGCGTCCTGGAGTACTTGTATACTGGTCGGGTGCGAGAGGAATACAGTCAGTTGTTGGAGGTACAACAAGCTGCCGAGCTTCTCAAGTTGTTCCCTATGCTGGTGGCTCTGTCTAACTTACAAACCCAGGAGACTTACCTCAACCTGGGTCTGGAGAAACGATTCCACACCGACAGAGTGGATAAGCTTCAGGAGTTGATTTTTGAACAGGGGCTCCTAAAGGGTAAGTTGAATTCTCCTTGGGGCTTCTAAAGGGTAAGTTGAATTCTCCTAGGGGCTCCTAAAGGGTAAGTTGAATTTTAATAGGGGCTTCAAAAGGGTAAGTGATATTGTAAAAGTGAGAAAAAAACCTTTCTTATAGGGGCATCTAAAGGAGAACTTACAACTAGAGATTAACAAATTAACTTGCAGTATGTCAAACCATTTTTGAGCAGCCTCTAAATGGTCACATTATTATACTATAGGAGTTTCCAGAGGCTAATACTATTATGATAGGGGCATCTGTTAAGTGTGATAATTTCTTTGATGGTTAGCATATATAGCCAATATCATAAGTAAATAACATGTTCATTAAGAGAAGTAGAGAAAAAATCCAATAATGAATGTCTAGTTGCAATCACAATGTTAAAAGTTGTGCTGATAACAACAGTTCCATTACACCTGTGTTTTGCAGACATCCATTTTGAGGTAGACGATGGAGTGGTAGGTGCCCATAAGCCCCTGCTCATCGCGCGCTGTGAGATGATGTGTGCCATGTTTACTGACAACTTCCTGGAGGCCTCCGCTCATGTGGTTTGTTTTAATTCCTTCCTCCAACCTTCAAAATCCTTAATCTTCACAGCCCTTAACCCTTTACCATAACTTCCAACCAGCCAGGGGCTGTGGTGGCCGAGTGGTTAGGGCATCTGACATTCTGCTACCACTAGCCCTCCACCACTGGGTCGCGGGTTCGAGGCCTAAGTGGGTCAGTTGCCAGGTAATGACCGCAGGTCAGTGGTTTTTACTCCAGGTACTCTGGCTTTCCTCCACCTCCAAAGCCTGGTACCAAATTTGTAAGCCCTCAAATTCTCCAACCCTTAACCCCAAAGTCCATACCACCTAGCATGTAAATCTTAAAATTTTAAAAACACAACTCCTAAACCCTCAAATTCCTGAACCCCATATCTAGCTTCCATATCACCAAATGCAAAGTCACACTTCAAAAACTCAAACTGCCCAACTGCCAAACCCCTGAAATATAAGGATGGACACTCAAGGGTGATTTTGTGGTTCCATTGATTTCTAGATTTTTTCCTATTCAAATGGTTCATATCTTTATACACAAAGCCCACATAGTGTTTGAACAGCTATTGTTTAGCCTAAAATGGTATGCTTATCTCAAAAAGTGAGAAAGTTAAACAAATACGGAATTACATATAAGGGAGGACTACTACTTTTGGGAAACACTATTTAGACTTGAAAATCCTTTCTATTTATAGAGACATTTACACTTGGGGAACACTGTATATCTTTACTTAGACTGGGAATTCCCTGTCAATTTATAGATTCCTTTACCTGATGTGACCTGTGAGGTATTTGGTGTCCTACAAGAGTACCTATACACAGACAAGATACAGAGTCTGGACTCTGTAGACCAGCTGGCTCTCATTGCTGTGGCCAACCGCCTCTGTCTACCCCACCTAATCTCCTTGGTAGAGGACTATGTTGTGACGGAGCTGAGCCGAGCCGCACGATGTGACGAGGACATTTTGGAGGAAGTGCTCATGTTGATAGAGCCATCTCAGGTAATTACATATATAAGGATGAATAGAATCTTCCCCTACCTTGAGGGTGTGACAGAGAAATCTCCAACCCGAGGGATGATTTTCTTGATTGTCTTACCCGAGGCTTTGCCGAGACATTCGAGAATATCATCCCGAGGGAGATTTCTGTCACACCCTCAAGGTAGGGAATGATTGTTTTTCTCTCATCCTGTTTCACTCACAAATCCACTGACAAGTGTGATTGCATGAAATATAAGCGGTAATTGCATGTTTTTCCAGCAAATCTAGAGTTGTCTCCCATGGTCTGCTACTATTGATGTGACGTCATACTATTGTTATGACTTAGATCGCACGAATCTGCAGGAGGCTTTTCCCCCTAGTAGGTGACAAGCTGATCTTTTCCGGATTAAAAGGGAGACACACCTGTGATTCAGGGTGGGAGAAGTCATCAGGAACGATCAAAGCTGAACAACTGCTCATACCCAAAGTTCTTTTAATAACCAGTTATAGTTCTGAGGCCCCTAAAATCGCAGATTTGTTATTTTGATACAATTCATTGGATCT
The DNA here is from genome assembly GCF_002113885.1 of Mizuhopecten yessoensis. Taxonomy (NCBI): domain Eukaryota; kingdom Metazoa; phylum Mollusca; class Bivalvia; order Pectinida; family Pectinidae; genus Mizuhopecten; species Mizuhopecten yessoensis. The sequence continues at coordinate 1,853,874 of NW_018407435.1, forward strand.
GTTTTACACAGATTTCAGGTCTAGTGGATGTGTCAAATAGTACTATGGTAAGGATAGATGTAGTTTGCAGGATTTGTTTTTCTCAGAAAATTGTTGCAACAAAAATCTCGAAAGTGAAACCTTCATAAAAACCAATGAAATTTAATTTTTGACCATCTGAGCATTAGTCATATTGCTCAATGTTTGATGTTCTATGTTCATTCAAGGTTCATTTAATGTTCATCACCCCTCAGATGACTGGAACCAGTTTACTGTATGTTATAATTTAGTGGAATCTCACGTATGTATGCTGGGTTATGAATAATTGATCGAAGGTGTGTCAACTTCTTCCTTGAAACATCTTCATTAGTAACAAATTAGGCCAGGGTAATAATCTGTTTGCCTGTAGCATGCTAGGTTAAATTGGGCTATCAAGTTTGTTCAAGTGAATGACCTTGACCCAGATGTTTCAGTATTTATTAGCATGTCAATGTTCATTCAAATACAATTTTCTTTTAACTGTTCAGAAATATTAGTACATTGTTGTGTTATCTGAGGGTGATTAAGCTAGATATCGCTGAGCCTTGTGAATAATTTATGAGAGGAAGATGTGAAATTGAATGTAGTAAATGGACAAAATTGTCTAGATATAGCACTTGGAAAAATGGATTGATTAAAGCACTTTGTGTACCTTTGTTAAGCCATTACACAAACCTACCAAAGCTAGCTGTGTTTTATACGACCTTAAAGCTAGAGTGAGGTCCTTGGTGTCTTTACAATTGTGATGTCATAGTCATAACGTTTGATAATGATGACCAATACTGGCTGGATGCTATTTCACTTAAGAGCTCATGGGCCATGTGAACTTATACCATACCACAGTTTAGCATCCCTCATCTCTCCCTCTGTGCAGCAACATTTCCTTTAAAACACTAATGGTTCTGAAAGGCTGAGTGGATTTTAACCAAATTTAATCTGACTATTGTTAGGCCAAGAGGACTCAACATTACATAAACAGAGGGTGTGGCATCTCCTTGGGGCAGAGGAACAGTGCCCAGATAGGGAGATACAAATAAATCTTTCATAGACGCGTTTAGTGCAGGTAATTAAACCATGACAACATCACAACAGTGGTTAACAGTGGTCAACATATCAAGTCTACTGTTTCCTTATAAAATGTTTAAAAATCATTGCCAAATCATTGCTGTACTGGGCAAGTTCCCTTAAGACAGGTATCTAGTTCTGCTTGTTTAACAGTTAAATCAAGAATGATATTGAATGCTTCAATGAATATGATTGGTTACATTTTTTACCGATAGTTCCACAATGCACTCCAGTTAGCTGCCTGGTGTCAGCATTACGTGTGTATCCATTACCGTGAGGCCAGTAAAAGGTTTTGCCGGGAGTTGCGTAGCCTACAGAAGGAGAACTTGGCATTAATAGAGGAGAACCAATGGCCTCCAGTGTGGTGAGTATCTGTAACTTAGGGTCGACAATGGTAAGCCGATTACTTAAATTCCCTCGCAACAAAACAGGGGATATAGGATTCCACCCGTACGTATGTACGTGTGTTACACTCTTTTTCATCACTCTAGCGACTTCATTCCTCAACGGAATTTCATGAAACTTCATACAAGTGTTAAGTATGACAATACCTTGAATAAGTTCTCGTTTCGGGTTTCTATGTTGAAGGTCAAGGTCACTGTTACTTTTTTTTAGAAAAAACTTTGCCATCGCTCTTGCGACTTCATTTCCTCTTACATATGTCACAATGTGTGAATGCGAAGGGATTTGTATCACTTGTGATGCCCTGTTGGTTATAAAATTTAAGAACTGAATAGTTAGATATCTAACTGTCCCATAGGTAGCCCCATGTTTACCTGGGTTAGTATCCATCTATGAGCTATGTTAATGTTGTTTTGCATTTATGCAGTAGGAAAGAGATGCTAGCTGACAGGGAAATGTTAAATCTGGACAGGTTTTAAAAAGGGGCCAAAAGGCAAACTTGTGAAATTCCATTTTTGCAATGACCCAGGCGGGTCTCTCCTTTGTTAATTTGATAAAACTGTATACGGGTACAAACGTCACATATATCTCTGCTAACAAGTTTGACTTATGTCCTACAGATCTGCAAATCAAATTTTGAAAATAAACTTTTGTATATTCATGTGTCATTGGCAGTACAAACTGCCCTGTTTAAAAATTACTCAAGTCTTAAACAGGATATTTCTTTGAAATGGTTGTCGTTTAATAATGGTCTTTATCATACAGGTATGTTAAGGAGAAAGAACGATATGACCAGCTGATGGGACAAAAGACTCCCAGTCTTCACATCCAGCGGAAGGCCCAGTTCTCACGCTGGCAGCAGTGCAAGGGCTCCTGTTTCTGTTTCTGTCGTCGAAGCAGGGTGTTAGTGGAAGAAGATAATTATGACTTCCCAATGTGAAAACTGCTGAAAGGGGAGATAATTCAGGGCTTTCAGTTTACTTTACCCTTAAACCTTATCACTAGTTATTAAAAACACTTGTCACCATCACAAAATGTTTGAATACTCAAATTTATCCACTTCGATGATATTATATTCCGAGGAAATGCAACGAGCCAAACTGAAACCACTGAAAAGTCGGCACTTCTCCAGGTGAGCTGCCTGCATCATTCAAGAGTGTCACTATCATCACTTCTTCGTAGTATGACAAAGCCTGTTCCTCAAAGACATGCTGTTACCTAAGTGAGTTTGATTGTCTCGTTGTTAGAAAATGTCTGTGATAGTGCTATAGGTACCCATCTGTAATAGAAGTGGTCAAATACTAAGGGGGTTCAAACCCTGTAAAGACCTATGTAATTCCAGACACGGAAAAAAAGTCCAGGTGTTATATTTACCTGGTCGATTAACAGAAGAAATCTCCAGAAAATAGAATTATAGCGTGAAACCTAATTCTGCGATATTGTTGCGATGTATGTTAAAGGAGACGTATAAAAGCATGTAATATAAAGTCTTTGATGTGTTTCATGCTGAAGTTGTGATAAAACCTGTCTAGATATACCAGTATCGTCGTCATCAAAATTGTGACCCTTTTTGTGATCTAATCAATTGTTTGCCTCCCCATACTTGATGTCGCCTTTTTTGTATTACCATGACAACAGTTATATCCTCTTGTCTGTCCCCTGTGATATCATCAACACGCACAATTTTCAAGAAACATGTCCCCAAGATCATGAAAATATTAAGGCTTCAGTCCAAATTAGGATGTTGTTTTATTCTTCAATTCCTCGTTAAATTGTCAAGATAAATATTTATTGCATTGACGTTTAAAATTTGAACATAAATCTTTGACTGTTTCATGATCCTGGGGCGAGGTCTTGTTAACTCACTCACCCCTGAAGACACATTTGAACTCTTCCAATTCAAAGGTTGGAATAGTTCATCATGAAACTTCAGGGGTGAATGAGTTAATGATAACTACAAGTAAATTCACATCATAAGTACCAGGTAGATATTTTGTTACTATTAGTTGGATTAATGTAATCAAACTTTCAATCATGTTTGGTTCAGTTTTCATACACGTGAAAATGTTCACCACATAATTTGATAAATCACATGAAGATATGTATGAATATATTTTAAAATGTTATTTGATAAATCATGTTAGCTAATGAATCAAAGGTGGATCTAGGCCCAGTGCCCCATTTAAGATATTTTGGTTGTTTTTGGGAATATGTGCATTTCCCTGTTTGAAAAAATCCTAGATCTGTGCCTGTGAATCATAAAATATCTATAGAGAATTAAGTCATGCTTGCACGACAACTACAGTAAACTTCGTTATACTGCCTACAGTAAACCTTGTTATACTGCCTACAGTAAACCTTGTTATACTACCTACAGTAAACTTTGTTATACTGCCTACAGTAAACCTTGTTATACTGCCTACAGTAAACCTTGTAATACTGCCTACAGCAAACCTTGTTATACTGCCTACAGTAAACCTTGTTATACTGCCTCCCTTTGTCCAGAGAAAAAGGAACCTTGAAATATGTTGGCGAGGTGGCACATGGATTAAAGGGCATTATAACAAGGTTTTACTGTAGTTTTAACATGATAAATTCTAGATATTATATTCGTCCTGTAGAAATATTTATCCACTATATATTTAAAAAAAAAAGAACCTGTGTGGACAACAGATGTCATAATGTATATAAATGTTTGTGATTGCTGGTAGTATAGCTGGTGTGGTCATTATACTCATCTGTGATATTATGTGTAAAATAAGGAGTTTTAGATAGTCGAGTTGTCTCTCATATAACCAACTATTTATTCAATGTTGATTTTAACTCAAGTATAAATCAACCTACTTAAGTAATACTGATAAAAGACGTTGAACAATTCCAACCAGAAAAAGCTGTTAAAATAAAAGCTGTAAGATTATTGATCCTGTATGCATTTCAAACTAGCTTTTGTGTGATATTGGTTTATCTCCGTCAGTCTCAATATACAATAATCTGGGAGAATTGACTTCGCTGATCCCAGTGGGTAGTAATTGAATGAAGGGGAGATAATCCTACATTCGGCAGTGATCAGACTGAAAGGTCTATGAATGTGTACTGATAACAAATGGTCACAGTTAATTTGTTATATTTACCAGTTTTATTATATTCTGTATACTTGGTCGGTTAGTGTACATACATATATATTTTATCATTTTTTTTCCTCGGCTGACATTAGCTTTACAATATATATATAGTATTGTTTTATTGATGTTGTTGCCTTACTAAGTTGTTTTCAAGTCTGTGATCTTGAAATGTTTTAAAGGATATACATCCAAAGTCATACACAAAATGAATGTAATTATTATTATTTTGTGGAAACTGTAAAGGCTGTACCAAGTAGCTAAATATATCAATTATTTATGTTTATGACAGAAAGGTTGAAAAATAACCTATACATTTTTTATTTTATTTTTTTAAATCTTCATACTGACCTGTCTCATGACTATGTTTTGCAGACAAAAGTCTTGGTGATTTAATGACTAAAAGTATAAGTACCTTAACATGATTGTAGGCGTCTAGTCATTTGCTGTTGAATTACATGTACTTTGAAGGAATTCGTTTTAAGTTCAATGGATAAGCGTGAGGAAATCAAGCACTGAACATTTTCCATCTTTCCGTGTATTCAAAGATTTGATATTTTTCTATTTCTTTTTTAATTTTCAAAGTTTACCTACAATGTATGATATGTTCCTATTATGCAATGAGAGGAAAACAAAATACAGATCAGATAATCCGACAAGTCCTTGTTTCAGAGATCAGGAAAAGGTTTCGCAATCTGCACACTATAAATGGTCAGTATAATGAAAGTGCCAAGATAGATTGGTAAAGGTTAATAAGACACAGGGACTGATAGTGCTGAGATAGTAATAAGACACAGGGACTGATAGTGCTGAGATAGAATTAGGACACAGGAACTGATAGTGCTGAGATAGAAATGGGACACGGGGACTGATAGTGCTGAGATAGTAATAAGACAGGGACTGAAAGTGCTGAGATAGTAATAAGACAGGGACTGATGGTGCTGAGATAGAAATAAGACACAGGGACTGATAGAGCTGAGATAGAAATAGGACACAGGAACTGATAGTGCTGAGATAGAAATGGGACACGGGGACTGATAGTGCTGAGATAGTAATAAGGCAGGAACTGATAGTGCTGAGATAGTAATAAGACACAGGGAGTGATAGTGCTGAGATAGAAATAGGACATAGGGACTGATGGTGCTGAGATAGAAATAAGACACAGGGACTGATAGTGCTGAGATAGAAATAGGACACAGGAACTGATAGTGCTGAGATAGAAATAGGACACAGGGACTGATAGTGCTGAGATAGTAAGAAGACAGGGACTGATAGTGCTGAGATAGTAAGAAGACAGGGACTGATAGTGCGGAGATAGTAATAAGACAGGGACTGAAAGTGCTGAGATAGTAATAAGACAGGGACTGATAGTGCGGAGATAGTAATAAGACAGGAACTGATAGTGCTGAGATAGAATTAGGACACAGGAACTGATAGAGCTGAGATAGTAATAAGACACAGGGACTGATAGAGCTGAGATAGTAATAAGACAGGGACTGATGGTGCTGAGATAGAAATAAGACACAGAGACTGATAGTGCTGAGATAGAAATAGGACACAGGAACTGATAGTGCTGAGACAGAAATAGGACACAGGAACTGATAGTGCTGAGATAGTAATAAGACAGGGACTGATAGTGCTGAGATAGTAATAAGACAGGGACTGATAGTGCTGAGATAGAAATAAGACACAGAGACTGATAGTGCTGAGATAGAAATAGGACATAGGGACTGATAGTGCTGAGATAGTAATAAGACACAGGGACTGATAGTGCTGAGATAGTAATAAGACACAGGGACTGATAGTGCTGAGATAGAAATAGGACACAGGGACTGATAGTGCTGAGATAGTAATAAGACACAGGGACTGATAGTGCTGAGACAGAAATAGAACACAGGGACTTATAGTGCTGAGATAGAAATAGGACATCATAGGGACTGATAGTGCTGAGATAGTAATAAGACACAGGGACTGATAGTGCTGAGATAGTAATAAGACACAGGGACTGATAGTGCTGAGATAGAAATAAGACACAGGGACTGATAGTGCTGAGATAGAAATAGGACATAGGGACTGATGGTGCTGAGATAGAAATAGGACGTCATAGGGACTGATAGTGCTGAGATAGAAATAGAACACAGGGACTGATAGTGCTGAGATAGAAATAGAACACAGGGACTGATAGTGCTGAGATAGAAATAGGACACAGGGACTGATAGTGCTGAGATAGAAATAGGACACAGGGACTGATAGTGCTGAGATAGAAATAGGACACAGGGACTGATAGTGCTGAGATAGAAATAGAACACAGGGACTGATAGTGCTGAGATAGAAATAGGACATAGGGATTGATACTCACAGTGCTTTCAACATACCTCTGATGATAAAAGCTCTTTTACTACAAAACTTAAGCATATCAAAGTATTAATATTTCATACTTGTTATTTCAATGTTATCGTGTATAATTACAATTAACAATATCATTTTTGCTTTAAGACGTTGTTTTGTCCAAGGTGCTTCACAACCCTAGATTCCAGTAAGATAAAAAAATCTGATTGGTGACAATCAAATTAGCTGTTATATTTGTTACTGTTTAGAAATATGTACAGTATTAGTGCTTCCTTTTGAGTCAAACTATTTGTTGTCGTAACATTTGCTACTGATCGACCTTGTTAAGTTTTTGAGTAAGAATGAGTATGATAATAGTGCTCGGATAATTTAATAACGGGACAGTTTTTTCTGTCCCTCGATGAAGTCAATTACCAGGGTAGGCACATATATGTTGTTTGGAAACAGTTTTTTAATTTTAAGATATTATATGTGTGTCAGAAATATTGAAATAGGAAGTTTCACTGTCAGTCTGCAGAGAATTTCTTTAAGATATTACTTTTATTAGATTTGCTTATGTTTAAGTTTTTGTGTTTTATTGAGATACCAACAGTTTATTGGTAGTTCAGCTGGCTGAACCCAAATCAAAATGAACGGCACATTAGACTAAGGGGAGACAACTCTACCAGTCTTGGTTTCAATCTAAGAGCTTAGGTCTTTCATCACTATAGTCCAATATTTTGGTTGGATTTTCTTTTTGTACAGGGTATATCCTCTATGGACAAAAGAGTGACATTTTGAAAAAGAAATAAAAAAAAAAAGGAATTAAAGAAAATCAATTTTGTTACCTCAAATATTCTTTCAAAGATGACTTGATCCCTCACCCCCGTTTTTTAATAATTCAATGTTAAACACTTGCATAGACTTTCCATAATTATCAGACCAGTAACACTTTGTAAATACAGACAGAAGAAGGTTTTCAACAACATTTACTGTTGAAATATTTACATTTTTAAATAAGTTTGGCTCTTTTGCGAGATACGAAAATAAAAAAACGATAGGATATTTACCGGTATTACTGGAAGTATCTGAAAATTAATAAAAAGGGAGGATGAATTCATTTTATAATAACATGCTACACAGGCCGACAGTAAGAATTCCGGCAAGCAGTATCTGATAAATAGAATATCAATTTACTAAGGATTTTTTTTTTTAAATTGCCAGTATCTGTCAGCGAAGGTTCTGTTCATACTTGTAAGGTATAATTCTGATGTAGATAAAATGTTAAATGCCTGGCATATTTACAGATTTTGCTGACTTATTTATGCATGTAGAACTCCCCACACATTTGAATTTATAGTCTTCCTGACACAGAGACCATTTTTACACATTTGTAGATTTTGCTAACTCATTTTAAGATATTTGATTCAGAAAACCATCAAACACCATGCAAGCATTAAGTGTGATTTTTTTTAACCTGGTTATTTCATTGGCGAAGTATCATTAATTAATATCAGGAAGAAAGATATTGTAGAAAAGTGCCAGTCAAAAAATTGTTCTAGCGTTATCTTTTATTATTTTGTTTTTTTCTTTAGCAGTGTTGTCATGCTTTTCATTATTTTGTTATTTATAAAATCATCCCCCTTAAAAGGAGTAAATGCAGTTTTAAAAAAGAACTGTTAACTAAATAGAGAGAAAAAAATAATTAAGACTAAAATAGAAAAACATACTGTGGCAAAAATAAATATGGAGATACATTAAAAAAATGAAGTTGTTTGTATTAACTTTGTACAACATTTGTGTAAATATGAATAGCCTTATTGCCAAATCATGTGATCATGAATATACTTGATTTGATTCCCCACGTCCTGTATATACTCTGAGTGAGAATGATGTTAGAATTACTCCTGTATATCTGTAGATCTTAGGGTAAGATTATGTTAGGTCTACACTTGTATATACAGGTAGATCTGAGGGTAGGATTGTGTTAGGACTACACCTGTATATACAGGTAGATTTGAGGTTAGGATTATGTTAGGACTACACCTGTATATACAGGTAGATTTGAGGTTATGATTATGTTAGGACAACATCTGTATATACAGGTAGATTTGAGGGTAGGATTGTGTTAGGACTACACCTGTATATACAGGTAGATTTGAGGTTAGGATTATGTTAGGACAACATCTGTATATACAGGTAGATCTGAGGGTAGGATTATGTTAGGACAACATCTGTATATACAGGTAGATTTGAGGGTAGGATTATGTTAAGACTACACCTGTATATACAGGTAGATCTGAGGGTAGGATTGTGTTAAGACTACACTTGTATATACAGGTAGATTTGAGGGTAGGATTATGTTAGGGCTACACCTGTATATCTGTAGATCTGAGGGTAGGATTATGTTAGGACTACACCTGTATATACAGGTAGATTTGAGGTTAGGATTATGTTAGGACTACACCTATATATACAGGTAGATTTGAGGGTAGGATTATGTTAGGGCTACACCTGTATATCTGTAGATCTGAGGTTAGGATTATGTTAGGACTACACCTATATATACAGGTAGATCTGAGGGTAGGATTATGTTAAGACTACACCTGTATATATACAGGTAGATCTGAGGGAAGGATTATGTTAAGACTACACCTTTATATACAGGTAGATCTAAGGGTAAGATTATGTTAGGACTACACCTGTATATACAGGTAGATCTGAGGTTAGAATTGTGTTAGGACTACACCTGTACATACAGGTAGATTTGAGGGTAAGATTATGTTAGGACTACACCTGTATATACAGGTAGATCTGAGGGTCGGATTATGTTAGGACTACACCTGTATATACGGGTAGATCTGAGGGTAGGATTATGTTACGACTACACCTGTATATACAGGTAGATCTGAGGGTAGGATTGTGTTAGGACTACACCTGTAAATAGGTGTAGATCTGAGGGTAGGATTATGTTAGGACTACACCTGTATATAAAGGTAGATCTGAGGGAAGAATTATGTTAGGACTTCACCTGTATATACAGGTAGATTTGAGGGTAGGATTGTGTTAGGACTACACCTGTATACAGGTAGATCTGAGGGTAGGATTATGTTAGGACTACACCTGTATATACAGGTAGATCTGAGGGTAGGATTATGTTAGGACTACACCTGTATATACAGGTAGATTTGAGGTTAGGATTATGTTAGGACTACACCTGTATATACAGGTAGATTTGAGGGTAGGATTATGTTACGGCTACACCGGTATATCTGTAGATTTGAGGGTAGGATTGTGTTAAGACTACACCTGTATACAGGTAGATCTGAGGGTAGGATTATGTTAGGACTACACCTGTATATACAGGTAAATTTGAGGGTAGGATTATGTTAGATCTACACCTGTATATACAGGTAGATTTGAGGTTAGGATTATGATAGGACTACACCTGTATATACAGCCTGTATATCTGTAGATTTGAGGGTAGGATTGTGTTAAGACTACAACTGTATACAGGTAGATCTGAGGGGAGGATTATGTTAGGACTACACCTTTATATACAGGTAGATTTGAGGGACGGATTATGTTAGGACTCCACCTGTATATACAGGTAGATCTAAGGGTAGGATTATGTTAGGACTACGGACTACACCTGTATATACAGGAAGATCTGAGGGTAGGATTTTGTTAGGACTACACCTGTATATACAGCCTGTATATCTGTAGATTTGAGGTTAGGATTATGTTAGGACTACACCGGTATATACAGGTAGATTTGAGGGAATGATTGTGTTAAGACTACACCTGTATACACAGGTAGATTTGAGGGTAGGATTATGTTCGGACTACACCTGTAAATACAGGTAGATCTGAGGGTAGGAGTATGTTAGGACTACACCTGTATATACAGCCTGTATATCTGTAGATTTGAGGTTAGGATTATGATAGGACTACACCTGTATATACAGGAAGATCTGAGGGTAGGATTATGTTACGACTACACCTGTATATACAGGTAAATTTGAGGGTAGGATTATGTTAGGGCTACACCTGTATGTACAGGTAGATCTGAGGGTAGGAGTATGTTAGGACTACACCTGTATATACAGCCTGTATATCTGTAGATTTGAGGGTAGGATTGCGTTAAGACTACACCTGTATACAGGTAGATTTGAGGGTAGGAATATGTTAAGACTACATCTGTATATACAGGTAGATTTGAGGTTAGGATTATGATAGGACTACACCTGTATATACAGCCTGTATATCTGTAGATTTGAGGGTAGGATTATGTTAGGACTACAGCAATAGATGACCATATGACAATATGATAATTAGATGTTATATTGATACATTAGTATATCCACACTTACATTGTCTGGTGAAAGTGGGACTGAATTGACTGACACCAGGTGTGGTAGTGGGACAATTTGACAGTTGACTGTGTTTTGGTGGGACAATTTGACAGGCGACTGTTTTAGTGGGACAATTTGACAGGTGACTGTTTTGATGGGACAATTGGACAGGCGACTGTTTTGGTGGGACAATTTGACAGGTGACTGTTTTGATGGGACAATTTGACAGTTGACTGTGTTTTGGTGGGACAATTTGACAGGCGACTGTTTTAGTGGGACAATTTGACAGGTGACTGTTTTGGTGGGACAATTTGACAGGCGACTGTTTTAGTGGGACAATTTGACAGGTGACTGTTTTGATGGGACAATTGGACAGGCGACTGTTTTGGTGGGACAATTTGACAGGATCTGAGGGTAGGATTATGTTAGGAATACACCTGTATATACAGGTAGATCTAAGGGTAGAATTATGTAAGGTCTACACCTGTATATACAGGTAGGTTTGAGGGAAGGATTGTGTTAGGACAACCCATGTATATACAGGTAGATCTGAGGGTAGGAGTATGTTAGGACTACACCTGTATACAGGTAGATTTGAGGGTAGGAATATGTTAAGACTACATCTGTATATACAGGTAGATTTGAGGGAAGGATTATGTTCGGACTACACCTGTAAATACAGGTAGATCTGAGGGTAGGGTTTTGTTAGGACTACACCTGTATATACAGGAAGATCTGAGGGTAGGATTTTGTTAGGACTACACCTGTATATACAGGGAGATTTGAGGGTAGGATTATGTTACGACTACACCTGTATATACAGGTAGGTTTGAGGGAAGGATTGTGTTAGGACAACCCATGTATATACAGGTAGATCTGAGGGTAGGATTATGTTAGGACTACAGCAATAGATGACCATATAACAATATGATAATTAGATGTTATATTGATACATTAGTATATCCACACTTACATTGTCTGGTGAAAGTGGGACTGAATTGACTGACACCAGGTGTGGTAGTGGGACAATTTGACAGTTGACTGTGTTTTGGTGGGACAATTTGACAGGCGACTGTTTTGGGACAATTTGTTAGGTGACTGTTTTGGTGGGATAATTTGACAGGTGACTGCTTTGATGGGACAATTTGTCAGGTGAAAGTGGGACTGAATTGATTGACACCAGGTGTGGTAGTGGGACAATTTGACAGGCGACAGTTTTGGTGGGACAATTTGACAAGCGACTGTTTTAGGGGGACAATTTGACAGGCGATTGTTTTGGTGGGCCATCTTGACAGGCGACTGTTTGGGTGGGACAATTTGACAGATGACTGTTTTGGTGGTACATTTTGACAGGCGACTGTTTTGGGACAATTTGTTAGGTGACTGTTTTGGTGAGACAATTTGACAGGCGATTGTTTTGGTGGGCCATCTTGACAGGCGACTGTTTTTGTGAGACAATTTGACAGGCGATTGTTTTGGTGGGCCATCTTGACAGGCGACTGTTTTAGTTGGACAATTTGACAGGTGATTGTTTTGGTGGGACAATTAGACAGGTGACTGTTTTGGTGGGATAATTTGACAGGTGACTGCTTTGATGGGACAATTTGACAGGTGACTTTTTTGGTGGGACAATTTAACAGGCGACTGTTTTGGGGGGCCATCTGGACAGGCGACTGTTTTGGGGGGACAATTTGACAGGCGATTGTTTTGGTGGGCCATCTTGACAGGCGACTGTTTTAGTAGGACAATTTGACAGGTGACTGCTTTGATGGGACAATTTGTCCGGTGACTGTTTTGGTGGGCCAATTTGCCAGGGGCCTGTTTTGGTGGGCCATCTTGACAGGCGACTGTTTGGGTGGGACAATTTGACAGATGACTGTTTTGGTGGTACATTTTGACAGGCGACTGTTTTTGTGAGACAATTTGACAGGGGTCTGTTTTGGTGGGACAAGTTGACAGGTGACTGTTTTTGTGGGACAATTTGACAGACGACTGTTTTGGTGGGACAATTTGACAGGCGACTGTTTTGGTGGGCCATCTGGACAGGCGACTGTTTTGGTGGGACAATTTGACAGGTGACTGTTTTGGTGGGACAATTTGACAGGTGACTGTTTTGGTGGGACAATTTGACAGGTGACTGTTTTGGTGGGACAATTTGACAGGCGACTGTTTTGGTGGGACAATTTGACAGGCGTGCTGAGTTGTATTTGATTGTATATTTTGTAATTGTTGGACAGATTTGGACAGGAAAGACTGAAAGATGACAGTGTGAATATAGTAATGTATTTGAAGTTATATGTAAATGCCTATATGAGCTTTTAATGTGAAACCAATGTAGTGAAACCTGACTAATCCGACCCCTGAGAATTCTGACATCCTGTCCAATTGAACATAGTGCTTTAATCCAATTTCTTATTTCTTTCAGGGTGTCAGACTAGACAGGTTGGTCTAATAGTCTGCGTCCCAAAAGATGTCAGATTAGACAGGTTTGATGGGACAATTTGTCAGGTGAAAGTGGGACTGAATTGACATGTTGTATCCAACTTGATGTCAGATTAGACAGGTTTCACTGTACTATAATATCATAATTATTTACACTGTATTTAATGGTATATTGTATGAATAAACTATATTGTTGTTGCCAATGCTGTATTTTGTTGTATTTGATTATAATGGGGTATACAATATTACGGAGTTTTTTCACCTGTGACAAATCATATTTAAGTAAGTTAGTGACACGGAGTACTACCATTTACTGAAACAATTTTAAGGAAGCGTATCGGAGCGGAGAAAATTGGAGAGGAAAAAAAACAATAGTGGCCAAAAAGAAAGAAAAATATAAGTTCAAAAATCATTTCTTCTTTATTAATTGAAAGGGGAGTGGTAAGGACATTTAAAAGAGTTTTAATATGTAACAGAAATATCCTGAACTACTTCCACTCCCATGATACATGAATGATTGTCTCCCTGTCAGTGGCCACATAACACACAGCTAAACATATAGGTCACAGTTACCTACATTTGATACATTGGTTTAATTCTCTGCTAGATCAATCAATATCTAGTATTAGTGTAACTGAACTAAACACATAGTAAGACTAAGCCAAGACGTCGTACGAACGAATTTGCCAAGATTACGTACGGACGAACTAACCCAGTTATCGGACGGAACAAACTATACACCATTTACTGTGAAATAAACGTACTTCAAAAAGAAGTAGATATATATTTATAACGCCTATACCCTGTTCAACGGATTTGTGCGGTGGTTATATTAACTCATTCACCCCTGGAATTTCATAATGAACTATTCAAGCCTTTGAATTGGAAGATTCAAATGTGTCTTCAGGGGTTAATGGGTTATGCTTTTAAAACATATTCCTAGTATGACGAGAGATGTTTCAACAGCGCATTTACGGATAGTTACAGATCCCTACCAACATTTCTTTTTATTCCGTTTTTGTTTTAAAGCTTAGATTTACAAAATAATAATGGTAAGAGATGCGTGCCTTCATTTGTATGGGACGTATGTATAGCTCTGATGGTTGTTTCATAATGGAGCCCATGCCATATGTTGTATAGTGAGACGGGACAGGGGGTACATGTGTATCTGTATACTTGATGCCTGACAGGGATTAAGTCACAGTGATTTATTAGCCTGGACCAAATGTGATATTCCCTTGTGGCTGAATAAAGAAACATATCATGTACACCCAACTGCTGCCATGATTAATGTAAAAAATGAAGGTTGAGAGGGGGAGCAAAAGATTGACTCCGCGCGTCGGCACAGATTGGTCATCACCGTTAGGGAGGGTGTATGCTTGACATAGTGGATCGGTTGACACCGTCTTTTTGGAAACCATGTTGGAAATAAACCGTTCTTATTTCTAATATTTGCTGCCACACTTTAATCATTGAAAGTTGAGCATTATTCGAGAAGGCAGCGTGCCTTTTTTGAGCGGTTAAACGTCCGCTTCAATACCGAGTAGTTTGGTTATCCAGAAGACGACAGGGCAATTAACGTCTTGGGACAACTTGTCCAATAACGTCGGAGTCACATAGAAAAAACAAACATAACACGTTGTGCCAAAGGCACCAGCCCTGCCTCATGTGTACAATGTGTGGACGTTGTATACTTATATGTTTGTTATGGGTCCGTGTTTCTAAGTCTCACAATAGTGCCATATCGCTTGAATAATGCAGCATATTATATACCGTAATACCAAACCCATAGTATATAATTATCATTCAAGGTTTGCAGAGTCTTGTGAACAAACTGGAATGAAGCGTCTTGCTGAAGGCAGAGACGAGAAAAAACTGTTTTATGTCCCTACTTAAGGACACAATACGACCAATCGGGTGGGGACTGAGCCTGGGCCGGGTTTCCTGAATCGCAGACAATCTATCCATATACCCCCATGCACCCCAAGCACTGGCTGCGTACAAACTGGATGTGAGGTTTGTTGTGTTTAAGAACAATTCTTATAGTAAAAAAAATAGTTGGCGTCGTAGAGATAAGACTGCGCGTCGACGTCTATTACTTTCGTACCATTTCTCTCCGCTTCGCATCAATGTATTACGGCAAGTAATCATCTGTGTTGTTGTCCGCGCGTCCGTGTGAAGTGATTAGCACTGCGTCTTTGGGAGATTTAGTGCTTCGGAAGAAGTATTGTTATATAATAGCGTGTCTGATTGAATTATATTGATCACATTACATGGAAATTAAACATGGTGGTGACCTCCTGTGCTCGAGTTTTCTCGGTCGTTTTTCCCTTATTCGGAGCCTCTCTAGAAAAATGGAAAGGGGACACCACACCTGAGTTATACGTGACTGAAGCAGACGGGAAGCAAGATCATCTGTACTGTTGTGCTACTGTTATGCTTTGGTAAAATAACATTTATTATCCTTGTGGTAAGGAAACACAATTCTTTGTATCCCTCGATTTTCCAAAAAGTCATGATTCTCAACCAAAAGGGCACGGTTGAGGTTCGGCTTTATTGGGTTTGGCATCCTATTAACAGGATTCAACATTATTCAATGACGTTGAATGTGTGCATATATGGTGGAGGAGGTATTTTGGTGTATTTGCCTCCTTGCGATAGCGCAGATCTGATGCCGACTACTGAGTGCTACCTAACTGAAATACGTGTACCATGCCGAAAGCACCCAATAACAGTAACCCACCCGGTCATACATGTAGTTTACCAATAACGCGTGAACCAGCTGTTGCGATTACCCTTAATGATTCTGAACGTTAGGCCAAAAGTGAAGTACATCATGTATTACCAGAAACTACTAGTAGATTGCTTGGAAACATAACAGTATTAGGAAATAGAGAGAAAATTTGTATAAAGATCCCAAAAGTTCCAATGTGCGGCAGCTGATTTATTTTGGCTACTTCTGTGTCCCCTAGCAGAATCCCCGATCCTGAAGGGGGTCCCCCATTAGTCGCCTCTTACAACATGCGGTGAGTAGCTTTTTCAATGCCTGACAGGTGTGTACAAGTGCAATAAATGTTTACTATACTGATAACACTGTGGGTTGGCGTGGATTTATAATCGCTGTTTGGGGAGTCATTTGTCGCACAAGAGACTCTGACAGTTTCAAATGATTGTATGTTTTGAGACCGTTTAATCTTTCCACTTCGCTATGCCACAGATAGGTGGCGCTACTCCGGATATAGGAAGGGACGTTTACTTAGAGCCCCACATATGCCTTACAATTCCCCACCATAATATATATATATAGATAGATAGATAATATCTGCGTAGTCCATGCAGTTTCATAGACTAAGATTATTCCAAGGACAGCACTATGGTTTATTTCAGGATGATGGATGGAGCTCCTATAAAAGGCCATTCCTTACGTACAGATCCACGGGGGTGGTGAACAGGAAGAATCTTACATGTCTTACTTGTTCATTCAATATTGCATGAAAAGGCAGTTGGTGGAGTTATGTAAATATGCGGCAATACCTTCTGTGTCTGGACAATCTCAAACCTACCGTCTAGTC
Source organism: Mizuhopecten yessoensis (assembly GCF_002113885.1). NCBI lineage: Eukaryota > Metazoa > Mollusca > Bivalvia > Pectinida > Pectinidae > Mizuhopecten > Mizuhopecten yessoensis. The sequence continues at coordinate 1,871,175 of NW_018407435.1, forward strand.
AACTTAACAGCCGAGACCTGTTCTTATAAACCTCACTTGAAATTATTGTAGTAAAGTATTGGAGTTAAGATTAAACGGATGTCATTGCGTATTTAAATTTATTCTTAAAAAGATATTTTGAGAATGTTTTAAATGTGATATTAATCAGATTTCGTGTTACTCCTAAAAACTGTGTCATCCGCCAACCCATTAATATCTCCAATGACAAATACCTTTGTGTGTTAAACGCAAAACCAAAAGCCTGGCCCAGCTTCGATAGAATGGTATCGAACAGAGCCTTTGAAATGATTAATCGGGCGTTTTATCATTTATATAGTGGGAAAAAAGTTTGGACAGATTCATCATTAGACTATGTTGGTTTTATCAGATAAAAGCTGGCACTACCGGATATGACCATGTGTCATGTTCTCGTTAAATCTCAAACTCTCGTACTTTTTAACAAAAATGGCCCGAGTGAATACGGACAGCGTGGTCGTTTCCGCTACCACAAAACAGGTACAATGGATAGCGTAATTTTCATTCATTTAAAAATGTATTAATGAAATCTAAAACCAAACATCACATTATTACCACACATGAAACCGATAAGATAAAAATGATGTCGTTTTCCCACCTATTCTTAACGTGTACAAACTTTCATATCTGTAAATATCTCCCTAAGCACGTCTGAGCGTTGTCGGAATAATTTGACCGGATAGAACTGTGTCCGGATATTGACATTCCAGTGAAATGGCACTAAAGTGGCTCCTTAGGGTTCTATCATTAGACCTTAGCTGTTGCGAAGACGCAAAATCTTAGTAAAAACGAACTCAAACGTATATTGATTGTGATGTCTGATCAACTGTACCGCTGGTGTTAGCGCCTTCCAATACCATTCTCCACATTACTTTATTCAACGTTGACCCACTATTTTAGTACGTAATTGTTGTGCTACGTTTTGTTTTGATTCGGAGGAACTCTATTTATGAGCAATTATACTTTGAAATTTATCAGATGCACATGCTGTTCTACTGGAACTTAGTGGTGTTGAAAGACCGAATTGTATCAGTAGTAGATTTTCATACTAAGTTTAGTGGCGGATCTCGAGAGTGATCGAGAGGCTACCAAAGTATCATGCGAGGTTTCCAAATAGGAAAATAATGATTAAGCTCATGAGTATTAAGGAAATGGACAGACATCGGGGTTTCTTGAAGCCTCCCGGAAATCAAACTTGATTTCGACACTCATCCAAGATTGTTTTACTATAATTTCAAAATTGCATACCATATTGTTTCAAATGATAAACAATTACACTAGGTCCAGATTGGTCTACCGTCAGGTCAACACATGCTCGTGCGTGCCACATGGTACCCATTCCTTATTGCGAGGCGAACATTGTCATTTCAACCGGAAGTACTTATGTCTACTTAGCAAAAGAGTGGGCAGAACTACGAGGCAAGCAGTGCCGTCTTGTCCAATCGACAAATGAACTTTGTACCGGAAGTCGTATGATCCGAATAATCACCACGACGCACATAAGGGCAAGGCACGTAATGGCCGTATGACTAGCGGAGCAAATAGTTTATTCTGAGAATTAAATTTCTTTGACCCTGACCCCTGTAGCAAAAGTACTCCTTGAATTGAACTAAATTTACTAGAAATCAAAGATGCTAACCTTTCCAGTGAAATTTAGGGAATGTAACATTATTTTCATTAATCATTAATAATTAACAATATACATTTCTCTTGAGAATCCGTTCAATTTCTGTAGAATACATATACAGCATGGTGCCATAAGTGAGTAAACAAACCGCAACTTTAGATGGCGGTTTGCTTTTCCCCTAAATATATTTAGATAAGATATTACAAAGCACTGAAAAAAATGAATATTTATTTATCTTACGATTCAACATTTACAAGTTAAAAAGGACTGAAATAACGTAATGAATAGTTTATGATTTCGTTTGTTTCGTTTCGCTTCTTTATTCTGTTTAAGGAACATTTTCCTTCTGTAGGCAAAACACGGTATCTCCCCTTAATTTTGTTTGGGATAAAAATGCAATCGGGAACCGTCGGCCTTTTCAATCAATAAACGATTTTCTCGTTAACGGAAAGTGCCAACAGTTCCCAATCGGATATAACTGTTATGTAGCACTCCCGCTGACCAGGTATCATGAGGTATATAGACAGCATAATGACGGACGTCCTGGTTTCGAATCCTTGTCTTGTACTGTTGTATTTTTCTTTTTCGTAAAACCACCGCAAGGTATAATCTTCTTTATAGGAATGGCTTACGACAACTATTGTCATACCGGGGAAATGTTTGCAACGCATAGTTACAGCGTTTTGCACAGGAACGGGATCCTTAAGTTTTGTAACTTTAGTACTTGTCAAGTTGACGTATTAGGAATTCTACATTATTGCTGTTTTAGAAAGACATGCTCTGGTAAATATATTGACGTAAACAACAAGTGTTGTGATTAACTTCAGGCCAAATATGGTATGTAACCTCGGCTGACCTTTATGAGTGTTACTCGTAGCGGCCGCGGGCTGTATGACAAACGTCTGTTAAACAGAAATACTGTATATCTATTTCTTCTACGTTTTTATTGTTTTTGTCATTATTTCGTGATTTAACTGGCGTCCATTTACATCAATTTGCATAAGGCTGTCACGATTGTAAGTTTTAATCGTGATATTTTTTTTTAAATCTTGATACCTATAAGATAACTTCCAGGGACTGGTTCATATCAAGGCGTATCTTTCTGCCATGTCCGATTTATATTTTATATTTTCGGAGATATTACTACGATGGCCGACAAGAGTCTGGCAAAAAGANCGGCCGAAAACAGCCATGGTACAGAAACATGTGAAACCATCAGACAAAAAGGTTACCAAGTATGACAAATTACACCCCGATAAGGCTGTCATCACATACAATGAAATGTTATCGCACGGAATGTCTGTTATTTTTATTACACCAAATGAGCTTCCAAACTATTACTTACTCATTTAAATTGAAATCAACTATTCAATAAATATCCTTTACCGAATTTTATAAATGTTTTATTTTAAAAAGGAAGTCATTATGGATTATTATTCTAATACATTTCTAATGTATTCTACCGTCGGCGTCTTCAACTTCTCAAATGAAAGAAACTCCAAACCAGTTAAAAACGCCGACGGGGTCCGTAGGGGACAAGGGGACAATCAATTTAATTACTTCGAAGGATAGTCTACCTTTTTCTAAAAAAAAAATTGGGGGGAGGGGATGGAAATACGATGGGCTAGTTGTACGATTCGTTTTTAATCTGGACATCTTTCAAAACAAGGGAAATGACAAAAATATTCAGATGTCCTTTATCCCTTTTGGAGACCCTGTCAAGGCCCCTATACTTACACAATTGCAACTAACTCTGTTTTTCATCAGAAGTGATTAATGAACTTCACGACTTGTTTCGACGTTGTAATTAGGGCTTCACTATTCGGGTTCAGTTCTGGTCATAGTGTCCGATAACAACATTCCGATGCTCTGGTGGTACACTTTTTTCGTATCTTTTTGTACCGTAGGTGGTACAAAAAGAAATGAAAAAAGTGTAACGCGGTACTAAAAGAAGAGAAGCTTTCACATCTTTTTGTACCAGGCAAAAGTGTACCACGGTACAGAAAGATATGAAAAAAGTGTAACGTGTGATTTCATGGTACACTTTTTTCATATCTATTTGTACCATAGGTGGTACAAAAAGAAATGAAAAAAGTGTAACGCGGTACTAAAAGGTGAGAAGCTTTCATATCTTTTTGCCGGCTGATATCAGCTGTTGGTACATATACATGTGAAAGTAAAGAGTGTTTTTTGTAAAGTTCTTTATAATCTTTATGTACCATGGTACATTTTTACATGGTACACAAAGATTTGAATTTTCATATCTTTGTGTACCATATGAAAGTGTACCGTGGTACAAAAAGATATGAAAGTTCATATCTTTTTGTCAGGCTCTTGTCGGCCATCGTATATTACAGATTTGAAAATAAACAGAAAATTGACATTGAAACCTACAGTTCTTTCAGCAGCCTAAAGGCGGTACAATATATACAGGTATGTATTACAAAGGTTTACAAATACAATCCGTCATCCGAGACCTCGGGGTTGTCGTAACTTTGTATTTATAGGGCTAAGAAACCAAGGTAATTGTGACTGCAGGGAGTTTGATGTTGTCAACAGGCCTTGTGACAGAATGTACAATAAAATGTACAATATTTACAGCATTTACTTGCAACAGATCAAGAGTTTCTCCGATAGAACAACAGGTCATATTCACTGTAATAGTTCTTGGTCAATGTGTCAATGATGTCCAGAGTTAAAAGTCTCGAAGCTGAACACGCTATAGTTTCTAATTTTATGGGTATTATGTATATATATACTCGTCTTTCCTGTGATATATATAATAACTTGACTACTGTCATTGTCAAGCAATCAGAAACCGTCGGCACTTTCGTATTTCCCCCCAATTTGTACTACAAGAACCTATATGTCGGGTAAAGCACCATATATCCGGTTTTCGCCCCTTTGATAGAATTCCACGAGCAGCAGCCCTTTACCTTAGATACTTTAACAGATGGTACGTAGGATAAAGCACAAAACAAACCGAAATCTTCAAGAAATACATCGTCGTTCGGTTCAAGGCTTTGATTAGAGCCGTTAGGTTTGGAAAGGTTTTCAAGGTAAAATTTCCCACATCGTCTTTCAGGAATGTAAGCATTGTACAAATCAGAATGCACAAGATATTTTAAGTAACACCACAAATGCCACTTTTCCAGTTTGATTGATTCAAATTAAGACTTTTTATTGAATTAAAGATACGGGTACATAATGAACGATGGGAATTCTGGAGGTCTGAATCACTCGAGATTTATGGCCTCCACTTCACCTCAAATAAACCTCACAACCTTGCATATCACATCCCGCAATACAGAAACCCCCACAGGTGTTACAGCATAGCGCCCACATCTCATGTAAGTATCACTTCGTTCGTTTAATTAAAATTTAACCACCACTTTGTAACTGGTTTTAGAAAGCACTTTCAGGTACTTATGTGCTGTTTGTTCTGTGTTAACTTGTAGGTGGCGTTTTTTTGAAGTTTAAGAAATCTTTTATGGTAAAAAAATCACACCTGTTTTACAGACCTCATTTATTAAAATATTTAAGAATTTAAAAATAAAATTGAAAAGCTTAAAACAATATTGTTTTCTGTCTTTAATAATTAAACTACAGAGGGAACATGTCAAATCAAACCCATGACGTCGAGGTCGTGAAATAAACAGAGTTTGACACCCAGTAGGTGAGGGATAGAGCGTGATGGATACAGCGTGTAGTATTCCTGGTTGACTGTGAGGGATAGAGCGTGAGGTATTCCTGGTTGACCGTGAGGGATAGAGTGTGATATTCCTGGTTAACCGTGAGGGATAGAGCGTGTGATATTCCTGGTTGACTGTGAGGGATAGAGCATGAGGGATAGAGCGTGTGATATTCCTGGTTGACCGTGAGGGATAGCGCGTGTGATATTCCCGGTTGAATGTGGGGAATAGAGCGTGTGATATTCCTGGTTGACTTTGAGGAATAGAGCATGTGATATTCCTGGTTGACTGTGAGGGATAGAGCGTGAGGGATAGAGCATGAGGGATAGAGCGTGTGATATTCCTGGTTGACTTTGAGGAATAGAGCGTGTGATATTCCTGGTTGACTTTGAGGAATAGAGCGTGTGATATTCCTGGTTGACTGTGAGGAATAGAGCGTGTGATATTCCTGGTTGACTGTGAGGGATAGAGCGTGAGGGATAGAGCGTGTGATATTCCTAGTTGACTGTGAGGAATAGAACGTGTGATATTCCTGGTTGACCGTGCGGGATAGAGCGTTTGATATTCCTGGTTGACCGTGAGGGATAGAGAGTTTGATATTCCTGGTTGACCGTGAGGGATAGAGAGTTTGATATTCCTGGTTGACCGTGAAGGATAGAGCGTGTGATACGCCTGGTTGACCGTGAGGGATAGAGAGTTTGATATTCCTGGTTGACTGTGAGGGATAGAGCGTGTGATATTCCTGGTTGACTGTGAGGGATAGAGCTAGTGATATTCCTGGTTGACCGTGATTGATAGAGCGTGTGATATTCCTGGTTAACCGTGAGGGATAGAGCGTGTGGTATTCCTGGTTGACCGTGAAGGATAGAGCGTGTGATACGCCTGGTTGTCCGTGAGGGATAGAGAGTTTGATATTCCTGGTTGACCGTGAGGGATAGAGCTTGTGATATTCCTGGTTGACTGTAAAGGATAGAGCGTGTGATATTCCTGGTGAGGGATAGAGAGTTTGATATTCCTGGTTGACTGTGAGGGATAGAGCTAGTGATATTCCTGGTTGACCGTGAGGGATAGAGTGTGATATTCCTGGTTGACCATGAGGGATAGAGCGTGTGATATTCCTGGTTGACTGTAAAGGATAGAGCGTGTGGTATTCCTAGTCGACCGTGAGGGATAGGGCGTGTGATATTCCTGGTTAACCGTGAGGGATATAGCGTGTGATATTCCTGGTTGACCGTGAGGGATAGGAATAGAGCGTGTGATAGTCCTGGTTGACCGTGAAGGATAGAGCGTGTGATACTCCTGGTTGACCGTGAGGGATAGATCGTTTGGTATTCCTGCTTAACTGTGAGGGATACAGCGTGTGATATTCCTGGTTGACCGTGAAGGATAGAGCATGTGATATTCCTGGTTGACTGTGAGGGATAGAGTGATATTCCTGGTTGACTGTGAGGGATAGAGCTAGTGATATTCCTGGTTGACCGTGAGGGATAGAGCGTGTTATATTCCTGGTTAACCGTGAGGGATAGAGCGTGTGGTATTCCTGGTCGACTGTGAGGGATAGAGCGTGTGATATGCCTGGTTGACCGTGAGGGATAGAGCGTGTGATATTCCTGGATGACAGTGAGGGATAGAGCGTGTGATATTTCTGGTTAACCGTGAGGGATAGAGCGTGTGATATTCCTGGATGACAGTGAGGGATAGAGCGTGTGATATTCCGGGTTGACTGTAGGGGATAGAGCGTGTGATATTCCTCGTCGACCGTGAGGGATAGAGCGTGTGATATTCTTTGAGGAATAGAGCGTGTGATATTCCTGGTTGACTGTGAGGAATAGAGCGTGTGATATTCCTGGTTGACCGTGATGAATAGAGCGTGTGATATTCCTGGTTGACCGTGATTGATAGATCGTGTGATATTCCTGGTTAACCGTGAGGGATATGGCGTGTGATATTCCTGGTTGACTGTAAAGGATAGAGCGTGTGATATTCCTGGTGAGGGATAGAGAGTTTGATATTCCTGGTTGACTGTGAGGGATAGAGCTAGGGATATTCCTGGTTGACCGTGATTGATAGAGCGTGTGATATTCCTGGTTGACCGTGAGGGATAGAGCGTGTGGTATTCCTGGTCGACTGTGAGGGATAGAGCGTGTGGTATTCCTGGTAGACCGTGAGGGATATAGCGTGTGATACTCCTGGTTGACCGTGAGGGATAGATCGTGTGGTATTCCTGGTTGACTGTGAAGGATAGAGCGTGTGATATTCCTGGTTGACTGTAAAGGATAGAGCGTGTGGTATTCCTAGTCGACCGTGAGGGATAGGGCGTGTGATATTCCTGGTTGACTGTGAGGGATAGAGCTAGTGATATTCCTGGTTGACCGTGAGGGATAGAGCTTGTGATATTCCTGGTTGACTGTAAAGGATAGAGCGTGTGATATTCCTGGTTGACCGTGAGGGATAGGAATAGAGCGTGTGATAGTCCTGGTTGACCGTGAAGGATAGAGCATGTGATAACCGTGAGGGATAGAGCGTGTGATATTCCTGGATGACAGTGAGGGATAGAGCGTGTGATATTCCTGATTCCTGGTTGACTGTGAGGGATAGAGCGTGTGATAGTCCTGGTCGACCGTGAGGGATAGAGCGTGTGGTATTCCTGGTCGACCATGAGGGATATAGCGTGTGATACTCCTGGTTGACTGTGAGTGGTTGACTGTGAGGGATAGAGCGTGTGATATTCCTGGTTAACAGTGAGGGATATAGCGTGTGATATTCCTGGTTGACGGGATAGAGCGTGTGGTATTCCTGGTCGACCATGAGGGATATAGCGTGTGATACTCCTGGTTGACTGTGATGGATAGAACGTGTGGTATTCCTGGTTGACCGTGAGGGATATTATTCCTGGTCGACTGTGAGGGATAGAGCGTGTGGTATTCCTGGTCGCCCGTGAGGGATATAGCGTGTGATACTCCTGGTTGACTGTGAGGGATGGAACGTGTGGTATTCCTGGTTGACCGTGAGGGATAGAGCGTGTGGTATTCCTGGTCGACCATGAGGGATATAGCGTGTGATACTCCTGGTTGACTGTGAGGGATAGAACGTGTGGTATTCCTGGTTGACCGTGAGGGATATAGCGTGTGATATTCCTGGTTGACGGTGAGGGATAGAGCGTGTGATATTCCTGGTTGACTGTGAGGGATAGAACGTGTGGTATTCCTGGTTGACCGCGAGGGATATAGCGTGTGATATTCCTGGTTGACTGTAAAGGATAGAGCGTGTGGTATTCCTGGTTGACCGCGAGGGATATAGCGTGTGATATTCCTGGTTGACTGTAAGGGATAGAGCGTGTGGTATGCCTGGTTCACTGTGAGGGACAGAGCGTGTGATAATCCTGGTTGACTGTGAGGGATAGGGCGTGTGATATTCCTGGTTGACCGTGAGGGATAGGAATAGAGCGTGTGATAGTCCTGGTTGACCGTGAAGGATAGAGCGTGTGATATTCCTGGTTGACTGTGAGGGATAGAGCGTGTGATATTCCTGGTTGACCGTGAAGGATAGAGCATGTGATATTCCTGGTTGACCGTGAAGGATAGAGCATGTTATATTCCTGGTTGACCGTGAGGAATAAGGCGTGTGATACTCTTAGTTGACTGTGAGGGATAGAGCGTGTGATATTCCTGGTCGACTGTGAAGGATAGAGCGTGTGATATTCCTGGTTGACTGTGAAGGATAGAGCGTGTGATATTCCTGGTTGACTGTAAAGGATAGAGCGTGTGGTATTCCTGGTCGACCGTGAGGGATATAGCGTGTGATACTCCTGGTTGACCGTGAGGGATAGATCGTTTGGTATTCCTGGTTAACTGTGAGGGATAGAGCGTGTGATATTCCTGGTTGACCGTGAAGGATAGAGCATGTGATATTCCTGGTTGACCGTGAGGAATAAGGCGTGTGATACTCTTAGTTGACTGTGAGGGATAGAGCGTGTGATATTCCTGGTTGACTGTGAAGGATAGAGCGTGTGATATTCCTGGTCGACCGTGAGGGATATAGCGTGTGATACTCCTGGTTGACTGTGAGGGATAGAGCTAGTGATATTCCTGGTTGACCGTGATTGATAGAGCGTGTGATATTCCTGGTTGACCGTGAGGGATAGAGCGTGTGATATTCCTGGTTGACCGTGAAGGATAGAGCATGTGATATTCCTGGTTGACCGTGAGGGATTCCTGGTTGACCGTGAGGGATAGAGCTAGCGATATTCCTGGTTGACCGTGAGGAATAGAGCGTGTGATATTCGTGGTTGACCGTGAGGGATAGAGCGTGTGGTATTCCTGGTTGACCGTGAGGGATATAGCGTGTGATACCCCTGGTTGACTGTGAGGGATAGAGCGTGTGATTTTCCTGGTTGACCGTGAGGGATAGAGTGTATATTCCTGGTTGACCGTGAGGGGTAGAGCTAGTGATATTCCTGGTTGACCGCGAGGGATAGAGCTAGTGATATTCCTGGTTGACCGTGAGGAATAGAGCTAGTGATATTCCTGGTTGACCGTGAGGGATAGAGCTAGTGATATTCCTGGTTGACCGTGAGGGATAGAGTGTGATATTCCTGGTTGACCGTGAGGGATAGAGCTAGTGATAGAGCGTGTGGTATTCCTAGTCGACCGTGAGGGATAGAGCGTGTGATATTCCTGGTTGACCGTGAAGGATAGAGCGTGTGATATTCCTGGTTGACTGTGAGGGATAGAGCGTGTGAATCTCCTGGTTGACCGTGAGGGATACAGCGTTTGACAGCCCTAGGCAACCATGATACTTTGACCATTGACAGACATTTTGTAATTGTCAACCTTTAGATCTAAAGCGTTTCACTGCGAATGAACTCCGATGGTTAATATAGTAACTTCGTTGGTTTTCAAATATTTATTGCTACTTCGGTCATGTAACCACGTGTCTGTCTGTCAGGTGACCGACTGACAGTAAAGATGACTACCTAGGTCATGGGACCACGTGTATGTCTGTCAGGTGTCCGACTGACATTAAAGATGACTACCTAAGTTTATGTGATCACGTGCATGTCTGTCAGGTGTCCGAAATGACAGCAAAGATTGTTACCTAGGTCATGTGATCACGTGTTTGTCTGTCAGGTGTCCGACTGACAGTTAAGATTGCTACTTCGGTCATGTGATCACGTGTATGTCTGTCAGGTGTCCGACTGACAGTAAAGATTGCTACTTCGGTCATGTGATCACGTGTTTGTCTGTCAGATGTCCGACCAACTATTAAGATTGCTATTTTAGTCATGTGATCATGTTGATGTATTCTAACCGTTTTTAATTGTCCGATGAGAAATGTAGCAGGATTATCAACGATCAGAATTAAACAGCTACGGGGAATCGTTTACGGATGAAAAGATGTAACGCTGTGCCAAAACGGCAAAGTCCAGGTGATAGCGCAATCATGTCTTAATAAGTAGTAAATGAAGACCACAACTGGCTGAGAAACTTATGATACTTTTCTTGGTAGTGATATTTTAATTAAGTCATTTATTTATTGCAAATTCCATGAAGTTTTACAAAACCATAACTCTGAACCGGATTTAATGCAGTGCCGCCTTTGCTTTCTTTATTATATGGTTGTGTGTTATTTCCATACAACAGAATGTTCAGGAACGGTCTACAGAAATCGTTAACTAGCTGTTATTTGGATTTTCTCTCTCGAAAAGATGGCAGATGTCATAACCATATAATATTTATCATAAAAATCGTCTGATGACACGAAACCTGACAATATCAAGGCCAAGAGTTAGGTTGAGTAGATAGTCTATAGGATCTTACATGAGTTTCCATTTCATATGAGATTTATGAAACGAGTCTAAGATTTTTTTAATTTAGCGAGCCTCTGGCGAGCTAAAATGAAAAAATCGTGACGAGTTGCATAAATGTCATATGAAATGAAAACGAGTGTAAGATCCTTTTTATCACATAATCAAGATTTGCAGCATTTTTTCTTGTAAAACGACAATTTTCATGCAACCTTAAAATGTAAAAATCCGTCATTTTGACTCCAGTGCGTAAGTCTGTGACGTCATGTACTTGTCCTAGGCGTGACGTCACAATTAAAACAATTGAATGAAACTTACAACCAATCACAGGACTGATAGGTCATATTACATTGGTTAATACTCAAAAAAAATATGACATGGGTATATTCACTGGATAACATACTACATTATGTACGATTTATTACGCGGTACAATGTAAGTTGACTGTGCATAAGGACTGGGACTGACTTATGTTATATAAATGTAGGGATCTTAATTAGTTACAGATGTTCCCCTCCGTTAATTGCTCCTTTTCTTCATCATCAATAAACACGCCATAACTAAGTTTGTGTTTTCATAGTTTGAACAGACAAAGAGCAGACACGTGTTTTTTATGTGTGTAATAAATTGTGTTTCAAACGAACCCCATCTCTTTAACATTAATAAAGCTACTAGGAGTGTTCCGTATGTATTCCTGAATCAAACAAATTTATTATCTTGACTCTGTCTTATTAATGCACACTTCGCCTCAAATCCTTGACGATGTTAAACGGAAATGCTTTAGGAATGGTGTTGAGTCTGTAATAGATAGATATTCCTTATCACCAATATGTCGCTACAGCTCTGGATCTGTTGTCTCATTCTCCCTGAGGTATTTATCAGGCATCTCTGATGAATGAATCAAAGATTTACTCCGATATCCTAAAATATTCTCCAGCTATTTAAGTCCAGCCCCCACAACCCTAAAATAGTGCCTCGCGCCTTAAAATAGCGTCTGTCTCCCGCATCCTCGGTATAGTTAGACCGATTTCTACTATACTATGGAATTCTAGCGTAAAGGACGAGCGCGTGCCTGTGGCATTACGAACTGCGCGCGCATATTTTGTGGCTTAGGGATGGGGAACACGTGTTATATCACTCCTCCTCCCCTCCCTCCTCCCCAATAAATTATCTCAGTAAGTCACCAGTACATATATGCCATCTGCCAACTGGTGGCTTTTCGGTCGAAAATGCAATTTGATCTTTCTTTCTTTTTTTAATTTTATTTTCACAAAGGAAGTTACTTGTCTTTTAATTGTATGCTTTGCTTCAGAGAGAAAAAAATAGTTTCATAAAATAATAGCTATGTTAAAAAGATAAATAGTAAAATAAAAATAAATAAATCTAGTTTGTATGCTTTACATATTTTTGATATATATGTGTTTTATAAACGTATGCTATATTTCCCCCTGTGCATAATTAAGACAAGCAAAGTTGTTTTCTATTGCCAACCAAATGATAACTGAGGAACAGCTTGTGTAACGATCGACAAAATATATGAATATATTGTTATCAATATTCCTGTGATATATTAGACATCTGCTCTAAGTAAACTGCCCGTGAGTCTTTGCAAATATACTACAAGATTATTCATATCAACCGTACAGAAACAATTGCGAAAAAAAAGTACGCATGTATATATATTTACCTTGCTGACATACATGTTTGTAGTCGTAGCCACAGGGACCTGAGAATTTGTTACAGCTTTATATGGACCAAAGCTGAGGTGTTCAGAGTCATATTACACATTTTAGGGGTTTCGGTAAAAATACAATCTAAAATGATGATAACTCCTAAAACGTGTAATTTTACTCTGAACACTCCAGGTTAGGTCCATATATATTAGCTGTAACACATTCTCAGGTCCCTGTGTCCCGCTCCTATACGACTGTAAATATTTCATTATAATATGTTTATGATAGGGAAGTACGTTCTGAGTTTGTATAATTAATCGTCCAATCACTGGGATATTTCCTCAATAAAATTACTTTCGTCTGAGGTATGGGGTATATTTCCGTAATTAAAATACTTAATGCTGAGGTATCACCTAGTTTCGGTATGTTTATTGACTAACGTTTCATTTTGTAATGCATCAATGACGTCATTGTTTAATAACAGCGTTCCGACAGACTGTATCCAGTGTGTATTTGTGTAATATAGAATGGTGTACATATATTTCCAGATCAAGGGTTTTATATCAAACTGGAGAAATGAAATGTATACTTCTCTGAAATGAACCAATTATAGAATATTTAAGTACGAACTTTGTTTAGAAAAGTACTTACTAGACCTCCCTCCGAAACTAGCCAAAGCGTACTGTAAGTTTAGAACATGTAATACTAAGTTACCAATTGAAAGTGGTAGGTGGTTCAATATACCACGTAAAAATAGATTATGTAGTTTATGTTATTTAAGAGAAATTGGGGACGAATTTCATTATCTGTTTACATGTACACATCAACCAATTCTCAATAGTAGGCGAAAACATATGTCCAGATATTATTATGAAAGACCAAACACATTTAAATATCATACATTATTCAATTATGCAACACAACATGAATTGACATCATCGGCTAAATTTATTACCAATATTAATGACATAATTAATTTATAATACTAATGTCCGTCCTGTTCCACCACGTATTATTGTCACCCATTTGTATATATGTATTCTCTACACGGTATTGTTTATGAGAATAAAACAATTGTCATTGTCATTGCAGGTTTTACCTTACCTGTGTGTGTTCAGTCAATATATACATCCTACCTCTTTTGATAATCGAATTGGTATCATAAACTATCTGAAAAGTGACTTAGGTAAACTTTACGGCACCCGCCACTTATTAAGGGCCGAGACTAGTCCAAATCAATTTTATGTTTTATGAAAAGGTAGTTTTTTTGTACTTTACTATATTATTTTAGCATTTCACTATATCTTTTTGTATTATTTTGAATCTCTAGTTTCGTTAAAATACTATGTCTGAAATACAAAATATGCAGTTCCGGTTTTCAAAATTAATCATCATTTGAAGAAGAAAATTCACGAAAATCGACGTGTGCAAGTCTACAAAATTTGAGCGCCCGGTCGAACAAAGATGAGTTTGATCGTCGTGGATTGAGCTCATTCTTATAGGTTTAAAAACATATCACACCAAAAACATGCTTGAGATTCTTATCTGCATCTTATTATTTTGAATCGAATGGTAAAAGTTTTGATAAAAGTACTACCAAAAAAAGGAAATTTTGTGTTAAATTGTCGCTACGCCCAGTGGACTTTAGACATCTGGGTAAGCATAGCCCATACGGAAATCACATGTCCTTATAAGGACACTAAAATGTTATCAATATCACGATGATTTGATTGGATCTCTCGGATGGGGTCGAATCCGGGTACTCTTTCCTTGTAAAATCTTTTCATTACCCATGCCCAAGCTTTATTCCGCAGTAAATGGTTATATCCCTGTTTATTTTTTTTATGATGACCGGAACCGATACCATTAGATTTGTTTTACAAAGGTGATTATTATTTCGGACTACCCAGTCGCCTGCCTCACAAATTACCAAATGCTGTTATCAAAATAGATCGAACAAATGTGTCATGCCATAAAAAATGCCGAGTAGAAAACCTTCCGCATTAGTTTTGTATAATACGATTTAAAATACATTCCCCGTCACGATAAACGGATACTAAACTGTTATATTCGGTTCACGTTGATATCGACTTTATTTTTACACCTTTGGCGTCAAAACAGACAGGTAATACAGGTGTGCTAATCGATAATGCTATCAAGGTTACAGCCGTGTGTGTCACGCCTGAGTAACGGCCCGGACACTCCACCCTTCCGTCCAATTGTTATTTAAATCCCCTCTTATCGTAGCTGCTATTTCCATATTTGGGCATTTGAAACCATAATTGCCTCCAAGAGCGGATCAAAATTCAAAAGGCGTGGCGTGGGGTCGCGAGGTCTTGCTTTCTCCCATCATCCCTTTCAATCCCATTACTAAACATTAAATCCCTTCGATACATTTTTCTATCCGTTCTTTATCTGTTACATACAGATACTATCATCATATTACATGTATATATCATATAATATCATATATATCATATATACCCCCCCCCCCCCCCCCACACACTTTTCTTTTGTTTACCATACTAATAATCACACTATACACTAAAAATCATAAAATGTCGGAACGATGAACAGAAACAAGGTGAAAGACAAGATAAGGTTTATGAGAAAGAGGACATTGGTAAAGTTCAGTCAGCTTTATTTTAGTGACGAAGACCATATAACATGAACGGACAGCAAAATTACAGCACCTGCTTGACTCTTCCTACTAACCACTAAAACACAGTCCGTCGAATGGGACTATAAATGGTGGCCCGTGTGAGAACTGTCCATTCTCTTACCGTGGACAGATTTATCCTTACTTTTACCGGTGTGAGATTTCCTTGTCTCACCCTAGGGTTGAGACAAGCTACACGTGCTCTTTGCACGTTCTCCGCAATAAACCTTATGCCACTGATGTGACCCGGAAGAAGAACTACTATTATGTGGTCACACACATACACAAGTTCGTCTGCTAATCTTGTAGTGTTTACATTTGACATCAAAGAAGATTGGATTGATTTTAAAATGTTTAAAATATGATGCGTGAACCGTCTGACGCATACATATAATATTAATACGCTATCCACGTGTTCCTGTTAACAAACAATATGCTTCGTCTTACACTTGGACAGGAACAACAGGGTAAGAGAAAAATAATCACTCACCCCCTCGGGAATGAGATAGGGTCCCAAGGGGATGAAAGATTTTATTAATCTCGCACGGAAAAGATCCCTATGAGTTTTTCGAAAAAGAGTAGGCGCGTAAACGGCGGCACAGAGGATAGGGTAAGCTTTATTCCAAATTTCCGGCCGTTAGAACTAGGGTCTCTTTATTAAGACATTTAGAAGGACTTCTTAATTATATATACAAAACAAATTTATAGAATAGTTAGAAGCTGGTGTGAATCTTGGCGGCTTTCTACCTCACTAGGGTGTGTGTGTGTGTGTGTGTAAACGTACCCACATTCATTTTGGGAATCAATTTAACGATAGCATTTATACCAAGTCGTTAACCAGACTTTTGATCCGTGTGAAGGTTAAGGGCCTCGCCGGAGCTATACCAGAGCACAAATTTGACGACTTTCAGGGATCGGTACTAGTACGGCAGCGCAACGGTATCACATCGCTAAGATCGATACTACATCGTCAGAACATCGGCGAAAAAAATAGCAACTGAAGGCGACGGTATAAATTTTTGAACATTCTCAAAAAATTCCACCGTTGCGCTACCGGAGCGAGCAACGGGACTACAACGGCAGTATGGTTTCATTAATGTCAGTAGAGCACCGGCAGCGATGTGTACCGTACTGGTACCGATTTGATACCGTAGTACTTCCGAATACCACCGAAGTAGTACTGATGTGCCACCCTAACATCGGCAACGCAACGCTATTACTCCGATCAACGTTGGCACATCGGTAGAACAACGGCGGCGCCCCGGTTCAACATCGTCGGCTCATCGGTCACACTGAGGTATCAGAAAAGTGGTATTCAGTAGCACATTGGCTCTTACATCGGTAGGACAACCGTATCACATCGGGAACGCCGGTACTACATCGGCATTGCTTCGGTCAAACTTAATTTTCTTTAAGTGCTTTCTCGCCGGAGCTCTGCCGATTTTCTCGCCGTCGTTAATATTTTGCTCCGGTTTAGTCCCGGCGAGGTATATCGGTAGTGTGTGACAGGCCCTTAAGCTTGAATTTCTTGTTGACAGGTCGACATGGGATCATTATTTTCTACCCTTTTAAATGCAGTGTCACCATTATTTCTATAGTCAGTTCTCCTCGATATTATAAGAAATATTTTGTTGGAAATTATGGCCCAGTGATCTTGAAGAAGTTGACCTTTGACATCTATATATTACCTACGTGGTATTTTTTTTTTACTTTTAAAGCTCTTATTAATTTCTGTTTATTACAGAACTAAATCAATGAAAAACACAAAAGCATCCCGACCTGTATTAGTTGTATGTTTGCTTTTTGTGTCAATTAGATAACACCGTTTTTCTTTGAATTAAAATCGATTCATTTAAGGAATATGTTAATTCTATAGAATTTATAGTTTATGTCAGATAACATAAACCAATCGAATGGTTTATATGGGGATCGTCTACAAATGGTTATAAACATAATTTTGTATCTGAGCATGTTTCTATGTGGGATTCGTATTCCGACATAAAAAACATGACGTCACTTCCTGTGCTCCTTACTCTGTTTATATTCGTAATGTTCACGTTTTGTTTGGCAGTGTGGCGTTAAACCACGATAGGACCCTAGACTTAAATAGGACCGGTGTGTGTCTTACTTGATATTTTGTAGTAAGATTTTAGCACCATGTTTCCTCCAGATTTTGAGGTGACTTTCACAGGGACCTGATAATTGGTTACAGCTATATTTTGAATAATTTTACACGTTTTGAGGGTTAAGATTAATTTTCGGTAAAAACGCCACCCCTGATGATGATAATGTAGTATAGTAAAATTACTCTGAACACCTTAGTTTAGGTCCAAATATAGCTGTAACCAATTATCAGGTCCCTGTGGTGACTATCATGTGCTACGTTCCATCGAAAAGTGACAATAAACACGCATAGTCACTAAGCATGTATGTCTCAACAATTCAATAGTTTACCTTCCCAGAAATCAGGTCCTAAGTAAGTCAAGGAAAACTTAAAAGAAATGTTGTAACAAGTACCAAAACATCTCATAGAAATGTTCTAAGATAGGTAAGTTTAATGCTTGAAATAAAAAAGAGAAGATTTCATTCAATCAATACCACAGCTTGAAATGTTACCGATCGGCTGATTTCAAGTCATATCACACGAAACCAACAAAGCCCACTGACAGGAAATAAAGAGCACGGTAATTTTTCTGTTTAAAGAGGGGAAATCTGACATCTGAATTTATTTCACGTTTTTATAATTTTCTCTGGGCAGCTGTCATCGTGACGTTGAACCACCCGGAATCAAAACGCCGCATGATCAGCCTATTATAGTGGGATTTGTTGATTGTCGATACGTACATGTAGTAGTAGCCAGTCAGAATACAGAATCAGTCGGCAAAGATAATAATCATTAATGTATTAGCAAGATACTTGACATCAGGATGTAACAACATATCGTTTAATCAAAATATAATTTTGCATGTCGCGTAAGGCCGTTGGGTGTTCTCAACACTTTGGGATTAATCAAAATCTTAAATTTCATCTAGCTTAAAATAGTTCTCGTATGTATCCGAGGATGAAGATAGGGTATTGATTTTCAAAACCAGAAGAAGGGAGCGAAGAAGGAAGCGATATGGAGTGAAATATAGTTACCTCACTCAAGGATATAGAAGGGTAATTGAGAAAACAAACAAATGATGACAGTTTATGTTATAACGCCCATGTCTAGCGAATTACTGCTGCGATCAGAGTGTGAACTCATACCACGGTGTACGTCCAACCTAATTTCACAGAAAACATAATTTCATCGGCGCCAAATCCGTTCTGTTAGAGGTTTCTTCTGTGTGAGTGGTTCTCCAGAATGAACCAATACGTCCTCTAGCTTAATCAGAAAAAATAAACTCAAAATTTCAAAATTATTCATCATAAATGAAAATACATTACTGTTATTTAAAAGTTGTTCTCAATTCCTATTGCAGTTTTTTATACTTTAAAAAATGCGAAAATATTTTGGATAAATATTTTTATTTTATTTGTTGATCAAATTTTCGATTTCGAAATGTTATACTACATTCCTGACATCTATCACATAGGGATTCGTACGCAATGTACTTAATGTACCAACAAACAGGTGTACATCAGTAAACAAAATACCATATAAGGATATTCACTCTGCCTTGAAGGATGGTTTCTAATAAACAGACCAATTATCTATTCGCGTCATTTCCTAGACGGATGCTTTTCTGGAATAAAATATTCATTGTAAACCCCATATATATTAACAGTCGAATTTATGTAGCGATGATAATTGTTTAATAATGAGAAGTTTGGGTGGCGGAGTCAAGTACTGCGACAATCGGGAAACGTCGGCACTTTCCGTAAACGAGAACGTATACACACTTGTCTATGAAAAAGAGGCAACGGTTCCAAAATGGTGCTGCAATTGTTTAACATGTTTCACAGCGATATGTTTGTCGTCGATGGGAGCTTAGTTTTTGAAAACCTTTTTACGTATTGTAAGCTAGCAGTTCCCTACATCTTAACAGAATAACAACCGAGTATTACGGTGACTTATGGTGGCCGGTTAGGGCCAAGATCTCGCTTCCTCTCCGTCGTGTTCTCGCATCCTCGCTCCATTGCGGTCGTATTCCTGCGCTGTCGACTTTAGGTCGACGGAGCGAGATTACGAGATATGTGATAAGGCCCTAACCAGCCACCGTAGTAACGAGTAATGATTATGTCTTTACAAAATCGCAGGGTTGAAACTATGAACAGAATGTAGTTTGATACTAATATTATCATTTTTCATTATCTTTGATAATCGTTCGTTACCTGACTTGAGTTTGTTCTTCAACTATGAGGGAGATTTTCAAAAAAAAAGGAACTGTCATTAGGCAAAGAACTCAAGCGTAATGAGTATGACGTAACTATTGCAATGACGTCACTTACATCACTCCAGAGTCATACATAGATTATAAACTGAATTAGGTAGGTTCGTGTATTTTGTATTGTATTTTGGTTTTAAGTTCAATTATGAATATCAGAGAAGTTCCAAGCGAATACAACTAGCTTTCTTTGATTCTTGCTGTTTTGATAAACCCTAGTGGACCCGACATTGAAACCGAAACTGGAATTTCCAACAGGTGACTTCCTTAATGTGTTTTGTTTCGTTTGAGACGTGGATAATCTCCCTTTGCAATAATAACAACACTGACATCATTCCGAAATAATGTCCTAGTTTCCATTGTTCATGGATTTCCGGTGTCGTCAGTCGTCCGATATGTTTATATCATGCTGAAGTGTGTGTTAAATCAAATGCACAAGTACAATACAGATAAAAATATTTTTTAACTGTCTATCGTTTCTCGGATATGCGGGTAGGTAAAGATCACAGGGACCTGATAATTTGTTGCAGGTATAGTTGGACCTAAACTAAGCTGTTCAGCGAGAAAGTTAGGTGAGGGTCGACATTTCGACATCGAGAGCTTTCCTCCCTTCTCCTATATATGATCATTGAGGGTGTTAATTTTACCGAAAGTCGATCTAACGCCCTAAAACATGTCAACTTACTCTGAACACCTTAGTTTAGATCCAAATATATCTGTAACAAATTATCAGGTGCCTGTGGTAAAGATGGCTGTCAACTACAGCACCATCAGAGACGATATCCTCTTTCATACCGTGTTTATCTAAGTCGACAAAAACTAATTTATAAGATGGGTTGGTATTAGATGTTTTCGGGCGCAGACAATATCCGGAAGCACTCTATGACCAAAACTGAAAGTTGCATCAGCAAAGAAAACCTTGTTGTTACATGTAGATACATAAAACGCACTCAATGATATCTCTATAGCAGCCCCTAAAAACCCTAAACATAACAAGTACCACTTCACGTATCCTTGTTCTCTGAAATATCTTCGTAACAAGACTGTAATATACAATCTCAGAAATATTCACTTTTAACCAAAATCTAAATGTTCTGTTTTTTTAAATAAAGGTATTGCGTATACAATTTTATATAGTATATCATTAAAGTAGTTGATCGTGTCTTTACTTGCAACGAGTAACATTTTACAAAATATCGGAACTTCACCGTACGCGAATTTCAATAAACCATGAATGCAGAAAGACTGGGAAGCACAGGTGGGTAGGTCGACCGTGTTTGTCAAAAAGAAAATCGGGCTTACCTTTGATTGCTTATTATTACCTGTATCAATGGAATCAATTTCCTGTTTTCGTTATCTTCAATCTTCATTGGTTCGTCCTCGTTGGTACACCTGTATAATTACTAGGTACTCGGTATCTGATCAAATTTGATACATAACGACTGCAGAGTTATATAATTAACTGACAAATAAATGTTTTATCCAATGCTGAAAGTTTTGTTATATTTACATATTGTCATGTACGTATGCGCCATCGAAAATCAATTAAACTCCGCGGAAATGTTAACGGCTTGATTTAATTAAAGGTTTAACAGGGACCGAGCAAGTACAATATAACGCACAATCAGAAACCAACTCCTTGTGGCAGAGACAAAAAGCCACATAGTATATACGTCTCTGCTCGTGGCTACCACTGATCAATGATAATGCAGAATATTTGACATACCGGACAAACTTTTGTTTGTAAATTTGGAAGTTGTAATGATTGCATGAAAGTCAATTTTATTTGAAAATTAATCATTATTAATTGTCATGACTTTGAAAAGTAATAACAAACGATAAACACGTCACGTCTTTTCAAAATTTTATTTCAACGTCTATTCATTATTACAAATTTATCCGACTTCACACGACAATACAACTGGTCTCACTTAACTTAATAGTTTTAAGACGATACCACATCACAGATCCACCCCTCCCCTCTATATAGACCGTATCTGTCCCTCGCCCCATTAACCCTCCGAACTAGATCGCACTTCCTAATCTAAAATTGCGGCTTAAAATTCCTTTCATTTATAATCCCTAGTTCGTTTATATAAAGACGATTTTATAGACAAACCTTCATGACCTTTGGCATGGTAAGTTTTTTTGCCCTGTCACGGTCACCATTGAATTGCACTTGATATTTTAACCTTCTATATTTTTGCTTGGGTTTAACGTCCTCGCGCCAGCCAGGGTTATAGAACGACGGGTTTATCAATATCTAATTTATTTCTATATTATCCGGTAACGGTTTAATAATGACATTTACAATCTCCCGAGCACAATAGGCACTTCGTTAATTCGCAGGCTACGCATCATTGGATCTCAATGCATTTTGAGGTAAACAATAACGCTACCAAATCATTAAAAATAAACAAATAAATAAAGAAACGTATATGTATTTGATGACCTGTAGAAATCTATGAAAAACCCCACACACAATAAAAACAGATCTGGATCTTGGCCTTAAGATTATTTTTAGTTCCATTACAACTCGGCCTTTCCGGTTCAGGATTTCGTGGTCTTTGCTGAAAATCTCGGAGTGGTTTCCGTTTGTTTTCACATCCTGTTGCCTTCCGTAATTTAGACTATATTTTATATTTTGTGTAACACACAGCTTCAGATACAACATCAAAAAGTGATTTTATCACGTTTTGCACAAGTATTGGTCTCATTTGAATTCTAATTATAAACTAGTATCTATGGAGACAGTGAATGAATTAAACTATCTTGGAATCTTATTGACTTATAATGGGAAATTTAAACAAACACAGAAACAAATATCTGAACAAGGAAGAAAAGCTTTGTTTGCATTATTGGGTGTATGTAAATAACAATATTTTAATATTGAGACTCAATTAGCAGTGTTTGATACTTATGTCAGTAGTATAGTCAACTACGGATCAGAAGTATGGGGATTCCGACATCGAAAAACTACATGTAGGTTTTTGTAAAAGGTTGCTAGGTGTGCGCAAATCCACTCCGAATATGATAGTATATTTCGAATTAGGCCGTTATCCAATGCATGTAACAAGGAAACTAAAAATATTTAAATATTGGTTTAAAATGCTCAATACCGAAAACTGTTTTTTGAAATCCTGTTATGTAAATATGCTGCTAATCAAGGATCCATGGGTCTGTGAAATAAGAGATGAATTGTATCGTTTAGGCTTAGAATATATATCTGGGACGCTCAAAATGGAAACAATTTCACTTTTTTAGTTATTAAGGCAAAATTAATTGACATTTTTAATCAAGAGGGATATAGTTTAATTACAGGTATGTCTAAAGGTATGCTTTACAGAGAATTAAACAATACGTTTTTACTACAATCGTATCTAAAAAAAATCAGTTAATATCGGAAAGAAATTGATTGACTTAGGCTGTCAGCCAAGAAATTAAACATTGAATCTTGACGTTATGTTGGCACTGTTAGAACTAATAGATTTAGTTTGCACAGGATATACAGATTTAAGACGGAAGTATTTAATATGTTGCTATAGAAATAACCCTAGTGTATATAAGCTTGTTCAATTACTTAATACACAGAATATTAAAGAATTATGTAATCTTGGAAAGTATCTGATAGCGGCAAATAAGCGCTGATCAGAAATATGTTCTCCAGTGACTAATGTGAATGTGGCTATTTGTAGATATGTAAATATCCTGTTTATCATATGTTTACACTGATAAGTCGCAAGACTCAAAGTTAATAAAGAACTTGAACTTGAATCTATCACTCTATCAATAAATCCAGCTAAGGACACATTTGAGGCACAGTCGGCTTACGAGTGAAACTAACCAGAGTTGTTTACATAGAATATTATAATCTAGGATTTAAAATTCATGTGCCCATGTTTAATCGCTAAACGTGTTGACACCCACCTGTGTTTATAAATACAAACATTAGTTATGACTTGGAACAAGTGTATTCACACCGTATCGGGTTTGGTTATGCAAAACTACGAAGTCATCGTTAGACATCTACCTTTATAGATCGTGCTTTATATAGCTATTTTGATTGATCGCGTAATGGTTTGGTAAATAACAGCGTACGTTGTTGGTGGTTTTCATACACACATTTCCTTATAAAAATCACCCTTGTTACGTCCCAGACCTTATTAAACGTTCACGTCTTATTAAAGAGAACCTTTGTTGTTGGTAAAATATATGTATACACATCGTTCTGGATAATAAAGGTAGCTATACTTTTTTAGCACACCTTTACCTTCAGGTAAAACTGGATGCTTTGGAATGTAAATAAGCGTCATGTTGACTTAATCCCGACCTTTTAAACGTTTGATGCACACGACACCACACGACACCACAACACGGCCTAGCCATTTTGTATTACATTATCTCTCAGACGACATGTTCAGAATTTTGTGGTTTGACTGTGAATGTGAATAAGGACACAGATGTGATAAATTTGGGCATTTTTATCAATTTGCTGCACCAAACTATTTTATTTTATCATCATATATACAACTGTTAGAAGATAGCTATTCATACAGTACGATAATGTAAATATCTTCTGTGGGGATTTAAAAATAAAGTTTAATAAATTCCTCGGAAAATTTTATAGGTGCAAAGACCAGCATATATACAGCAGTGAAACGTCAAATGGTTCATGTAATCAAAATAGAAAAAAAATCAATTTCATACCTAGTAGCAAATACATACGCGTAACTAATCTGTTTTAATGACACGTGAAAATTTCGGAATCACATGATCAGCCAATTGGAATCTGACAATTTATGCAAATTAGGATCAGGCGCGCGAGGAATTTACAGCACGCGGGGGCGTACCCAGATATAACTCTGACGTGACTCAACCGGAAATGCTCAACAAATTGTCAGAAAATACATAAATAGGTGCTGCTTCATGGAGCAAATCAGTTTTACCCAAAACATCAGACTGACAGGTTAGCTTGTTGACAACTACAGTAAACAAGATTTTACATTGAAACGAAACCAGTTTTACCTGTGCAACAAGTTGGATTTATCATTTTACAAACCTTAAGGTAAGTCCATACTTTTATCCTTTATTACGTACATTAACTAGGTATTTATTTTACACAAAACATATTTAGACAATGTCGGAAAATTGAAAAAGTTGCTGAATTTTTCACATTTTTTTTTTTGAAAAAGAATACGCATGTCACAAACTGTTTTTTACATGTTTTCTCAACATTTATCAGCACACGACTCCAATTCTAGAGTTCACAGAGAGTGCTAAATCAAAATTCTATCGTCTTACTATGCCTCCTCTAAATAGATATGTATATCATATTCAGCATGCGGTGTTTCATGGTGACCCCCATTCACTGGGATATCTCGAGTTAGGTTTACGGATCTTTTCAAAGTAGGAACCCCACCGTGTGATATTTGCCTCATATAAAATCGCATTTGCTCTTTGGTGATAAAACATGAACTACGCATTGGGTAGCATTGTCAGCTTTCTTGACTAAACACTAAACGCGAGTTTATTTTCTGGTATTCATTCATGTGATTGTGGTTGTTGTTAGCTTGTACGAATGATAACTATTAATAATTATGTAATTTCTTACGAAGTTAATACGATATATGTAAAGTTATAATCATCATCAGCGGTTCTATATACCAATGCAAAGATAAAGCTGAAGCTGACATATCAAACCGTGCTTGCACCGATAAATTTCCTGCTAGAAATGTTTTTATGTGCATCTCAAGTTTTTAATTAAAAATCAGTTGCAGCTGAATCTAGTTAGCGTTACCATTGAGGCCAGTATTAATCAAACTAATTTTAGAATAATTTTCTTTTGACTTTTTAATTAGCATACGTATTTGTTTTCTCTCTTACAGTTCTGAAAAAAATATCAAGATGACCAATCACGTGATCCTGTTTGTCCTGATGTGTGTCGTGTCCGTACTAAGCCAAACGATGCCCTGTCCCAGTGACCAATGCCGCTGTGAAAAAGGAACGCGTGCTCGAGGGCGTATCATCAACTGTCGTGCACGAGGGCTTGCCCAGATTCCTAGATTCGAACCGACAGATGAAATGTTCTACGAACTCACACTTGCAAACCCAGTAGGTTGTTCCGAGTGTAACAATATCACGGTTATTCCGCCAGGCGCCTTCGCTGGACTTAAATTCCAGATACTGGATTTGAGTGGAAACAAAATTAGCTACGTGTCCTCGGAGGCATTTTCACGTCTGGTACCCATGCTGACGGAGATCTCTATTGAAGGGGATGGGCGGTACCCGCCGCCATACCAAGAACTGTCCGTTTTGACCAATCTCCAAACCCTTACTCTCAAGAATTTTAGCCAGTTGTATATGAATAGAGAAAACACAGATCTTCAAAACTTGTTGAATCTAGAAGAGCTCAATATCAAGAACATGGAAATCTCGCATATTTCAGAAAATGTTTTCCAAAATCGTCTTCCCAAACTGAAACGTCTTCAGCTCGCGTTTCTTCCCCTTGTTACACTGCCAGTGTCAAGTCTTCGTCATCTGAGAAAGTTGGAAGTTTTTCGCGCCATTAGTATTGACATAACTGACATACCTTACAGGGCGTTTTCAAGCTTTCAAAATCTTAAGGAACTAGATCTTTCCCACAACGAAATCAGAGTTATGACACCCGGATGTTTCGACGGCATTGACGACTCTTTGGAATACCTCGGGCTTCATCTCAACAAACTGAACGAAAAAAACGTAGGACCTTTGGCAGCCGCGGGATGGAAAAACTTGAGACAATTAAATCTAGGCCACAACAAAATGACCAGCATGCCTGTTGGCCTATTTTTCAACATGAATGCGCTTGAATATCTTAACCTGGATTCGAACCAAATAGCATTAGTGCAGACAAGTACCTTCCAGGGATTACAGTCTCTAGACTATATGGACCTTTCATACAATAAGCTTTCTTCATTGTCCGCTGGTGCGTTCCTTCACACGCCAAAGCTTACACAGCTCGATATAAGGGGAGAAGACACGCCTGTATTCAATCTCTCAAGACAAGGGATCCAGGGACTGGAGAACACACTCGAGGACCTCATATTAACAGACACCGTTGTTTACGAGCAGGATATGTGGCGGGCTGTATCGTCCCTTAGTCGACTCCAGGATTTGAAGTTGGGCGGAACAAAGGTCACTGCCATTCCGGACTACCAGTTCATCAACAACCGTAACTTGGTCACTCTCATGCTGGACAGAAACGGAATCACCGATTTGTCACAGAAAACATTCCATGGTTTGGATAGAACTTTGAAAACACTAAATCTCCAAGGTAACGTTATCAAATCCATTAACAAATGCGTGTTGACATCTCTGACTAATGTCGAAATGTTGTATCTCGGCAAAAACCCTCTGAACTGTGATTGTAATCTCTTGGCTTTGAAAAACTGGATTACAACAAGAATAAGTAAAAATTTCATTTTCCAGTACATGGTGGACGCCATGTGTCGGGCACCGTCGGCGCTCAATGGTCGTGAAGTTTGGGAGCTTGACAATGCTCAACTGACCTGTGGGCCTGATCGAGCAATCACTACATGCGAAACATTGCCAGATGTTATTACAACTACAGAAATTCCGACTTCTAGAAGCACTCATGTTACAGAAACAGATGAAAATGCTCTGTTTAGATTCACGAGACTTGTGGAAACACAAAATACAGTTGAACTCGACTGGTCTTTTATGGACGATAGAATAGTGTCTGGGTCCAAACTGGAATATCAACTTCTTGGACAGACTTCGGAAAACATGGTGATCGATTTGTCACCATCTTTAAAAAACTACGTCATTTCCGGTTTACGACCGGATTCGAACTATTTGCTTTGTCTAAGTGTAGTACCAAGGAGCACACGATTACCGTCGATAAGACCAAGAAAAGTGTGTGTCGCTGTCAAGACATTGACGTGAAACTGTTCACGAACTTAAATCATTTTACTTTATTTGACTCATTCCCTTTTGTCAATCGTTCAGGTGTAGTGTAGTTGTTGTTTCGGTTTTAGGGGGACCAATTGGAAAGAAGACAAAACGTGATCATAAAGATGTTTGTGTTACCTTGGCTTTGGTTGCCTTAGTGACAAACATCTTTGTGGTCACGAATTTGATTTATTTTGACGAACGAACGCTTTGTTAGCGCGAATATTGTAGCCAGCTCTACCCAGTGTTGTCAGTTCCTTACACTGTTAGTGAGTGTTAGGAACGGCAACTCTGGGTAGATAGATATTGTAGGGGAATGTGTGCCTTTTTAGTCCTTTTGAGACTTTCATTTTCAAAACGCGTATTTTTGACTGTGATCAAATCACCGTCAAATGAACTATTGGTAACTAAAACAGATGGCAGTTCACTCTAACGATACCTATACTAGTTCAGAAAGGTAAAAGGGAGATTACTCGTCAACTTGTAGAAAATTGAAGTGAAATACATTCCGCTGGACGATTGTCGGATTCCGTCATGAATAGCAAAACGACCAAATTTTAATAACTAATGTTATTTTGTGAAATGTGTTTCATGCTAATTTATTTGCCGGGGCGTTCCCTGAAACTGAAATATATTACGCATCTTATGAAATCCAATTTTATAACTATTGCAGGTGTATGTGTATAAACAGTGTGTATATAGTTTTCTTTACTATTTTTATCTCATTTTAATGAGCAGTGAAGACTTCCAAAACGTATAAACTGCTCACCATTATATTTTATTTCACATGTAAACATAAATAATATATTCTATGAAAAATATCATGGCCGACCGGTGCTTGTTTCACTGTGTAGAATTATTACCGCAATAACTTGTTACAAAGAAATACATGATCCATAGGAACGTTTTCTGATGGTGTATGTATATGTATTATATGTTACATTATTGAGATATTTATGGGGTAAATGCTTTATTACATACTTAGTGT
Organism: Mizuhopecten yessoensis; assembly: GCF_002113885.1. Lineage (NCBI taxonomy): Eukaryota > Metazoa > Mollusca > Bivalvia > Pectinida > Pectinidae > Mizuhopecten > Mizuhopecten yessoensis. Next base: position 1,899,955 of record NW_018407435.1, read on the forward strand.
TCTAGTCATTCTTGTATCGGTGAAATGAAATTATTATAATCATGATATTAATATTTTATATTTTTTGTATATATTCGTTTTTATCTTGTTATGAACATTTTTACTTGTTTTCAATAAAATATAGAAAAAGAACATTGAAATTACTTTGTTTGTTTTATCGACAGTGACAATGAAACCACTGTCAGGTAATCGGATATGACGTCATGAATTATGACGTACATATATGTACAGCTGGCCCGTATTCATGAAACCGTTCTCATGCACAAGTATGAATTCTGTGCTCAAGCCAAATTTCTTGTTAATCGTTCTATCATGTAATATAGTCAAAAAGTCAAGCGTAAATATTGAAAACGGTATTCGGCATTATGTCTCACCAAAATTATTTCATGTTATTGACTAATTGTGACTTTATTACCAATTTATCACTGGAACAATATGTTTGGCTTGATCATAAAATCGGAATTTGAGTATTAGAACGGTTTCATAAATACAGGCCTAGAAATGGTCTGGGAAGGTATTGCAGTATCATCCGGTTTGTGTAAGACATCTATTAGACAAGATTACCGGATGGTACGTGTTTGATGATTGTGGAGATATTGTATGAGTTTGGCTTTTACCCACTGCATGATGAAAGAGGCAACCACTGTAGGAACTCCGTTCAGAGTTCAGCATTTGATTTTGTGTCCTCTAATTGGGGCCACACAATAGACCACAATACATCTTCTTCATCCTTTGTTACATTTAGAATCTTGACATTTCATCTTTTCTTCATAACAGCATTTTTGTTTGTAAGCGCCTAACTTCGCAAAATCTCACTTTTGGCCTTTGTGACGAACCTTTTCCCAGGTTAGAAAGGCAATGGGTTCAGTCGCTAGGGCAGGGACTCCTTAAAATGGTAGTATAGTTATTCTTTGCTAAACGTTCCTCATTTAGGGTAATGGCAACAGCTGGTTATCCCGTTGTCAGTATAATGTGACCGGGTGGACTACTGTGTCGGGTGACTTCGGAATAACGTTTCAGTGAGATAGCACTCTAAAGTTGGCATTGCAAGGAGACAAATACACCGATATACCGTCTCCAGCACACTTCACACACGGAGACTTATCCTTAAATACGATTATTTATTAGTGGGGCTCTTAACCCAATTACACCAAAACAAACTTGTCCATGTTCAATGTTGTTGTCTGCATCTTATCCGTATATATAAATGTCTTTGCCAATCAGAGGCGATGGACGATGGCAATCTTTGATTTCGGTGTTCTGGTAATATGGCGTTATATCCGTACACTATAGAACATCCCCATACCACCAAATGTACAGTGTATATTGACTATCTATCGTTCTGTTCTATTTTTAACAACAGAGACGTCGACTTTCGCCAATGGCCATCTTTGATTTTAGGATCCTTGTAATGTGGCGGTTTTCTATTAGGATAGCCCCCAAATTCCATGTTCTACATCTTCTAAATGAACACTGACGGAAACTGTTAGGGTAAAAGTGCATCGACTATAAGCTTTACTTAAGGAACGTTTGAAACACCTTACATATAACAGCGCATCACCATATGGAATTTTTGAAATATTTAGACTTCTGGGTTCTGAGATAATCTCCGGAAACGGAATTGTGGACGGACAGACTTTACGGTACGTCGTGATTATATAGGGTAACGACATCTCCGATAGAAGTTATTTCACAAGGAAAAAATTAAAGCAATAACACTAAAAATTCAAATTTTCATATTTAAAAAATGAGCACATCACAAAATGGTTTTAGAAATGTATTGGAAACTTACAACATATAAATGATAACACGGGTGGATATCTTAGACAAACATACGTACATTGTATTTAAAAAATTTAACATAGTAAACAAGCAGATAAATATAACTAAGTATGGTCAATGTACATGTATTAGTGATAACATTTCATTATTTCTTGCCTTCTTATGGTAGAGTATAAATATTTGACCCGATGCAATATAACGCACTCTGTCTCTTGCAAGCAACGAGAGGCAAATGAACACTTTTCATTGGTTGATATTAGCCCATCCTCGGTATCCAGGGGTTACGCTCATGTTCGCTCTCTGTGCCCCTGGAAAATTGAAGGCACGCGCTAGCTATTTGATTGTAGCGAAAGTGAGCGTAACTCCTCGATATCGAGGATGATATTAACCATATATTGTTTTACAACAAACCAACGCTCTTCCAAAAACCTCCCCTGCAAATGTAAACAAGCGAGCTGCGGGGCTGGTTTCCTTTGTCGAAGGAGGGTACATGTACGCGCTTTTAGTTTTGTATGTATTTGAGGATTTGCTAGCGGACAAACGAAAACGTTTCTATCTAATCTCTAAATTTACTTCAAACCTGCCAAGCTCACGGTCAGAACGTTTTGCTGAGCTTACCGCGGTTGTGACTTGAAAAAGTGTTAGCAAGTCTATCAAATGCTGATTTCATGAGCTGACCAGCGACGTCGTTAGATTGGTGGATTTGATTGATTGAAATAAGCATCTGGTATAAAACATGACGTCAATGTTAACTAGAACTGTAAGCTAAAGGCTAAATAATACCCCCGCTCCTATATATAAACTAGAACTGTAAGCTAAAGGCGAACTAATACCCCCGCTCCTATATATAAACCAGAACTGTAAGCTAAAGGCTAACTAATTCCCCCCGCTCTTATATATAAACCAGTACTCTAAGCTAAAGGCTAACTGATACCCCCGCTCTTATATATAAACCAGTACTGTAAGCTAAAGGCTAACTAATACCACCGCTCCTATATATAAACTAGAACTGTAAGCTAAAGGCGAACTAATACCCCCGCTCCTATATATAAACCAGAACTGTAAGCTAAAGGTTAACGGATACCCCCGCTCTTATATATAAACCAGAAGTGTAAGCTAAAGGCTAACTAATACCCCCTGCTCTTATATATAAACCAGAACTGTAAGCTAAAGGTTAACGGATACCCCCGCTCTTATATATAAACCAGAAGTGTAAGCTAAAGGCTAACTAATAACCCCCGCTCTTATATATAAACCAGAACTGTAAGCCAAATGCTAACTAATACCACCGCTCCTATATATAAAACAGAACTGTGAGCCAAAGGCTAACTAATACCACCGCTCCTATATATAAACCAGAATTGTAAGCTATAAACTAGAACTGTAAGCTAAAGGCGAACTAATACCCCCGCTCCTATATATAAACCAGAACTGTGAGCCAAAGGCTAACTAATACCACCGCTCCTATATATAAGCCAGAACTGTAAGCTAAAGGCTAACTAATACCCCCGCTCTTATATATAAACCAGAAGTGTAAGCTAAAGGCTAACTAATACCCCCCGCTCTTATATATAAACCAGTACTGTAAGCTAAAGGCTAACTGATACCCCCGCTCTTATATATAAACCAGAACTGTAAGCTAAAGGCTAACTAATACCACCGCTCCTATATATAAACCAGAATTGTAAGCTAAAGGCTAACTAATACCACCGCTCTTATATATAAACCAGAACTGTAAGCTAAAAGCTAACTAATACCCCCCGCTCCTATATATAAACCAGAACTGTAAGCTAAAGGCTAATTAATACCACCGCTCCTATATATAAACCAGAATTGTAAGCTAAAGGCTAACTAATACCCCCGCTCCTATATATAAACCATAATTGTAAGCTAAAGGCTATCTAATACCACCGCTCCTATATATAAACCAGAATTGTAAGGTTAAGGCTAACTAATACCACCGCTCCTATATATAAACCATAATTGTAAGCTAAAGGCTAACTAATACCACCGCTCCTATATATAAACCGGAACTGTGAGCCAAAGGCTAACTAATACCACCGCTCCTATATATAAACCGGAACTGTAAGCTAAAGGCTCACTAATACCACCACTCCTATATATAAACCAGAACTGTAAGCCAAAGGCTAACTAATACAACCCCCCCCCCCCCCCCCCCCCCCCGCTCCTATATAAACCAGAATTGTAAGGTTAAGGCTAACTAATACAAACGCTCCTATATATAAACCATAATTGTAAGCTAAAGGCTGACTAATACCACCACTCCTATATATGAACCAGAACTGTAAGCTTAAGGCTCACTAACACCACTGCTCCTATATATAAACCTTAATTGTAAGCTAAAGGCTGACTAATACCACCACTCCTATATATGAACCAGAACTGTAAGCTAAAGGCTACCTAATACCACCGCTCCTCTATATAAACCGGAACTGCGAGCCAAAGGCTAACTAGTACCACCGCACCTATAGATAAACCGGAACTGTGAGCCAAAGGCTAACTAATATCACCGCTCCTATATAGAAACCGGAACTGTAAGCTTAAGGCTCACTAACACCACTGCTCCTATATATAACCCAGAATTGTAAGCTCACTAATACCACCGCTCCTCTATATAAACCGGAACTGTGAGCCAAAGGCTAACTAATATCACCGCTCCTATATATAAACCGGAACTGTAAGCTTAAGGCTCACTAACAGCACTGCTCCTATATATAAACCAGAATTGTAAGCTTAAGGCTCACTAATACCACCGCTCCTATATATAAACCAGAATTGTAAGCTAAAGGCTTACTAATACCACCGCTCATATATAATCCAGAATTGTAAGCTAAAGACTTACTTATACCACCGCTCCTATATAAACCAGAACTGTAAGCTAAAGGCTAACTAATACCCCCCGCTCTTATATAAAAACCAGAACTGTAAGCTAAAGGCTTACTTATACCACCGCTCCTATATAAACCAGAGCTGTAAGCTAAAGGCTAACTAATACCACCCGCTCTTATATATAAACCAGAATTGTAAGCTAAACGCTAACTAACAGCACCGCTCCTATATATAAACCAGAATTATAAGCTAAAGGCTAACTAATACCCCCCGCTCTTATATATAAACCATAACTGTAAGTTAAAGGCTTACTAATACCCCCCGCTCTTATATATAAACCAGAATTGTAAGCTAAACGCTAACTAACAGCACCGCTCCTATATATAAACCAGAATTGTAAGCTAAAGGCTAACTAATACCCCCCGCTCTTATATAAAAACCAGAACTGTAAGCTAAAGGCTTACTTATACCACCGCTCCTATATAAACCAGAATTGTAAGCTAAAGGCTCACTAATACCACCGCTCTTATATAAACAAGAATTGTAAGCTAAAGGCTCACTAATACCACCGCTCCTATATAAACCAGAACTGTAAGCTAAAGGCTTACTTATACCCCCGCTCCTATATATAAACCAGAACTGTAAGCTAAAGGCTTACTTATACCCCCGCTCCTATATAAACCAGAACTGTAAGCTAAAGGCTTACTTATACCCCCGCTCCTATATAAACCAGAACTGTAAGCTAAAGGCTTACTTATACCCCCGCTCCTATATAAACCAGAACTGTAAGCTAAAGGCTTACTTATACCCCCGCTCCTATATAAACCAGAACTGTAAGCTAAAGGCTTACTTATACCCCCGCTCCTATATAAACCAGAACTGTAAGCTAAAGGCTTACTTATACCCCCGCTCCTATATAAACCAGAACTGTAAGCTAAAGGCTTACTTATACCCCCGCTCCTATATAAACCAGAACTGTAAGCTAAAGGCTTACTTATACCCCCGCTCCTATATAAACCAGAACTGTAAGCTAAAGGCTCACTAATACCCCCCGCTCCTATATAAACCAGAATTGTAAGCTAAAGGCTCACTTATACCACCGCTCCTATATAAACAAGAATTGTAAGCTAAAGGCTCACTAATACCACCGCTCCTATATAAACCAGAACTGTAAGCTAAAGGCTCACTAATACCACCGCTCCTATATAAACCAGAATTGTAAGCTAAAGGCTAACTTATACCACCGCTCCTATATATAAACCAGAACTGTAAGCTAAAGGCTAACTAATACCACCCGCTCTTATATATAAACCAGAACTGTAAGCTAAAGGCTTCCTAAGGCAAAGCAATATTGCCTCCCACCAGTAATGATTTCTTTATTGGCCGAGCTGTACACTTATTTAAGTATATATAGGTCACTCACATACTTCCTGTACTCCCTCTCGATGCCAAAACATACTTGCAAACCAAAACTTGTTAGCCCACATGAAAGAGTTTTGCTGAAAGATGTAACACAGATATCTCCTCCAATATAAAGATGTAATAGATAACTCCTCCGATTCTAGGGACCAGCCTGACAAGCTCTCCACTGTATAACCAAGAGGTTTGGGGCTTTGCGCTTAATTATCGTAAATAAAACAAGTAGTTCGTACAAAGGGGCATAACTCCATCAGAAAGGGTCGTAATCCCATATTTGAATGCCGGTGCACAACTACATAAGATACCGATCATTCACGGAAAGTTTCAATGAAATCCACTTGTTAGTAAAGGAGGAATTTCGCGGACAAGTATTTCGTACAAAGGGGCATTACTCAATCAAATAAGATCGAAATCCCAAATTAAAATACCGGTGCACAACTACATAAGATACCGATCATTCATGCAAAGTTTCAATGAAATCCACCTGTTAGTTAAGGAGGAATTTTCGGACAAGTTACTGTGGACCGCAGACAAACAGGGTGATTCCAGTATACCCCCCCCCCCCCCCTTTAACTTCGTTGCGGGGGTATAAATAGTTATCCTCTGTCGAGTTTGGGTACCGAAAATGAAAAAAAACACCCAAATATATCCAGGTTAAATAGACAAAATAGGACAACTGCCGACAGGGTCACAATGATTGTGAGGTGAAAACATTTAGGCATCACTATTACAGTATATTGTACCGAATAACAATGACGGTCAAAACGACGTCAGGGACGAAATAATGACATAACTTTACCATATCGTCAAATGACACTAAAATGTTCGGAACCACTTCCTGTTTCAATTTGTCGATTTGAACAATGGAAATGGATCATAACCGAAGAGTTCAGGCTGAAAAGGAGTTTTAGCTGTGGTATGACGAATATTCTATTTCATGGTCTAAAAAATGTCTGTTACGCAATAGTAAGATTGACAGGTATGATAAATAACCAGGTATGTTATATAATTAGGTATGATAAATAACCAGGTATGTTATATAATTAGGTATGATAAATAACCAGGTATGTTATATAATTAGGTATGATAAATAACCAGGTATGTTATATAATTAGGTATGATAAATAACCAGGTATGTTATATAATTAGGTATGATAAATAACCAGGTATGTTATATAATTAGGTATGATAAATAACCAGGTATGTTATATAATTAGGTGGATAAATAACCAGATAAATAACCAGGTATGTTATATAATTAGGTATGATAAATAACCAGTTATGTTATATAATTAGGTATGATAAATAACCAGGTATGTTATATAATTAGGTATGATAAATAACCTTATAAATAACCAGGTATGTTATTTCGAACAGTTCTTTGAACAGAAATCAAGTCTTGACAACTATGAAATTCATGAAGTCACAACAGAGTTTTTATGACAATAAAATAGCAAATGTTGTTATAGTCTCATAACAGCATTAACTTCTCAATGCATTGCAATGGAAGGATGCAGAGCAAATGTATCTATGATAGTTATGATACATAACTAGATAATATATTTAAATAGGTATGGTATATAACTAGGTGTTATATATAAATAAGAATCTTACCCCGAGGGTTAAGATTTTTCTGTCCAACCCTCAAGGTTTGGAAAGATCCACCAAAGTTGCTTCTTTTTCGAGAACTGTTATGTTTAAAATCCTGACAAGGGGTTCGTTAAACATTTGATCTGAAAATCATCAACCGGTCACATAGAATCTTCAGGGTGAAAATATAAAAACACGAAACACAAATGAGTTATCTATTCCACTGTCTCAAATGTACCAATGTAATAATTTAGAGTGTCACATGAATACATTTTTTGAAACTTGTTTCTTATTCCGAGACTCAAAGTGCATAATATGACAGTGTCATGGCCTAATTACAGGAACACTGTCACTCTGCTCTTCTTCTACTTTACGGTGGGCATGTGTAGATGTTCGTAATGCGTTTCTTTTTCGGATCAGGATTCAAACATGGCCGCCATTGCTTTAAATTGATTAAATGGTTTGTTTAGGTTGCTTTTGTTTTACGTCCCATTAACAGCTATGGTCATTCAAGGACGTGCCAGGTTTTGGTGGTGAAGGAAAGCCGGAGTACCCGAAGAGAAACCACCGACCTACGGTAGGTATCTGGCGTCTGCCCCACGTAGGCCGAGAAACCCGCGACCCAGTGGTGGAGGGCTAGCGGTTGCAGAATATCAGACGCTTTAACCACTCGCCATTGATTAGTACATATCTATGGGGGTAACCAAGGCGACGCCAACGGGCCCCCTCTTTTTTCTGATTTTGCTCCAAATGAGTACGTACTTGGGTATTACGTCATTTTGACTACAAGGGTAGTCCAGGGGACATCAGTCCCGATTACAAGTAAAGCTTGTTGTGACTTGCTACAGTAACGTGTATGGAATGGAACTTACTTGTAGAACACATTTCATTTAAAACAACAACAACAGAACAGGTAAGTGTCAAAATAGCCAAGAAATTGGTACAACACAATAGTTAATCCTTAACTTTGGTACAATGTCAAGGTCAATATTGTAACAAAATCGTCTTGGAATATGGTAAGTTATTGTTAGCTTATCTCCCTTTATTACTGACGATGCCACTCCGAGAGCCAAGGATTGTAAACACCACATGTAAAGGATCGTGTCATAGCAATTCACGAACCTTAATGTTATTCATGGTTTCTGGCAAAGAACATCTTTCTTTTCACCATAGCTTATGTCCACCAAAGCTACTTTATTACCTATCATTTGGAATGCCAGTGATGCAGGATCTGATGAAAAAGCTTTGAGATGATTAGGTAGATTATCGATCCAGTCTAAAACAGTGTCGTCAAATATCCACTTGCTATTTGAATATTTCCCGGCAATCCTGATGATTTCGGAAGCTACAAAATTATGGTGTGTATTAAAACAAGAGGCCAATGGGCCTTAACGGTCATCCGAGTTAAAATACAAACGTTCCTTCTTATTGTGATGTGACAAAGAACAAAATTACATACAACCAAATATATCTTTTTGACTGTGGTTTGGCTTTGAGAAAATGATGTTAGGGAATGACCAACATATCTTTATATAGCAAGTAAATGTCAGTTAGGTAGGGGTTCAAGTAAAGAGTTTCGCCCCCCCCCCGTTATATGTGTCGCGCCTTCACAGTAAATAGTGTCGCGCCCTCACAGTAGATAGTGTCGCGCCCTCATAGTAAATAGTGTCGCGCCCTCACAGTAAATAGTGTCGCGCCCTCACAGTAGATAGTGTCGCGCCCTCACAGTAAATAGTGTCGCGCCCTCACAGTAAATAGTGTCGCGCCATCACAGTAAATAGTGGCGCGCCCTCACAGTAAATAGTGTCGCGCCCTCAAAGTGGAAAGTTGCGTGCCCTCACAGTAAATAGTGTCGCGCCCTCAAAGTGAATAGTGTCGCGCCCTCACAGTAAATAGTGTCGCGCCCTCAAAGTAACTAGTGTCGCGCCCTCATAGTAAATAGTGTCGAGCCCTCACAGTAAATAGTGTCACGCCCTCACAGTAAATAGTGTCGCGCCCTTAAAGTGAATAGTGTCGCGCCCTCATAGTAACTAGTGTCGCGCCCTCACAGTAGATAGTGTCGTGCCCTTATAGTGAATAGTGTCGCGCCCTCAAAGTGAAAAGTTGCGTGCCCTCACAGTAAATAGTGTCGCGCCCTCAAAGTAACTAGTGTCGCGCCCTCATAGTAAATAGTGTCGCGCCCTCACAGTAGATAGTGTCGTGCCCTCATAGTGAATAGTGTCGCGCCCTCAAAGTGAATAGTGTCGCGCCCTCACAGTAGATAGTGTCGCGCCCTCACAGTAGATAGTGTCGCGCCCTCATAGTAAATAGTGTCGCGCCCTCACAGTAAATAGTGTCGCGCCCTCACATAAATAGTGTCGCGCCATCACAGTAAATAGTGTCGCGCGCTCACAGTAAATAGTGTCGCGCCCTCAAAGTGAATAGTGTCGCGCCCTCATAGTAAATAGTGTCGCGCCCTTACCGTAAATTGCATCTTGCCCTCACTGTAAATAGTGTCGTACCTTGACATTTGGCATCTAGCACGGGAGATGTGTTATCGTATACTTACTTGCAATTCCTGACAAACTTTGTAGCTGCTCGGCCGAACCAATCACGGCAACTTGTTCTTTATTATCAAAACACAGGTCTATTGCATCTGGGTATGTTTTCTTAGGACCTCTGATTTTGAAGCACTCACAATCACCAGTAACGGTAAAGCTTGTATCACAATCTATAAAAACAATATAAACATTACTAAAACCTATAAAAACAATATAGACATTACGAAAACCTATAAAAACAATAAAGACATTACTAAAACCTATAAAAACAATGTAGACATTCCTAAAACCTATAAAAACAATATAGACATTACTAAAACCTATAAAAAAAGGTAGACATTACTAAAACCTATAAAAACAATAAAGACATTACTAAAACCTATAAAAACAATATAGACATTACTAAAACCTATAAAAACAATATAGACATTACTAAAACCTATAAAAAGAATGTAGACATTACTAAAACCTATAAAAACAATGTAGACATTACTAAAACCTATCAAAACAATATAGACATTACTAAAACCTATAAAAAACAATGTAGACATTACTAAAACCTATAAAAACATTATAGACATAACTAAAACCTATTAAAACAATGTAGACAACCCCAAAAAGTGTAGATAACAATATAGACATTACTACAATATATAAATAACGGTATATACATTACCACCATATATAAATAACGGTATATACATTACCACAATATATAAATAACGGTATATAAATTACCACAATATATAAATAACGGTATAGACATTACCACAATATATAAATAACGGTATATACATCACCAGAATATATAAATAACGGTATATACATCACCACAATATATAAATAACGGTACATACATTGCCACAATATATAAATAACGGTATATACATCACCACAATAAATAAATAACGGTATAAACATTACCACAATATATAAATAACGGTATAAACATTACCACAATATATCAAATAACGGTATATACATCACCACAATATATAAATAACGGTATATACATCACCACAATATATAAATAACGGTATAAACATCACCACAATATATAAATTACGGTACATACATCACCACAATATATATAAATAACGGTATATACATCACCACAATATATAAATAACGGTATATACATCACATCAATATATAAATAACGGTATATACATCACCACAATATATAAATAACGGTACATACATTGCCACAATATATAAATAACGGTATATACATCACCAGAATATATAAATAACGGTATATACATCACCACAACATATATAAATAACGGTATATACATCACCACAATATGTAAATAACGGTATATACATCACATCAATATATAAATAACGGTATATACATCACCACAATATGTAAATAACGGTATATACATCACATCAATATATAAAGAACGGTATATACATCACCACAATATATAAATAATGGTATATACATCACCACAATATATAAATAACGGCATATACATCACCACAATATATAAATAACGGTATAAACATCACCACAATATATAAATTACGGTAGATACATCACCACAATATATATAAATAACGGTATATATATCACCACAATATATAAATAACGGTATATACATGACCACAATATATAAATAACGGTATAAACATTACCACAATATATCAAATAACGGTATATACATCACCACAATATATAAATAACGGCATATACATCACCACAATATATAAATAACGGTATAATCATCACCACAATATATAAATTACGGTACATACATAACCACAATATATATAAATAACGGTATATACATCACCACAGTATATAAATAACGGTATAAACATTACCACAATATATCAAATAACGGTATATACATCACCACAATATATAAATAACGGAATAAACATTACCACAATATATAAATAACGGTATATACATCACATCAATATATAAAGAACGGTATATACATCACCACAATATATAAATAATGGTATATACATCACCACAATATATAAATAACGGTACCTACAACACCACAATATATAAATAACGGTATATACATCACATCAATATATAAAGAACGGTATATACATCACCACAATATATAAATAACGGTACATACAACACCCCAATATATAAATAACGGTATATACATCACCACAATATGTAAATAACGGTATATACATCACATCAATATATAAAGAACGGTATATACATCACCACAATATATAAATAATGGTATATACATCACCACAATATATAAATAACGGTACATACAACACCACAATATATAAATAACGGAATATACATCACCACAATATATAAATAACGGTATATACATTACCACAATAAAAAAATAACGGTATATACATTACCACAATATATAAATAACGATATATACATTACCACAATATATAAATAACGGTATATTCATTACCACAATATATCAAAAACGGTATAAACATCACAAGAATATAACGGTAGAGACATTCATCACAATATATAAATAACGGTATATACATCACCACAATATGTAAATAACGGTATATACATCACATCAATATATAAATAACGGTATATACATCACCATAATATATAAATAACGGTATAAACATTACCACAATATATAAATAACGGTACATACATCACCACAATATATATAAATAACGGTATATACATCACCACAGTATATAAATAACGGTATAAACATTACCACAATATATCAAATAACGGTATATACATCACCACAATATATAAATAACGATATATACATCACCACAATATATAAATAACGGTATAATCATCACCACAATATATAAATTACGGTACATACATCTCCACAATATATATAAATAACGGTATATACATCACCACAATATGTAAATAACGGTATATACATCACATCAATATATAAAGAACGGTATATACATCACCACAATATATAAATAACGATATATACATCACCACAATATATAAATAACGGTACATACATTGCCACAATAAATAACGGTACATACATTGCCACAATATATAAATAACGGTATATACATCACCAGAATATATAAATAACGGTATATACATCACCACAATATATAAATAATGGTATATACATCACCACAATATATAAATAACGGTACATACATTGCCAAAATATATAAATAACGGTACATACATTACCACAATATATAAATAACGGTATATACCTCACCACAATATATATAAATAACGGTATATACATCACCACAATATGTAAATAACGGTATATACATCACATCAATATATAAATAACGGTATATACATCACCACAATATGTAAATAACGGTATATACATCACATCAATATATAAAGAACGGTATATACATCACCACAATATATAAATAACGGTACATACATTGCCACAATATATAAATAACGGTACATACATTACCACAATATATAAATAACGGTATATACATTACCACAATATATAAATAACGATATATACATTACCACAATATATAAATAACGGTATATACATTACCACAATATAAAAATAACGGTATAAACATCACCACAATATAACGGTAGAGACATTCATCACAATATATTAATAACGGTATAAACATTACCACAATATACATATAACAGTATAAACATTCCGTTTACATATAGATAACAACATATGCAACCCATAATGTATATAACGGTAAAGATATTCCCAGACTATTTAATCAACAATACAGACGTTTCTACAAAATATCAATGACGGTATAGACAATCTAATTGGGGAACAATCTTGCGGTTTACGCTTCCTTAGAAGACAATCTGGCGGTATGCATTTAATACGGAGACAAACTGGCGGTATGCGTTATATTCTGGAACAATCTTGCGGTATACATTCTATTCGGGGATAACTGGCCGTATGCGTTTTATTCGGGGACAAACTGGCAGCATACATTTCATTCGGGGACAACCTTGTGGTATACATTTTAGTCGGGGACAATATTGCAGTATACATTTCATCCGGGGACAGACTGGTAGTATACATTTCATTCGGGGACAATCTGGCAGAAACATTTTATAGGGGACAATTTGGCAGTAAACAATTAACTCGGGGACAATCTGGCAGTATACATTTAATTCGGGGACAAACTGACAGTATACATTTAATTCGGGGACAAACTGATAGAAAACATTTCATTCGGCATTAAACTGGCAATATACATTTTATTCGGGACAATCTGACAGGATATATTTTATTCGGGAACAAACTAGCGGAATGCGTTTATTCGGGGACAAACTGGCAGTACACATTTTATTCGGGGACACTCTTGCAGTATACATTTTATTCGGGGACAATATTGCAGTATACATTTTATTCGAGGAAAATATGGAAGTACTCATTTTATTCGAGGACAATCTGGCAGTATACATTTTATTTGGGACAAACCTGCAGTATACATTTTATTCGGGACAAACTGGCAGTAAACATTTCATCCGGGGACAAACTGGTAGTATACATTTCATTCGGGGACAATCTGGCAGAAACATTTTATTGGTGACAATTTGGCAGTATACATTTCATTCGGGGACAAACTTGAAGTTTACATTTTATTCGGGAACAATCTTGCAGTATACATTTTATTCGGGACAAACTGGCAGTATACATTTCATCCGGGGACAGACTGACAGTATACATTTAATTCGGGGACAAACTGATAGAAAACATTTCATTCGGCATTAAACTGGCAATATACATTTTATTCGGGACAATCTGACAGGATATATTTTATTCGGGAACAAACTAGCGGAATGCGTTTATTCGGGGACAAACTGGCAGCATACATTTTATTCGGGGACACTCTTGCAGTATACATTTTATTCGGGGACAAACTGGTAGTATACATTTTATTCGGGAACAATCTGGCGGCATACATTTTATTCGGGGACAAACTAGCGATATGCGTTTTTATCGGGGACAATCTGGCAGTATACATTTTTTCGAGGACAACCTTTTGGTATACCATGAATCTGAGGACAAACTGGCAGTACAGTTTTTTTTCAGGGACAAAAAATATCATACATTTATACCTAAAGAAAAGCGTATCGCTCCATCAGTTATAAAGGGGAAGAAGCGTTCCAAACAAGAGTGTTTTTTTACCTGGAGTAGTCTCCCTTCTATAGAAGATGATAAAACAACCCCGTGAACCTTACCGCAGCATGCATAGTCATACGATGACCACTCTCCACTGGCTAAACACGTGATACTCCGTTGACCATGAGTATATTTGTCATCTGCGCACATACCGTAATTGACGATTGAGCCCACAGTCCTTTCAGAAGAATCGAATGAAGTAATCGTGTTTCGACGATTTGGCGGGTTAGCACATTCTGAAATATTGAAACAAAAAACTCAAATTTCCTTACAAACATATTTTGAAATGTTTTTTGTTTTTTTTGTTTTTTGTTTTATATTGTTTTATTTTTTCAAGTTTTTTGTTACATCTACATCAAACAGACATTACACACAAACTCTCACTTGTAGACAGAAGCATGCGTTTCTCAATCATAGTCATTTATCCTCGTCATCATCCTCATCATCATCATCATCATCGTTGTCATCATCATCATCATCATCATCATCATCATCGTACAAACACATTGACAATCATCATCATCATCATCATCATTGTACATACACATTGACAATCATCATCATCATCATCATCATCATCATCATCATC
>NW_018407435.1:1916448-1920021 GCF_002113885.1 Mizuhopecten yessoensis
CTAAATATTTCCTTATTGTAGTTAATACACCATGATATTGGAGAAAATTTGTATTTACCTGATAAATTTGAGCAAATTCTTGAAATGTGTAAAAAGTGCAAGTCTCAATGTCTTTTATTAAGTCATAAATTATAGTCACTCCTTTATTATAACATGCCTTGAAAAATATTGATTTTCCCCCAATAGTAAAATTCCTATTGTACCATAATGGCATTTTCCAGATGCAACTTTCATTAATTTGTTTCACCCGCTCCTTTTCAATATGTTTATTTTATCAAATACAATTTATCCAAATTATCAGTTTTTATGATAAAATATGTTTATTTTATCATAAAACTGATAATTTGGATATTTGTCGAGGCGCAAAACAAATTCTACTTAAGTTTGATTTATTGAAGCTACCGAATATGCACCACGGTATTGCGTAGACAACGTGTAAATTATTTCGGAGTTTAAAGGTTAAAATGCAATATACTGCGGATGAAATTGTGAAAATGATGTAGATACTCGTTGAAAATGTCTTTGTCGAGTCCGGTGACAACATTTTCCTTTCCAGCAGGTACATGTAGTGAGCATTTCTATGGCAGAAAACCGTTCCCTTCTTCTGGCCGATTTGTTTTGTTTTGTTTTTCCTTTCATTTGAGGCTTAACCTAAAGATGAGCTGGTTACAAAGACCTTGACAATTTAAAGTTCAGATTTATCGACGATCTGCTGTATTTTAAATAAATAGAAATTTATTGACAACTCGATCGTATATACCCTTTCCATCTTTAAATCAAGTACACTACAGACTTATCTGCTTCAGCTACTTTCCTTAACTTTCAACACGACCATTAGGGCCGGTTTGCTTCTAAACTGTACGATGAGCGATACAATTTCGATTTTCCAAGAACTTTCTCTTTCTTGATAACAACATCCTTGCTAAACCTACAGTATTTAGCGGTATACAGGAGCAATATCACGACTTCCGTTATAGGTGTCGACTGCTGACGAACAAACTTACAACAAAGGGTTTCCAAACTTACAAGTTAATGAAGATTATAAACAGATTTAACCATCACCATCATGTTCTTATAGAGAAATATGCTATTTCATTGTGTCACATGAAGATCAATATGTTCCATAATGATCATTAGTGTACCTTTGTTTATATTTTGCCCTTCATTATCGATTTTGAGTTCGAATTAAAGTTTCGCTGACACTTCTTTATTCTCTTGTTGTTTTTGTAGGCCACCAAAACCAGTACATGTAGTTAAAGGTCAGAGTTCAGTGAGAGGACTGTAGATAGTAAAACCGTCGATAAGCACTATACGTGATATTGAGACAGATCGATCGATCAGCGAGTCACGTGGAACCTGACGAGCATTGATTTGGGAAGGCTACTGCTTTCTGATGCCAAACATGTCTACATGGTAATTTTCACATAATACATTATGTAGTAGAGAAAGGGATGAGTATGGAAATAAAATTATTTTATTACAATTACCCGTTGTCGTTTATGACTTGTCATTTAACACTTCGGAAAACACGCTAATAAAATAGACTTCCTAAATAGATGAAGCTATGCATATTTAATTAATGTGCATATAGATACAGTTCTTGGCAAAAGTTGGCGTTTTCTAAATTACAGATAGTCTATATATTATTTAATAAGAGACTCGAAATCCGACAAATGATTAAATTCAGTACATGTACATTTCATTTCGTGTTTTTTTGTAATGGGAGTCCTTGGTGTAATGGTGATCGCGGTGGGTTTATTTTAAAATTTATCTATAAGAATTATGTACCCCCATGTATACCTTGACTTACATTTCTACATGCTCACATAAATAAAAGAAACTATGTTAGCTTCTTGTTATAAATGTCTTGTATATAATCTAGAAACATAAAACAATTCAACATTTATTAGAGTGTATCGAATTCTTTTACACTTATCCATCATTGAAGGATTCTTTAAGAAATTATTTTGCAATTCTGACCATTTAAATGATACTCCAATACACAACCTGATATTACTTTGCCCAGCACAAACAACTGATCCAAAGATCACGTGTTTCTTTTTATATAGTCAGATATTGTATTTGAAAGCGCAAAATTAATGTAACAATTCTGCTGGCAATGTGGATTTTGTGCGATTTTTTCAAATATACATTTCATTATTTACAAAAGAAGAAAATTATTTGCAAAAGACATGCCAGAGACTTACGCATTGATGAAGGGCCTAAATATACACAGCCGAAGTGTTGTCGAGCTACGTTTCGTTTCTTGAAAGAAGTTAATTTTATATCAAGCCAGCGTCGTTGACGCAAACAACAAAACATACAATTTGTTATTGAAATATAATATCTTGTTTTATAATTTTGAATCACAAAATGAATAATAAAACAAAATCGCTAACGTCAATAAAATATTATGTGAGGTATACGTGACATATGACACATCCTGTGAATTTTTTTTTTGTACAGGATTCCAAACCAAAAAAATGTAAACCGGGAATTTCCCGCCAAGTCAGATTTTCACCATTCGACGCTGTAATGAAAAAATCGACCTCATTACGGAAGTCGAAAAAACCGAAAATTTCCCAGTATATATGTACAGTAGACGCCCCTGTACGGAAATAGGACAATTCGATTACCTTATTACAAAATAATAAAGTTTATCTAAGTTTATATAAAAAGCGGCGTTAATCACATGATATGTGCATTATTTCTATCTCGAAGTTGTTACTAAATATAGTAACCGCAATGATGACATGGAAACTGCATCAGCATATGCATGAATGTAACAAAATTTATTTGAATAATATTGATAAGATTGTGCTTGTGTGACTTATTACCTTATGAACATCTGTATTGTAAATTATCTTGTAAATATGTTGCTCTATACTTTGTATTGTAAAGAGAATAAACTGAATTGAATTGGTTTCGAGACCTACGCGGGGCAGTCGCTAGGTACTGGTGGTTTTTCAGTTCTTTTCATTTCAACCAATTTAATTCAAGATGGTTTATGAAAAGGATTGAACAACTTGCTACGTCTTAATACGACGAAAACCTCAAAAAAAGTAAAATGCATGTACATCCTTGTAATAATTCTGGGAAAAAAACACCTTGCACTATGAATAAAAATTACCTTAGGGTTAGTTTTAAAACTATTCTGTATGACCAATTTATACAACAATGGTATACTGATATTGAAAATTCTTCCCGGGGTCAAACATATGCAATATTTAAACATCAATTTCAGTTTGAAAAATACTTAACTATGCTCAAACAAAAAGATAGAATAACTATCTGTAAGTTCAGAACCAGTAATATATCTCTGCCTATAGAGACTGGGCGATGGACTAGAACACCACGTGAAGGCAGAATCTGTCCGCTTTGTTTTACTGGAGTTGGAAGCGAGTATCATTATTTGTTTATATGTTCAAATGCTTATGTAAGTCAAATCCGCAGAAAATATATACCTATTTATTACACCTCTAATCCATCTGTTCATAAAATGAAAGGATTAATATCAATATGTAATGTTAGAATATTATCAAATCTATCGCTGTTCATACAATTACTAGAAAG
>NW_018407435.1:1920590-1935976 GCF_002113885.1 Mizuhopecten yessoensis
TACAGACTGGTAATCTTACCTGATAATATACAGACTGGTAATCTTACCTGATAATATACAGACTGGTAATCTTACCTGATAATATACAGATTGGTTGTTGTCGAGGGGTAAGTTCAACACATTTGTGACCGATCTGGCAGTTGTGCTTGGCGCATTTTCCAGCCAGGGACTGAAAAAGGTAGAAATACCACAATAAGTGTGTGTTTTTTTCTCCTGAAAAAACATGTGATTAAGTTTAAGAGCTAGGAATCTTCAATGGAAAAACATAGTAAAAATTATACTGATATTCAAAAAGCTGTCTTATGATAAACGATCAGACAGCATATAGATTTACATTTCAATATCATTTATATGTTTATCAATTCATGACTACCGTTGAGGTTAATATGTGGTTATATAGACTAGGTAAAGTTTTTTAGCAGGCCCCTATAACCACATGTTCACCGAATAAGAAGTACACGTACCTTATTTTGAAACAGGTATGAAATTATTACTATTTACTCATCAACCAAGATGGAGCTTAAGCAAATTGTCAAGAGAAAAGCATTTGTTTTAAGTAGTATCAGAACACTAGCAAACATATAATTACTACATAATTTAAAACACAATTTGAACATCACCATCTCTTAACAAAATAACGTTATTGATCTTAGTGAATTAATGTGTGAGGAAACCGGAGTATCCGTAGAAAACCTTTGTGGTCGGGAAGGTGACCCACTACCTTCTCACGTCCGGTCGGGAGATCGAACCCCGGCCTCGGGAGATTGAACCCCGGCCGCTGTGGCCACCCGACCACCCAGAGAAGATTATCCAGAAGAAGTCTCAATAGCGTCCGCTACTGGCACTCGGATGGTAATTTAGCGACGACCTTTATTATTATATACAAGAACACTAGCTCAGATCAGATGCGATTCTACATGTAAAAAAGTCCACGTGTTGAGTTTGTCGTGGTGCTTTTTGACTGTCTAAATAACAAAGTTTAATGTGTAGAACGTAAATGTATTATTCGATTTATACAATTTTATGATTACAAAAGCTAGTGGCATTTAAAATATATGCAATACACGGAGACCACACATTTGCTTCATTAGAAATATTTGATGGTAATTTTAACACGAGCCATGATAATTGTTTTACCACAAGATTAAGTTTAAATACGTAGCGAAAAAAATGTTTGTCACATGCTATAATTTATCCCTAAAAGTCAATATTATTAAGTTTTTTCACTTTACTTATACATATTTTCGAACACTCTTATACCTACACAAAGATAAAATAATACGCGGTTCTGGTTATTGAGACTCCCCAGAATATCTTTTTTACTCATTGGAATTTGATGTGTAGAATATCAGAAGGCAAACTAGAAATCTGTAGATGTTCAATCTGCACATGGTAGTTTTACATGTAAAGTGGCAGTTGATACGGGCTAATAAATGTCATAGACACCCGGGGCCCGTATTAATGTAACCATTCTCATGCTCAACCATGAATTCTGTGCTCAAACCAACCTTTCATGTAACCTGCTTAAATCATGTAAAACGGTCAAAAAATTGAAGTAAAACATTTAAAACAGAATTCGGCTTGAGGTCTCTCCATAATTCATCCAAAGAATCGACAAATTGTAAAAAAAAACCAAAAAAAACCCAATTATCACGGAAACAAGGTATTGGGCTTGAGCACAAATTCTGAGTTGGAGCATTAGGATGGTGTCAATAATACAGGCCCGGGTATCTAATTAGCTTGAGCATGAAAGTGTAATGAACATCATTTACCAATTACGAGCCTTTTAAGGACAGAGGTCCCCGTCTAGCGAAGTACCTCATATTATCTTACTGTCCTGCGTTGATACTTTTCTCTGACCATTCCCCGTTTACATAAATACACATATGAAAACCAGCATTGGTCAGCTTACCTCGTCGTCACCCCAATCGGAGGGATAACCAACCACCAGTCTGATGTCACCACTTAGTCCTGTGGTGGACAGATCATCTCCAAGTTCACATAAAAGAGTGTTCATGTTGTATCCAATGGTTTTGCACCTTCTCCTCAGAAGGCATTCTTTAGCACACATAGTGATGCCGATATATTTGATATTGGCAAAAACACCTCCGGTCAGTACTTGGCCGACATTGACCAGCAGCCGTTTGTTGTGTATGGTGGGGTTGAGCGTCATCATTATTGGTTGCGGTTCCGCTAACAAAGCAAGGCATTGAATGCACACGACACTAACACTAAACAATACAGTGAGAACGAGAACAAACCGTTGTATAAACATTTCTATAGAGTTAAAGCAAGAATAATTTATGTATTGTGATTTTAAAGTACACTATTTTTTTTTTTTAAATATATATGTTAAATATCAGTTTATCATTTCAATCTCAAGCAGATAGTAACACCACTACGTTTATAACCCGAACTCCAAATTGCCAACAATATTCTGTATGATTCGTGTCTCCGAAGCTCTTCAATACTGGGACTAAACTGAGTCCACGATGTCAAAAGTGTCTGGACTTATGGCCCTTCTGTTTTTACTTTGTCTTTTCCAACAAGGTTCCAAATTGTTCCAATTAGTATTGCCTCTGTATTTCTGTTGAATTTGAGAGGGGAGTTTCAAGAGGTATGTTTTATTCCTAGTTCCACTCTGTCGCAATGTTTTTCGCCTACCATATATATTTATTATATTTCCTTTAAGTTTAATTGGTATTTAATGTAATCTTAGGAAAAGGATAATATTCTAAGAAATCTTTAATTTTCTGACGATCGTACACAGATAATCCTTCGCGTAGTCATGTCTGTCCAGTATTACCATCACCTTGTCTGATAACACCTCCGTGTAGATATTACTTCCGTCGTTCATTAACACTCCTGCATTTCGTTACTAATTAATCATTTGTGCTCTTCTTAAGAAAGTTAGGGAGAAAAGTTTTGTTTCTCAAAAAGATTCAAAAATTATTGTTTCAACATCCAGTTGCGCAACATAATATATAGCTCCACAGCTTATAATATATCCTGTTTGCGCAAAATATCCGTTCATCAATTTGTCCTACAAAAGCGCCGTCCGGCTAAACCAATATCGCGCACACTCTGACGAATATTATTTTTCATCCGTAGATTCAGAAGACTTATACTATTTCAACATCTGTCTGTTCAATACGACAGCCATTGTTCCTGATCTAAAGTCGTCTGTTGACAGCTGATAACTAAATCTGTTCCAGTGATTTCTCTCAGAACTGTTTTGGTCGATTTAAGTACCTGGACTGATGTAGCGATAGTGTACTTAGATACGTGTTTATTAATTAATGGTATCCTACTTTAGGTGTCTGTTAGTGTACACAGGTCTCCAGCCCAGAGGCTATGCAAAAGAGTACAGCTATAAAATGTAAAGTCCCTAAGCATATATATAGGGACATTCAGTAAAATCCGTCCACGATCTTGTTTTGATTTCTATATTTTGACCTAGACATGAATCATAATTCAGGAGAATTTAAAAAATAAATTTAAAAAAATAAATATGCAAATAAAAAACTCCAATAGAAGTCCTAGAGGACAACTAAAAGCATGTAAAACTATCGACTGATTTTTAACAAACTACACAGTAATATGTCTGTTCCGTCCGTCGTAAAGTGTTATAACCATGTGTGTCCCGTCCGTCGTAAAGTGTTATAACCATGTCTATTCCGTCCGTCGTAAAGTGTTATAATCATGTCTGTTCCGTCCATCGTAAAGTGTTACCCATGTCTGTCCCGTCCGTCGTGAAGTGTTATAACCATGTGTGTCCCGTCCGTCGTATAGTGTTACCCATGTCTGTTCCGTCCGTCGTAAAGTGTTATAACCATGTGTGTCCCGTCCGTCGTATAGTGTTACCCATGTCTGTTCCGTCCGTCGTAAAGTATTATAACCATGTCTGTTCCGTCCGTCGTAAAGTGTTATAACCATGTCTATTCCGTCCGTCGTAAAGTGTTATAATCATGTCTGTTCCGTCCGTCGTAAAGTGTTATAACCATGTCTATTCCGTCCGTCGTAAAGTGTTATAATCATGTCTGTTCCGTCCATCGTAAAGTGTTACCCATGTCTGTCCCGTCCGTCGTGAAGTGTTATAACCATGTGTGTCCCGTCCGTCGTAAAGTGTTATAACCATGTCTGTTCCGTCCGTCGTAAAGTGGTATAACCATGTCTATTCCGTCCGTCGTTAAGTGTTATAATCATGTCTGTTCCGTCCATCGTAAAGGGTTACCCATGTCTGTCCCGTCCGTCGTTTAGTGTTATACCAACGCCTGTTCCGTCTGTCGTAAAGTGTTATACCCATGTCTGTCTCGTCCGTCGTATAGTTTTACCCATGTCTGTCCCGTCCGTCGTGAAGTGTTATAACCATGTCTGTTCCGTCAGTCGTAAAGTGTTATAACCATGTCTGTTCCGACCGTCGTAAAGTATTATAACCATGTCTGTTCCGTCCGTCGAAAAGTTTTATAACCATGTCTGTCTCGTCCGTCGTAAAGTGTTATAACCATGTCGGTTCCGTCCGTCGTAAAGTGTTATAACCTTGTCTGTTCCGTCCGTCGTAAAGTGTTACACATGTCTGTCCCGTCCGTCGTATAGTGTTACACATGTCTGTCCCGTCCGTCGTAAAGTGTAATAACCATGTGTGTTCCGTCCGTCGTAAAGTGTTATAACCTTGTCTGTTCCGTCCGTCGTAAAGTGTTACACATGTCTGTCCCGTCCGTCGTTTAGTGTTATACCAACACCTGTGCCGTCTGTCGTAAAGTGTTATAACCATTCCGTCGTATAGTGTTACCCATGTCTGCCCCGACCGTCGTATAGTGTTATAACCATGCCTGTTCCGTCCGTCGTAAAGTGTTATACCCATGTCTGTTCCGTCCGTCTTAAAGTGTTATAACCATGTCTGTTCCGTCAGTCGTAAAGTGTTATAACCATGTCTGTCCCGTCCGTCGTAAAGTGTTATACCCCTGTCTGTTCTGTCCGTCGTAAAGTGTTATAACCATGTCTGTTGTGTCCGTCGTAAAGTGTTATAACCATGTCGGTTCCGTCCGTCGTAAAGTGTTATAACCATATGTCTGTCCCGTCCGTCGTAAAGTGTTACCCATGTCTGTTCCGTCCGTCGTGAAGTGTTATAACCATGTCTGTTCCGTCAGTCGTAAAGTGTTATAACCATGTCTGTCCTGTCCGTTTAGTGTTATAACCATGTCTGTCCCGTCCGTCGTATAGTGTTATAACCATGTCTGTTCCGTCCGTCGAAAAGTTTTATAACCATGTCTGTCTCGTCCGTCGTATAGTGTTACACATGTCTGTCCCGTCCGTCGTTTAGTGTTATAACAACACCTGTTCCGTCTGTCGTAAAGTGTTATAACCATGTCTGTTGTGTCCGTCGTAAAGTGTTATAACCATGTCGGTTCCGTCCGTCGTAAAGTGTTATAACCATGTCGGTTCCGTCCGTCGTAAAGTGTTATAACCATGTCTGTTGTGTCCGTCGTAAAGTGTTATAACCATGTCGGTTCCGTCCGTCGTAAAGTGTTATAACCGTTATAACCATGTCTGTCTCGTCCGTCGTATAGTTTTACCCATGTCTGTCCCGTCCGTCGTGAAGTGTTATACCCATGTGTGTCCCGTCCGTCGTAAAGTGTATAACCATGTCTGTTCCGTCCGTCGTTAAGTGTTAAAACCATGTCTGTTCCGTCCGTCGTAAAGTGTTACACATGTCTGTCCCGTCCGTCGTATAGTGTTATAACCATGTCTGTTCCGTCCGTCGAAAAGTGTTACCCATGTCTGTCCCGTCCGTCGTATAGTTTTACCCATGTCTGTCCCGTCCGTCGTATAGTGTTATAACCATGTCTGTTCCGTCCGTCGAAAAGTTTTATAACCATGTCTGTCTCGTCCGTCGTAAAGTGTTATAACCATGCCTGTTCCGTCCGTCGTAAAGTGTTATAACCATGTCGGTTCCGTCCGTCGTAAAGTGTTATAACCATATGTCTGTCCCGTCCGTCGTAAAGTGTAATAACCATGTGTGTTCCGTCCGTCGTAAAGTGTTATAACCATTTCTGTCTCGTCGGTCGTATCGTGTTACCCATGTCTATTCCGTCCGTCGTATAGTGTTACCCATGTCTGTCCCGTCCGTCGTTTAGTGTTATACCAACACCTGTTCCGTCTGTCGTAAAGTGTTATAACCATGTCTGTTCCGTCCGTCGTAAAGTGTTACCCATGTCTGTCCCGTCCGTCGTAAAGTGTTATACCCATGTCTGTCCCGTCCGTCGGATAGTGTTACCCATGCCTGTCCCGTCAGTCGTAAAGTGTTATAACCATGTCTGTCCCGTCCGTCGTAAAGTGTTATACCCATGTCTGTTCCGTCCGTTGTATAATGTTACCCATGTCTGTTCCGTCCGTCGTATAGTGTTATAACCATTTCTTTCCCGTCCGTCGTAAAGTGTTATAACCATGTCTGTCCTGTCCGTTTGGTGTTATAACCATGTCTGTCCCGTCCGTTGTATAGTGTTATAACCATGTCTGTCCCGTCCGTCGGATAGTGTTACCCATGCCTGTCCCGTCCGTCGTAAAGTGTTATAACCATGTCTGTCCCGTCCGTCGTAAAGTGTTATAACCATGTCTGTTCCGTCCGTTGTATAATGTTACCCATGTCTGTTCCGTCCGTCGTATAGTGTTACCCATGTCTGTCCCGTCCGTCGTATAGTGTTATAACCATGTCTGTCCTGTCCGTTTAGTGTTATAACCATGCCTGTTCCGTCCGTCGTAAAGTGTTACCCATATCTGTCCCGTCCGTCGTAAAGTGTTATAACCATGTCTGTCCTGTCCGTTTATTGTTATAACCATGTCTGTCTCCTCCGTCGTATAGTGTTACCCATATCTGTTCCGTCCGTCGTATGGTGTTACCCACTTCTGTTCCGTCCGTCGTAAAGCGTTATAACCATGTATGTCTCGGCCGTCGTATAGTGTTTCCCACGTCTGTTCCGTCCGTCGTAAAGGGTTACCCACATCTGGCCCGTCCGTCGTAAAGTGTTCCCCATATCTGTCCCGTCCGTGGTAAAGTGTTATAACCATGCATGTCTCGTCCGTCGTATAGTTTTATACCATGCCTGTTCCGTCTGTCGTAAAGTGTAATAACCATGTCTGTTCCGTCCGTCGTAAAGTGTTATAACCATGTATGTCTCGTCCGTCGTATAGTGTTTCCCATGTCTGTTCCGTCCGTCGTATAGTGTTACCCATGTCTGTCCCGTCCGTCCTATAGTGTTACCCATGTCTGTTCCGTCAGTCGTAAAGTGTTATAACCATGTCTGTTCCGTCCGTCGTAAAGTGTAATAACCATGTGTGTTCCGTCCGTCGTAAAGTGTTATAACCATGTCTGTTCCGTCCGTCGTAAAGTGTAATAACCATGTGTGTTCCGGCCGTCGTAAAGTGTAATAACCATGTGTGTTCCTTCCGTCGTAAAGTGTTATAGCCATGTCTGTTCCGTCCGTCGAAAAGTGTTATAACCATGTCTGTTCAGTCCGTCGTAAAGTGTTATAACTATGTCTGTCCCGTCCGTCGTAAAGTGTAATAACCATGTCTGTTCCGTCCGCCGTAAAGTGTTATAACCATGTCTGCCCCGTCCGTCGTATAGTGTTACCCGTGTCTGTTCCGTCCGTCGTAACGTGTTATAACCATGTCTGTTCAGTCCGTCGTAAAGTGTTATAACTATGTCTGTCCCGTCCGTCGTAAAGTGTTATGACCATGTCTGTCCCGTCCGTCGGATACTGTTACCCATGTCTGTCCCGTGCGTCGTATAGTGTTATAACCATTTCTGTTCCGTCCGTCGTAAAGGGTTATAACCATGTCTGTCCCGTGCGTCGTATAGTGTTATAACCATTTCTGTTCCGTCCGTCGTAAAGGGTTATAACCATGTCTGTCCCGTCCGTCGGATACTGTTACCCATGTCTGTCCCGTGCGTCGTATAGTGTTATAACCATGTCTGTCCCGTCCGTCTTATAGTGTTGCCCATGTCTGTCCCGTCCGTCGGATAGTGTTACCCATGTCTGTCCCGTCCGTTATACCCTTATAAGAGACAATAGCCTATTGATGGTGGTTGTCTGACAGTTCACAAAACCCCTCAAATTCAACTTAGTGAAATTAAGCTGTTTTTGGCCCCTGAAATATGAAAATATGGTCCAGCACATTGCTTAAACATTATATAAATGACTTAAACTCATGATAGACAACTGTGTATTGAGTGTAAGCAATTGAGTCCGATGCCGACGCCGACGCCGACGCCGGGGTGCCTTCATTAGCCCCCCTATTCTTCGAATAGGCGAGCTAAAAAATGTAAAACCATTATCTTATACAAAGTATCCCATTCCTGTAAATATTAATCACTTCATTAAAGGATGCTCCACGTAGCATGCTAGATACTGAGGACATTGTGTTCACTGATCCGTAACCCACAGACAAGCAAAACAACATTTGTATTGATTGCAGACATGTTATTCTAGTATGTTTTCAATGAATCAACCGGAGGTGTTTGACACGTAATAGTACACAGCGGAAACTGTTGACTCAGAAATCCAGATACATGTGTACGTCTACGCTTGGATTAAGCAGCAACGTGTTCAGTTTTGTTGCGATGAAACGGAAATGACATTTCATACAAATTTATTGTTGACTTTAAAATTGTTTACATTTTTTTTTTTACATTTGTTACACATTTTAGATCTTGGTTGTTGACTTTCGTTATCATAAGCTCAATACAAGAAGAACAAAGATTCACTCAGTCTTCCCATTTATTCGATCCTTGTATTTCGAGTGGCCTCCATTTTTTTGGTCACACTAAGCGTTGAGTTTCACTAAATGAAGAACGAAACTATCAAGAAACAGCATCAGTAATTGATTTACAATACAATAAGACCTAGGCACACAGTCCTACGTTCACATCTTCACTGTCACATATGGTCACTATCATCGACACACTTTTGTCAATATGACAACATCATCATCATAAAGCAAAAAGAGAAATCCGAAATTGAAAATGAATTCGGATTCATATTGAAAAAATAGAGCAAGATATGAATGAACGAAAATTTGACATTGAGATCCCTGAAAAAATATAAGAATAAGACAATATATTCCGGAAGGCTATGTGTCCTCTGATTGTTTGCTAACATCCGCCATGTAAATCTAAATCAAATCTAAGTAATAGCACGTCCTCATAGCGAGAACCGGGGTAGGAGCTATGGGAACTCGGTGTCTATACTTAAGTTGTCCTGTCCGACTGCACTGTGATTCGCTGTATATACAGGCACCTGTCTTTGATCTCGTTTGAGATATAATTGTAGCTCACTTTGGCCACGCCATTACCATTGACCAGACAGCCCAGGCGATTTCAGAAATTCCCAGGGCACAATTTGGAACATGGGAAACTACAAATGATTCTGTACCAACTGCACATGACAAATTTATCATGCACCTCCTTAATGTATAATGTTAACCATGTCTGTTCCGTTGCGCAAACTACCATTCCGATGCATGCCATGCTTCTACCGTCTTCATTTCTAAACATATTTTAAGAGAATATCTATGATGAGTTAGCATTTCAAGGTCATCCAAACAAAAGTCAAGATCACTGTGGCTTTTTACAGAACAACCATTGCTATTTTGTCAACAAAGTTGTCATCATTTTACCGACTTTAAAATGTAATGTATTACAGACGTTTCCTAGTTTATAGAAAGTGATGACAAAATTTTCAAATAGTTATTGAGTACAGTTAACGTTGACTTGTTTAAATAGCTGGGGATCATTGCATCGTATAGCTATATATAGAGAGAGTAGTGTTAAAAACACATTTTCTGGTTGATTTCCTTAAAGCATTACGTATATCCTTGTTTCGATATGTTCCAGGGGAAAATCATCAGTACTTATTAAAAGTGTATTTCTGTCGACAAAAATTCCTGCAGAGCAAGTTTCGAGTATTTTTATATATTGAGAGTATCACAGACGTACTTGCTGCCTTTTACGCCTTTCTAGTAAAACACCGTAATTAGCGATCGCCCACTGAACTTTCAACCCCTTTAACACCTTAGATAGATTGAGGCAAGTCAATTTAATGTTCTTTGGACTAAAAGTCACTCACAGTATCCTATTCCTGTAAATACTAATCACTTCATTAAAGGATGCTCCACGTAGCATGCTAGATACTGAGGACATTGTGTCCACTAATCCGTAACCCAAAGACAGGTAAAATAACATGTGTATTGATTTCAGACAAGTTTGCGATCTTGAAGGTTATTTTTGAGTAAAGATAGTGACCGCGAAAACTGTTGATTGTAAAATCAAGATGCGTGTACGCCTGGATTAAGCCACCACGTGTTCAGTTTTGTTGCGATGCAACAGAATGACATTTCATACAAACTTATTGTTGACTTTAGAATTGTTTATCCTTTTTTTCTGTTGAAACCTATTTGAATAAACGTTCGACGTAGTGAGTTAATTTCTTGGTGTTTTTATAAAAAAAACACATCATCGATATATCTGAATGTGAAATTGGATCTACATAAATGAATATATTCCTTTCCACAGTTATACACCTTTTTTAAATCAAGAATTGTGTTTAAAATCAACTTCCACTTGCCAGTTGAATGAAATAATCTTCTTACCCAACCTAACTTAAGAGAATCAATATAAGGATGTACATCAATTATCTTTAACCACCCATCAATAACATTTTGACTAACATATTTTTTGATCTTATGGCATTGACTATTCCACAAGAAATAAAATAAAATAAAGAATTTAACAGTGAATATATTTTTCTGGGTAGTTAGGCAAAGTTATAAACAGATAATTAAGTTGTGAAATCAATAATGATTTAATAACATGAATCTTACCTAATGGAGTCAAGCTCCTTGTATTCCATGTATTGATAAGAGCTCTAAGTTTTAGGTAGCAGAGTACAGTAGAGGGTTGTGGCCATGGGTGATATTTTTGTTAAATGGCTAACCCCTGTATAATGATATGTAAAAAAAATATAAAAATAAAACTGTACTAAAATTGGTATAAGCATGATGAAGTGGGCTATGTGAGCTTCACATTTGTAAAAAAGAAAGAAGATTTCTTTGGTTCGAGAATAAAATTTTGGCCATAATACGAAAGGGTGCGTACACATGAAAAGCTAGCTTTACAGGAGGTAAAAATTTGACAACAGCACACGACGCAAAATTGCAAAAAATCAAGTTCTACAATTTTACTGCGACCCAGATAATTCTGCAACCAGGTAGGTAATCTTTAATTTCAGACAGAGCTTAGGAAAAAAATTACTACTTGCGGGGGTCAAATTTTGGGTTAAAAATAGCATTTTTTGGCATTTTTTGGTAATTTTTGATGTGGTAACCATGGTTTTCACACAAGTGACATACATAGAAAAAAGAGGTTTATACACTTCTCAGTGCTTTATATGTATTGTAAATGTAATGCAGTTTACAAATATATATACATGTATACATGTGTTGTGTAGGGTAAAACCGCTGTGTTTACATTTCCTCGTCATGTGCCTTGTTTATCAGAGTCGGGCCATTTCTACTGTATTCTGCTACCTTACCTTTTTTTTTTTTATCAAAGCTCATTTAGGGTATTTGATCCAAGTCAACAGAAAAATCTATCCCTAAGAAAGTGAACTTATGTCTACCTCACTGTAGATATATTTCCGGCATAAAAGTATCTTCACTATATTTCCTACTCCCTATCCATATCACCCGTGTTTTATTAGTATTAATTTTTAGACCAGATATCTTAGAATAATTATTATTTCAAAAATAGATTCTCTCAGCGACTCTTTTGACCCATCCAATATCAGACCTGTATCATCTGCATATTGTACATTTAAAATAGGTGAGTTTTCAATATTGATTCCTCTGATGAGATTTTTTTTTTTTAATTTTTGCTGCTAGAACTTCAGCATATAGAAAAAAATATATAAGTTGCGATTGGATCGCCTTGACGACATCCACGTTGGATCTTTATATGTTTTGATAAGTTGCCACCTTGATTAATAGACGCACTTACATTATTATGAAGAGTTTTAACCCATTTTCTTATGTCTTCCTCAAGGGTTTTAAAATACTTTTAAGTACCTTATTTATAAAACCCTTGAAACCGAATCAAATGCTTTTTCGAAATCTATCATCATTAACATTCCTGGGATATTGTGTTCCTCTGCATAATGCATTATATCATAGACTGTACGAATATTTTCTCCTATATATCTCCCTGATAAACATTCTGTCTGGTCCTCATTAATAATGTTCCCAGCACTGTTTAAATACGATGTGCAATTACCAGAGAAGCTATTTTATAAGTTATATTTAAAAGTGTGACGGGTCTCCAATTTAAAAAGAAAATGCCCAGGCTTATCTCTCTTGGAAATACAAGTAATGATACCAAGTCTTTGTGTTACTGAACAGTGACCAACTGAAAAATCATAATTGATGGAACGAACAGCAAAGTTACCTAATTACTTCCAAAATACTTTTAGAAAACTCGGATGTGAAACCATTATATCCAGGACTTTTATTACTTTTCATTTCCTTTAGTGTTTTCCCAGCTTCATCAAAAGTTATAATACCCTCTAAGCTGTCAGATTCATTATTACTTAACCTTGACATGTTACAGCTCTGAAGATGTGTTTCTAAATTTATATTTTCGACCTCCCTGTACTTATATTAATCTTCATAAAATGACTGTACTTCAGATAAAATATCTTCTTGCTTTGTTGTAAAATTATCGTTTTCTATCTGAATTTTTGGAATAATCTTGGAAGTATAATTTTTGTTTTCAAGATTAAAAAAGGAAGACGTATGTTTTTCTTCCTCCTCTATCCATTTTGCTCTAGATCGAATGATACTATCCCTAATCTTTTTCAAACGAACAGACTCTTAATTCTTTTTTTTTTATTCATCTAACTGTTCCTGATCTGGATTTGTTTCAGCCTCTGTTATTGCTGTGAATTTCTTAATATTTTCCTCCCTGAGATTGAATTTTTTACTGTAAGAATAATATGAAATAGACCTTCCCCTTATTTCCATTAATAAAGTTTCCAAACAAAATATTGATCATTTATGAGAAATTGTATATCACAATCAGGTATATGACTAAGAAAATTAAGATTATACACAGGTAGACAATATTGTAACTTAATGCTTTCAATACAATTTTTCACCATATCAAGGTAATCAGATTCATGCAATAAAGAATTGTTGAATTTCCAAAGACCTTTCCCTTTCTGAAATTTGTTAAATGTCAGAGATACAAGTGGGGTAGAATGATCTGATCTATAACCTGGTTCTATTATTGACTTTTTTACACTGGATAAAAGAGATTCTGAAACAAGAACAAAATCTAATCTAGCCTGTTTTAATGGATTAACCCGCCTCCAAATATAACGCTTAGTATCTGGGTGGTGTTCCCTATCAATGTCAATAAGATCATCATTTTCAATTATTTCTAAGACCGGTTCCCTAGCAGCAGTATTATTAACAAATCCATAATTATTATCATAATCTAAAGATTGTTTTAAAACTAACTTTAAGTCCCCACATATTATAATATTATCATTTCCAAACCTATCCATTGTATCAGTTACTTGATTATAAAAATCTCGGGTGTCCTGATTGGGACCATACAAGGAAATAAGAGTTGTCATAGACCAATTAATATCAATGTCAAGAGCGAGGAAATTACCATGTAAATCACAGGGACCACAGAACCAAATCAAAAATAGAGTGTGGGTTTTTCCCTTTTGGGCAGAAGATTTGATAGGAAGGTGAATGCCTCGGGGTCTGCTGGTTGGATATTTAGGTGGCAGAAGTTTCAAAGGTTTTATGTGTGGGTTAAACAATATATATAGATGCGAAATATATATAAAAAAACAATTGTCTGGAGAAGTTTATTAATTGTGTAATTTGTTGTAAGTTTTGGTCAATTTTTGGTATCGAATTCAATACAAAATGGCGGCCCCCATATAAAGTTCGAATAGGTATTTTTTTTGGTGTGTGAGATGACATTCTCCAAAATGAGGGCAGGTGAACCAGTGTGGATAACCCCATTTAACCAGGACAGTGGAAAACGTTAACACTATCGTCTATGGAAAATCATTTGGTTCTGCGGTCCATATACTTGTAAAGATATGGCGTAGCGGTAAAATTGGTAGTCTCAGTAGTTTCAGAAGATCTAAATATAGCGGGGACATTATTCATGACTGCCAGGAAATGGACGTTACTCTTCCTATTTAAGACATGCATAGTTTGATGACAAACAGAAAAAAATGTCCAAATGTTACGTCATATTCAAATCAGTAATTACAATATATTTAAATTAGATTTTACCTCTCTTTTTCCACAACGTCAGGAATATATGTGCGAGTAAACAATTCATACATTAAGGGTTTTCATACGCCCACCTTCCCTTCTGTTTCAACAGTTTGTTAGATCTACTTGGATTTCCAACATTTAACTCCTGGCATCGCTGATGAGTCCTAGAAGGACAAAACAGCTGTATGAAGCAGTGTATTTCCTGTTTGGCACACTTTATCTAATACTTAATCTTAAAGATGCAGATGGTGTTGGAAAATATGTTTTAGGGGGATAGAGGGAGGGTATTGTTCTTCAAACAAGTTATGTGTAGGAACGAACAAAAGAACAGGGCCGGGAAAATCTTCTAAAGCATGTGATCGTATCGCTATCAGTAAATATACATAGAGTAGTCAACTACCATGTGAAAAATGCCTTATTTTGAGGTAAGATACTAATATAACGTTAAATTGTCGGATCAATTGTGAACATGTTTACTTTTCTTAGAGGAAAACGGTGCCGTATACTTGTAAAGATATGGCGTAACGGTAAAATTGGGAGTTTGAAATAACCTCGTCTCAGTAGTTTAGGGAGATATATCTATAGCGGGGACATTATTCATGACTGATAGGAAATGGACGCTACACTTCCTTTTTAAGACATACATAGTTTGATGCCCATTCATATACACATTCATACCACGAGCATTCAAGCTCTCAAAATGGTACAAGCTGTTACATTAAAAACAATGAAATAATTCTGTTTACATAATAAAATGAAGTGACATGATTTTGTCTTGACGAATAAAAACTCGATTTTACAATATCTAATGGAGTGGTCCGGTAGGTCTTACTTATACACGAGTACCGACGTTTTCGTCTTCGATGGTTCGAGTCCTGCAAGCATCACTTTTTTTCCTCAAACAATATCTTTTTGTACAACTGAGAGGAAAACGGTTCCGTACAGGGAACACAGAACCAAATCAAAAATTGAGTGTGGGTTTTTTCCTTTTGGACAGAAGATTTGATAGGAAGGTAGGGGAGGGGGGG
>NW_018407435.1:1936627-1939626 GCF_002113885.1 Mizuhopecten yessoensis
GATCTATAAATAAAATAAAACCATTCTCTTAAAAATGGTAAATGTCAATATACAGATATATATACTTTAGTAAACATTATTGTTCTTCCTAGTGTAATAATAGTCATGAGGATTCAAACATGAAATACACTAAATATAAGAAATACATATTACTTGGTCAATTCTTTAAACCTCCCATAATTATAAATAAATTCCATTTAACAATTATTTAGAAACTACCAATATATTTAAATTAACTAGAACCCTAGCCAAATTAACTTTAACTGTGAAGAAATTATTAATATTAGATAATAGAGAAAACTTACTGTCAAAAGATGTATGTGTCGGTGTCCAAATCAACATGTCTGCTCTCTTACAAAATCTTTCACAAAACTGACACAATGAAATCCCGCCAAAAGTGACCAATATAAGACTGACCAATAGAAACAGAAATCTATACAAAATATCTGACCAATGAAAATAGACTATAAACAATAACATACTGGACCTTACATAACCACTCCATAGGATACTATACAGGTAAAGACAGGTAGACATCACAGGTAAGGATCACACCACAGGACATGTACGTCATAATATCAACACATATAAATAACATACTGGGCACAACATAGAATATAACACAGAGTATTTAATTAATATAAAATACAATAAAATATGACTCTGCTACATTCTCCCCTCCTGCGAAAAATGTCGTCCTCGACTAGGAGATATACTGAAGCAGTAACAATTAGCAAATCATGTGATATCAATTATACAATAGATGGGCATATATATAGACTTGGTTAAAATATAAATCAAATCTTTAGTACAAATCCGAAAGTAACAGTCCAAAATATGGAACAATGTCTAGATGATCTTGCCCGACAAAATACTAAGAAAAGTAGCCACAATTTTTCCATCTTGCTCCTCCAGAGTTCCTCTGTCAATCAACTCTGTTAGGAACTTTGCCCTTAATTTCCAATCAGGATCCTGCTGTTGCTGCTGCTGCTTCTGCTGCTGCTGCATCATAGAAAAGTCTCCTTTCCGCATCCATACAGGTTTCACTCTATTCCTTTGCGACCCTCGGGGTGCAACAGGTGATTCCTGTGTGATGTGTGGAGTGTCCTCTGGTGTGGCTAACTCTTCCTCCAGTTGCTGCGGCTCCAATTTCTCAGGCTCATCTTCAGAGACCCTGCTGGTAGTAGGTCCGGAGTCGATGTCGGATTGGACATCAGCCCCTACTATCAGCACTTCCCCCTCCTCTGAAGATGACGAGGTTGACCCTTCATCACATGAAGGTCCATGCCTGAGTCTGGATCTCAACTTCCTTGGAGTCGGTTTTGGTTTCCTGGGAGTCGGGATTGGTTGCCTTTGCCTGGTATCTATACATCCAATAGGCAGAAGGAGGTTTCTGTGCAATGTCCTAATCCGTCCTTCTCCGTTCTCCTTCCTAACTGTATAGGCTGGTATGTCTGCATTAGGCTGTCCAGTAACAATATATGGGTCCTCCTCCCACTTGTTGGTTAGTTTATGTTTTCCCTCAAAGGCAAGTATCTTAACTAACACCCTGTCACCAATGTTTAACACGGCCTCACTGACACGGCTGTCATAGTGTTTCTTCTGTCTGTTCTTAGCCTGTGCAGATCATAAGCATACAACAGTCGTTGCCTCAAATCATCAACATATTTTGGCATAGAGCTCATGTTTGGTCCTGTTTCAATCCCAAAGACAAGACCCACTGGTAAACGAGGATTCCGTCCAAACATGAGAAAATATGGGCTTTGTCATGTTGACTCTTGACAGGTGCAGTTATATGCATGAACCATACTGGTGACATGAGCTTTCCAGTTCTGTTTCTGGTCTGATGAAAGTGTTCCCAACATTCCAAGTAAAGTTCTGTTGAAACGCTCACAGAGTCCATTCCCCATCGGATGATATGGAGTTGTATGTGATTTCTCCACTCTAGTGATTTTACATAGCTCCTTCATCAGGTTACTCTCAAAGTTTGGTCCCTGGTCAGAATGGATCCTGTGAGGTAGTCCGTAGTGTACAACGAAATGGTTAAAGAAAACTTCTGCAGTTGTTCGAGCTGTCATGTTTTTAGTTGGTACAGCAACGGCATGTCTCGTAAAATGATCTGTCATAACGAGGATGTTTTCAATGCCACCTTTAGAGGTCTTTAATGAAAGGAAGTCCATACAAACAAGCTCTAATGGTTGATGCGTGTTGATCGACACAAGGGGTGTACAAATCCTAGCTGGTGTCTTCCTAAGTAAACATCTAGCACAATTCTTTACCCACTCGTCAACATTCTTAGTCATACCAATCCAATAAAATCTCTCCCGAACCAAGGATAAAGTCCTGTCGCGTCCTTGATGTCCAAAGTCATCAAGCAACATGGTGAGTACAGTAGAGATCCTGGACTTTGGTAGAACAATCTGGGTCTTGACATCAATATCCTCCTTGACGTCACGGCACAATACACCATCTCTGATTTTCAGCTTCTCAAAATTCTTCAACATAGCCTGATGTCCAGGTAAACAAGGCAGATCCTCTCGACGTGGTTTATTTCCAGACTGTACAAGTGGCATCCAGTATCCCGTAAGTGGATCATTTATCTGTTCCTCATGTAATCCTAGAATAGGCTGGGTAACTGAAGCTGGCATAGTCAGAGGTACCTGTGCTGACATAGCAATGGTTTCTATGTATGGAGTAGTACTGATGCCCTTGCTGAGTGCCTGGATAACATCCTTGGAAATCTTCACTGGATCATCATCTGTGCTGAGTGAAGGATGTCGGGACATGCTGTCGGCATCAGCATTGTTGATACCAGGTCTGTACTGGATATCAAAGTCATAATTAGCCAAGGCTGCTATCCATCTCTGTGAAGTGGCATCAAGCTTAGCAGAGGACAACACATACGTCAAAGGATTGTTGTCTGTGATGACAGTAAAAGGGCAAGCGATGAGGTAGTCTGAGAACTTGTCCGTTACTGCCCATTTCAAAGCGAGGAACTC
>NW_018407435.1:1940038-2005552 GCF_002113885.1 Mizuhopecten yessoensis
CGCAATGTCATACATCTAAAGGCTAAGTATAACGGTGTTGTAAGTCTTGCTTTCTGTAGGAATGTCTGTCCATATTCATCCCTAACTCGGTGCAGCATCACATTCAAAATGTTGGTACCAAGAAGTATAGGCACTGATAAATTATAGGGGCTATCAGGAACCACTAAAAATACACCTCTATCAACATAGTTGTCCTCACCATGAAGGCCTGTTCCATCAAAAGTAATGGGAGCTTCTACAATTCCTTCATATGGAAGATCCTGGCCATCTGCACACTCTATTTTAAGAATGGTGTCCAATGGTTTAATCTCTCTGTGACTCAGGTACTGATTATAAAATCTCATAGACACTGTAGACACTGTAGATCCAGAATCAAGAAGAGCTCTGACTAAATGGCCTTCCATCATAACAGAAACCTCTGTCGGTGGTCCAAGTAAATCTGGAGGCTGATGAGTGGTGTTATGGTTCCCTCGTATCTTCTGGCCTATCGTCTGCCCCTTGACGATGGCCTCTGTCCGTTTAAAGGTTTTCTCATATGATCAAGTCTTACCCTGCAGCCAAGGGCTATATGTCCGATTTGACCACATCGGTAACATAC
The DNA here is from genome assembly GCF_002113885.1 of Mizuhopecten yessoensis. Classification (NCBI taxonomy): domain Eukaryota; kingdom Metazoa; phylum Mollusca; class Bivalvia; order Pectinida; family Pectinidae; genus Mizuhopecten; species Mizuhopecten yessoensis. The sequence goes on from NW_018407435.1 coordinate 1,940,637, forward strand.
GGGTTCCGGACTATCATCATGAGTGGGAGGTACTGACGGGTTAGCATACTGCTGGGTTCTATCACCAGATGATGGTTGTTGGTAGTTCCGAGTAGATTGTCTCTCTGCCATCCATGGGACTGGTTAGGCTGTCCGTTCTTCGGTTGATCCCACTCTTTCTGCCTTCTCGGGTACTGCTGACTGTCCTTCAGAACTTTCACATCTGCTGCGAGTTGTTTTACTATAGTTCTAATTTCCTTCATTCCCCCTTCTTCAGATGAAGTGGTATCAACAGCTGCTTTGGATGTAGCTACAGATTTCTTGAAATCAGCCTTATCAGGTTGTCGTTGGTAATAATCCTCCTCAAAACGACGAATAGCTATCCGAAGCTCATCAAATTCCTTTATCCTGTCAACTATATGTGCTGTAATATCCTTCAAGGGAGCGCGAAGTCCCTGCCACAACATCGTACACAGCATGCTATTAGCCTGGGTTACATCCACTTATCCTCCCTCTACAGCTTTATATAGTAGTGTCTCCAGTCTACAACTCCAGGATGATACACTCTCATCTACATCTTGTCGAGCACTGTAAAAGTTAGCTAAGTACATCTCAGTCTTCACTACAGCACCATAAATACTGTCCATCTTTGTTAAAACATGTCCAGTGGTGACGGATGCTGGCAATATAGACCTCACTCTTAGTGCCTCTCCCTTCAAAGAGCTTCGGATGGCTTGAGCCACTGCATGTTCTGGATGTCCTTCCTTGATAATGCACTCCACCTCCTTTCTCCACACCTCATAAGGAACATCCTTCTTGTCTTTATCTCCTGAAAAGTGTGATATCTTGGGGAAATGTTGAATAGCAGATGTGGTGTACTGTGTATGAAGTTGAGTCTTGATACCAGCCTTGCTATCCTCATTTTCCTCATCCTGTTGTTCCTCTGATGACTGAACATGATCCTTCATCCAAGTCTGGAAATCTTCTAGAGTATCAAGTTTGGGCTTAATCTTCATCGTCTTGAAATGTGCAAGCAACATATTCGCCTCATCCTTATTCATCTCCAAGTCCGACATGATGAATGAAGTTACACACAATGCACAGAAATAAACAATGAGCATTAATAATTACAAGTATAATGATACTAATAGCAGAAGTAAGAAAAAAATAAACAAATTTGATGCTGAAAAATAAAAGTTCAAATCTAAAAATTAACAAACATTCAATGCAGTGACTCTATACTAATACACATGTAAACAGAAAAGCCCAGAAACAAATACAATGACACAAACAACAGACAAACACACAATAAAGGCAATATAAAATATATCCAGGCAAACCGCAGTAATATCACAGCTACATTATCACAGTATCATATGACACAGGCAAATACCAAATAAAATAAAAAACACAACTGAATAAGTTCAATAACTCAACAGATTCAACCAAATCACAATTAAGTAAACCTGCTCAGAAAATATCACAAATGCACAAAAACTGCCAAACTAAGTCACAGTCATGTCAAATGTCACTAAGAAGACACAGTGATAGTATTGTGCAAAGTTTAAATGTAAAAGGAGAAAAAAAAAATATATCAGAAAAAAAATCTATGCAAAAAAATTATAAAAAAAAAATCCACCTATCGTTTATTTTTTATGAATGTATTCACATATCAATAAAGTTAACCAAAGAATCAATGTACAGAAAAAAACGAAACAAACCTACAACCTCATTATCATAAATAAATAGGTCATGCTAATTCAACATTTCATCTTTCTAACTCATGCATGGTATATAAAGTCACCTACAAATATTTCACACGTAAAGGTGACAAAATTACAGAATACAAAAGAAAATAATGTTGTTGTTTTATGAAAGTCAATGTCTTTAATTCCGGAATATCCCTGGAAGATAATGGTACAGTCAGTTCATAAATACCTGGTCTTTTCTGCCGAGAATATTACATTTATAAAATCCACAGACAAATCTTTTTTTGAAACATGGGCGGCGCCATCTTGGGAAAGTCAGTATCCGTAAAATGATTGGAATTAGCGAACACAAACACACTGAAGAAATATATCTCCATCACAGGAGCGCTTGAAACAAGCGACCTTGACCGGGTCGGTCACAACCGGAAGCACACATACGTGGTCACGTTATGCGCATGTTAAAGGCACAGGCTCTGGTACAAACAGTATCTGCGCTGATTTTCTCACTGGAGACTCCAATGTAGCGGGGTGGTTTTACAAATAACCAAGAGTTCTTTGAGATTTATGTTTATTCCATTTCCACAGCACAGATATAACATGGTTCATTATACTAATGTATATGTATCTACCTATACACTAGGATATTGAACCATGTTATATCTGTGCTGTGGAAATGGAATAAACATGAATCTCAAAGAACTCTTGGTTATTTGTAAAACCACCCCGCTACACCCATATAAAAAAAAAGTTCCAATAGGTAGTATTTTAAACTTCTTTTTTACAGGTGTGTGAGATGACATTCTCCAAAACGAGGGCAGGTGAACCAGTGTGGATAACCCCATTTAACCAGGACAGTGGTAAACGTTAACACTATATCGTCTATGGAAAATCATTTGGTTCTGCGGTCCCTTTATGCACTTTCCCCTCGAAATTATTATTTAAAAGAATAGCCACACCACGTGAATTTGATTTAAAAGAACTAAAATAACAATGATATCACCATTCATTTCTTATGAAATTTTCCTGATCATGTGTAAAATTGGTGTCCTGAAGACAGTAAATATGAGAACATGTCTTTCCTTTTGATTTTATTACCCAAGCCCTGACAGTTCGCCGATAGCACAGTGACAGCACTCATGTTTTATCAGTTGAAACCTTAAAACTTAAGTTTATACCTCCCAAGACACAGATAGACAAAGAAATGCAATATAGAAAGAAATATATACATAAAAACATATCTTTTAGATCATGAACAAAACATGACTACTGCTCAACACTTACACACACTCGATGCACTATTTTCCAGGATACGAGTCTCGTTCAACCAGATATATTACTAGTCCTGATAAGCTCATCATCAAGTCAGCTACATCTGGGGAAAAACACGCCAGCAAGAAGAGTTCCTCAGATTGTTTGGAGATCCGACACATTCAAACATACCAATGGCACCGATAGTTACAGACATATAAACAAAAACCCTTGTTATACTGAACAGTGAATGTGGTAATACTGGACAGGGCCGTGTCAAGTTTCTTACAGTTAATTTCCTGTTTCATAATTGTTCTGTTCAAACAGTCGACTATACCACACTTGTGTATGTTATATGAGGGGAGATAACTCAAACAAGCTTCTATACATAAACGGGTATCAGAATACTTAGAGTACAATCTGCACTTCAAGATATACAGGAAACAGGGGAACTTGTTGAATACACTGAAAAAATACCAATGAATGAGTATTTAGAGAAATGTGTATTTGGGACACAACGACAAGGAGTCGGCTATGAATCAAACCATTTCTGTCAAAATATCCCCAGCTAGTGACACAAATGTCAAAGTTACATCTGATCAGGAAAGTGTTTGTAAAATCTTCATGAATGTTTTGCAAATGCTGTGGATACCTGTTAGAGAGCTAGATAATGATCTATGACCTGGATATACAAGTGTAGATTGATATAAAAAAAATAATGGATATCTGGATTTTTTTCCTTTCACTCCAGTTGAAAGATATACAGTAACAAAATTCTGGTCAAAAATGCAATTTTAGAATCATGCAAGGAACCCTTCAGTACAGTGTTTGCAAATTTTATAAACGAACCTTTCATATTTTCTTTCTTTCAATACATGTACTTTCCCTGGTGATATAAAAAAGTGAAAAGGTCATACTCATTCTTATAAGAAAGATCTACTCGACAAATCCTAATAGTATAGGCCTGATTGTGCAAGATAAGTTATCTACATACTGATAAAGAAATAGGACTTCAAGGAACTCTTCATATGGCGCAGTGGAGGGGGGAATGTTCGTCTCCTTCAGACATACATGTAACATTATCATTAAGTTAAAAATACTTACATTAAACAAACTCATTGGAAATTTACATTTTTTGTCAATTTCTTTGGCCACTTCTCTACAAGTGTCCCGTTTCGCGTTCACTGACGTTGCTGCTAACTTTTGATCATCTCGAATTCAGCAGATAGTCATGTTTGCTGACAAACGTTTTGTACCCATCGTGTTGAAAGTAAAATAATCCGAAGCGGGTTTCTGACGTTGGTTTACACCCCTTGTCATTTTTGTTGTTGCTGAAAGTTTCCGAACATAATCACATGATCTTTTGGCTATATATAGTAAAGAGACAAGATGGTTGGGAATAAGATGGTGACATCTGAATTCAAAATAAATAGAATCGAAATCGATACAAGGTGTTTCTAAAACATGTTATTTGTATAGAAATCAGAGTATGATTATGTAAGTTTTTGTGGGATCAGCGATAAGGCGCGGTGTCTGTAAGATATATTCTGCACTCGCCAATTTTGTTTTTACTTGTTGGAACATAGTCCAAACCCTGTAATTTTCATTTATAGAATATCTATGGTCAATATTTTTATTTTTATTTATGGAACATTTACATATACTCTCTTATGCTTAATGTACACAAGTAATTTGTAGAATCGTTTGTTATAAAACAAGGAGCTGCACTTAGGCCCATATTGTTTATATACATATATTTACATTTGCATGGCATTTTCACTATATAGGCTATTTGAAAGCTGTGTCGTTGATGGGACTTTAAATACCATGCACCACGAGACATAACTATTAGCGTATTAATACAACACCGACCGAAACTACAATATCCATTGTAAACAAACATATGACGGCTGCTAAAATATCGCTGGGCATCATGAAACATGACAATGTAATTGTAATTGTGTAAAAGAAAATGTTAAAAAAAACACTTTTATTACAACAATAACAAGACCAGCGTCTGCAATATCGTACAAAATGCACATCGGTTGAAGTAACCAATGCCGGCAATGGAAACAATTTTAACACTCATGCAATTTATCAGAAATATCGTCTGTTACACTGCACTGATCCACAGGGGTTCGTTACAAATGTCTGAAATATAGATATGTTATGGATCTACTGATATGAGTCACAGCACACATAAACATGTGTATTTCAGACATTTGTAACGAACTCCTGTGCTCTGTCGCAATCCTCAGCTTCTGACGACATGTCAAATAACGAGGCTGTTGTAGAATCTACCGACTGTAGTCAGGTTCCCATATAACCAACAAATAAATTCACGCATGGATTCTTCACAAGTTCGAACTTTATTCAACTTCCAAAAAATAACTCCCTCGTGGAGGGCAAGGTCGGATTACGGTGTACACTGTATTTATCCATGCGCTAAATTTGTTCCGGGGAAAAAATCGAAACAATTTCAAATCTTACTTTCAGCTCAGAGTTCTATTGATAAACTTAAATCACCCTATAGACATACCATACGCAATTGTATTGATACTGAATTGTGGAATAAAATTGAAGTGTTTGTTAAAATTTCAAAGTACTACTTTGTTTGCCAATCAGCACGCGACAACACGCTGTTCCAACTATTGAACGAATTTGTGTGAACTGTCGATAAGGCGGGAATTTTAAATTTTAGATATCAAATTGCAAGTTGAAAGAGAACATAAAAGGCAGAGAAAATGTGAATACAAGTATTGAACTGTTTTTGTAATGGTATATATGATCCATTTGAATGACACAGCTTTGTGTCATTCAAATAGATCATCAATACCATACAAAAACATTTCAATGCTTAAATATATTCTACGATACTCAAAACTGAGAAGCTATTTGTAGATTAAATATTATCGTATACGCTATATCAATGCAAAATTGCGCACATAAATCATATCCAACTCTTAGCATGAAAAAAAACGAAATTCTAGATTCAGCAAATTAATCGTTTGCAAGTTTTATCCAAAATAGCACAACTCCAACAAATGCCAGTAAAGAAATTAACGCCAATGAGGACTGTTGGCCCATAATAGTTCGGCAAGAATGATATCGGTATATCTATTTGTTTTAAATATCAAAGCTGAAAATAAGCAGGATGTGACGCAAATAATCATGGAAAGTGGTGGAGGTCATGATCGTAATGGTTAAAGTCGAGCGTTACTGCTTTGGTACGTAAAACAGGTATCTTTGTTCGTTTAATTGTACTCCAAAAGACGATGTATAAAGAAAATCCATACCGACCGAAATTTATGTTGGTAGTTCATGCTACATTGCAATTGATTTATATATATATATGTTTCATATTCATAAAAAACCACCAACAGTCGCAAAGTTATAAGACAGGAAAAGTCACAATTAACGGACTCGTATTTATTAACGTTTCATTTTCCGAAAGAAATACTGTAGAAAACTACATTATCGCGTTCAAAATCTTCCTCGAATATATATTCCCATTCATAATTATTGATAATACTGTAATAGCATTCTCTAAATTACGAAATCGACCATTCGCGAATAAAATCTACATGCAGGCACAGTCCACGAACTAGACGCCTTATTTACGCAGAAATAGAGTAATTAAAAGTACATTCCCCTGTAACACTTCAAAAACTTAAACAAAAAAAAACATATTTACGCTAACAGCTGTTAGAGGATTGCCATTGGTATAGAATTGTATATCAATATATTTTATAGATTGATTATTGATTATTACACAGAGGGAATGGATTTTAAAGTCGGTATGTAAGGTTGATATAATGACAGGTTGTAAATATATCAGTCTAGCTTGTCTATCGACGCTAACAGAAATGCCACTTAATCCTATACCTAGCACACGTTAGCATGGTCAGGTTTTTTTATAAGAGGATAGGTTGTATTCGATCAGGTTTTACGCCAGGTGTATTACAAGTCTATCCACCGTACAGGTAGAACTACACAACAAACTCTACATTTAAATATATATATTGTAGAGAATGTTGTCGACGCTTGTTTACATTTAAAACACCCATATTTAGGTAACAGATCGGTGAGAGTATAATACGTGTTCTTGTATATATATATATATATACAATACATGATCCAACCGTCAGGCGCGAGCTGTTGATTTTTCCGGAGTGACCACCGGAGGCGGAGATTTTTCGTGGAACAGTACGTGGTTTTGACCACGTTTTTGTAGAACTTCAGGACATCAGAAAGTGACGTGTTTGACCAGTGAAATAACATTACAGATTGGACAAACAGTAACGAATCCTACGTTTTCAGCAGTGGAACAGGTAAATATATGTATTGATTATTAATTCACTTTAACTTGACAGCTAAGGTGTATATTTTTTATATAGTGTGATTGTCGAAGGTACATCTTACCAGACACACAACGGAAAAAAGACGACGTCGCTGGCAAACAACTGTCCGGACACCGGACATTCGTAGTGAGTTTATAGAGGTCAACACTCTCAGTGATTTTAACTGCGAACAATGAGATTATCTGCCCTTTAACTGTACAGAATATTGGTTAGCTTTGTACTGTTGAAACATGAAGTTAGTTCATCGCCAATTAGAAAATGTGGTTAAGATAGGCGTAAGGAGGGGGGGGGGGGGGGGGGGGGGGGATTGGGCATTGGGTGGTTGGAGGGTCTATGTGTAAAGAGCTAGGCCCTCCGCCTGTCACTTTCTTTATAAAGCATGCTTATTTCCTCTTTTTTTCCTCATTTGTACCGCCGCCTCCCCTAGTCTCTGGTCCTGTCCCGGGGTGACATGTAATTTTGGGACAAGCATTGTACGTGTAAATTACAGAGGAGTAGATCAACATTTAAAATGAACTAAACAATTAGATGTACTACACCTGGGTGTCTCTGGAGTGCACACTCAAGTGTACAATAACGCGTGTACGCCTTTGTTCTTCTGGGGTTAACGGTAACACACCTGGTTGAGTAATTGAATGATACGCAGATGATTATGGTCGAATCTTAGCTTGTTTTATCACGTTCGTCTATCTTATATATACCTGGCAGACTTACCTGTCCCCCACCTGTCATCACGTCAAGGGAGACAACCCAGACAGCAAGATACGAACACGGGTAGGCAGTTCTTATTTACAATGTTAGCTTTATCGTCACATAACGTATACTATTATATTTTTCTTCCTGGTGATTTGGTAAACAGAAAATATGATTTATCATGGTTAGCCTTGGACTTGTCTGGTCCTGCGAGGCCTCTCTCCGCCTCTACGTCACTAGGACGTTGAGAGGGTGTAACACATCAACTCAAAAAGTACTCCAGAAGAAAAGTTGGTCCGGGTTTTTTAAAAACTAATTTTGAAAATCAGGAAAGGATAGTTAGCTTTTTAAAACAAAAACTGTTTTACTAAATAGTCAGATATTGGGCGTTATTTATCTGGACATTTTGAAATAAACGTTGTGGTAAGCTAACAAAACCGGTAAATCTAAATGATTTATGCAGGCATTGTTGTGACCTCAAGCGGCGTGTCTCGTTATGTTCGATCATGTAATGTGTTATATATCTCCGTGTTAGGGTTTTCGTGTTACGGTAGGGTATGTGAGGCCCAATACACTAAGGCCTACCATGGACTTAACTTTCACCTTAGTACTGCGTCCGTCAGTTTTCAGTTATTATCATTCTTAACAGACAATTGATGAAGTACCGTCACATACATCATTAAAAAGACTTAGGTATAAAATTGAAGGACACCAGTTCATCATTTTCTATTTTTATTTGAGAGTATTAAGGTACAGAGTCCAGCGCTTTTTGTTGTATCTCCGACGAAAAAAGAGTTCCAATTTGTTCAGTATTTCTAAATAAAGAATAATATCAAGCTATCGAACTAATGAGGAACGGGGACCTTTATTTAAGAGTACTGTAGGTGAGCGTTGCGATTCTACACGAAAGGTTTCTATGAGTTTAGTTTCTTCCCTTTGCGAGCTATCCATCTTCCATTTTTATACTGTTTGGTTGGCTGTTGGAAAGTTTCAAATTTGACCACTGGAATTTATGTTTTTTTCATTTGTTCAATTTCATTTTTGCATCTAAATAATCAAATATCGAACTAAAATGCGTCGCAAGAAGTATGCTTTTTTAAGTCCAGAAGATAATTGAAATATTTTTTCTAATGATGATACTGTATTTTCACCTAATAGAACATTTCACCGTAGGCATATAAAGTCTTAGATTTTTTTTAAATTGAAGCACGAGGATCATGGCGTTATTGAATCCCTGAATAGCAGCTAAAGTAGGTACCATGTCGTGATTACACGACTGTTTAACTAGCAACACGAGCACGAACCTAGACTACCAGTCTACCGGTAATTATGATTAATATCGAGCTATCGGCCTAACTAGAAACGGGGACATTTATTCCGGAACAATGATAAGCACATCTCTTAAATATACCAACACCATAACAACGACTGTCAATTATAACTAGTGTTTGAAGTAAATATAATTAACTCGTTTCTGATTCATTGATGATATATTGGAGAACATAACACTTGTGACCTTTCATGTGTAATAACAAAAGGCGATAATGGAGTGTTCGAGGGGTGTCCTCTCTAGATCTAGACGTACTCAGAGTAATAGATAGGTAAACAATGACATACCATGCTGTGACATAACGGTAATGGACCGATATTTACTGCTGTGGAGTTATATAATCTATTTTACGATCTATATCTATACTTTCAGTTGTAAAATGGTATTACATTACTGTTGAAATTAACTGTCCCGTTATACATGCTAACATCGCACTGCCGAGAATGAGTGGTCCGTTATAACGTGCTGAAATCTCACTGCCGAGAATGAGTGTTCCGTAATACCGTGCTAACATCGCACTGCAGAGAATGAATGTTCCGTAATACCGTGCTAACATCACACTGCAGAGAATGAGTGTTCCGTTATAACGTGCTAACATAGCACTGCCGCTAATGAGTGTCCCGTTATACCGTGCTGAAATCGCACTGCCGAGAATGAATGGCTCGTTATAACGTGCTAACACATCAATGTCGAGAATGAGTGTCCCGTTTAACCGTGCTATAACACCTCACTGCCGAGAATGCGTGTCCCGTTATACCGTGCTAACACCTCACTGCCGAGAATGAGTGTCCCGTTATACCGTGCTAACACCTCACTGCCGAGAATGAGTGTCCCGTTATACCGTGCTAAGACCTCACTGCCGAGAATGATTGTCCCGATTTAAGGTGCTAACATCGCACTGCCGAGAATGAGTGTCCCGTTAAAACGTGCAACATCTTATTTCCGAGAATGAGTGTCTCGTATACCAGTTCGGTAATATTAGGGGTAGGCACCGGAACCTATTTCCCATCGTGAACGACCAACCATTGAGCGAAAATCTTTACACTTTTATGTACATGCTGCCGTAGGCGGTGTGGTTTTATTATTATTTACAAATGTATCATTTCGCGTCCTCAGCCAAATGATCTCCCCTTAAACAAGTTATGAGAACTTAAAGCAACTATAATGTTAAAAATCACTGTTACGATATCATAGATTTTAGATAGGAAAAACAATGCAACATGTGCCAAAAAACTTACACTTCCCCTAGATTACACTTTCCAAAAAATTCTGCCAGAATATTTGATAACTGTACCAAACTTTCAAAATGTTATTCTGCTCCCCGTGCAAAAACTCATACATTGACGCTCGTACATGTATGTATATCTCAGTGCATACGTGTGTAGGAGAACGAAAACTAACATGACGAAACTATGCGAAGCGATCTGGAGTCTTTCATGACGGAGGATACAGACATGAAAGAGGCAAGCCAAGAAGTTTGCTTAAAAATGCAGCAGGTACATCTAGAAACAGGCAAAACAATGATTGATTCCGATTTTCCATAGCCGCTGTTAAGGTAAGGGTAGGATACTTTGGGTAAATCTAAAATTCGCCTGTTATACAAAATCGCTCATTGTCACGTTATACTTCAGCGACAAATTACGACTGCGCATGGTCTGTAGTTAAACGTAACTGCGGATGGTCTTTAGTTAAACGTTTCTGTGGATGGCCTGTAGTTAAACGTTACTGCGGATGGTTTGTAAGTAAATGTTACGGCGGATAGCCTGTAGTTAAACGTAACTACAGATGGCCTGTAGTTAAACGTAACTACAGATGGTCTGTAGTTATACGTCACTGCGCATGGCCTGTAGTTAAACGTTACTGCAGATGGTCTGTAGTTAAACGTCACTGCGCATGTCCTGTAGTTAAACGTTACTGCGGATGGCCTGTAGTTAAACGTTACTGCGGATGGTTTGTAAGTGAATGTTACTGCGGATGGCCTGTAGTTAAACGTTACTGTGGATGACCTGACGTTAAACGTTACTGCAGATGGCCTGCAGTTAAACGTCACTGTGCATGGCCTGTAGTTAAACGTTACTGCAGATGGTCTGTAGTTAAACGTTACTGCGGATGGTTTGTAAGTGGATGTTACTGCAGATGGCCTGTATTTAAACGTTACTGCGGATGGTCTGTAGTTAAACGTTACTGCAGATGGTCTGTAGTTAAACGTTACTGCGGATGGCCTGTAGTTAAACGTCACTGCGGATGGTTTGTAAGTGGATGTTACTGCAGATGGCCTGTATTTAAACGTTACTGCGGATGGTCTGTAGTTAAACGTCACTGCGCATGGCATGTAGTTAAACGTTACTGCAGATGGCCTGTAGTTAAACGTTACTCTGGATGGCCTGAAGTTAAACGTTACTGCGGATGGCCTGTAGTTAAACGTTACTGCGGATGGCCTGCAGTTAAACGTCACTGCGGATGGCCTCTAGTTAAACGTCACTGCGCATGGCCTGTAGTTGAACGTTACTGTGGATGGCCTGTAGTTAAACGTTACTGCGGATGGCATGCAGTTAAACGTCACTGCGGATGGCCTCTAGTTCAACGTCACTGCGCATGGCCTGTAGTTAAACGTCTGTGCGCATGGCCTGTAGTTAAACTTTACGGCGGATGGCCTCTAGTTAAACGTCACTGCGCATGGCCTGTAGTTAAACGTCTCTGCGCATGGCCTGTAGTTAAACGTTACTGCGCATGGCCTGTAGTTAAACGTTAATGTATGGTATATAATTAAACGTTACTGCGCATGGCCTGAAGTTAAACGTCACTGCGCATGGCCTGTAGTTAAACGTTACTGCGGATGGCCTGTAGTTAAACGTTACTGCGGATGGCATGCAGTTAAACGTCACTGCGGATGGCCTGTAGTTAAACGTTACTGCGCATGGCCTGTAGTTAAACGTTAATGTATGGTATATAATTAAACGTTACTGCGCATGGCCTGAAGTTAAACGTCACTGCGCATGGCCTGTAGTTAAACGTTCCTGCGGATGGCCTGTAGTTGAACGTTACTGTGGATGGCCTGTAGTTAAACGTTACTGCGCATGGCCTGTAGTTAAACGTTAATGTATGGTATATAATTAAACGTTACTGCGCATGGCCTGAAGTTAAACGTCACTGCGCATGGCCTGTAGTTAAACGTCACTGCGCATGGCCTGTAGTTAAACGTTACTGTGGATGGCCTGTAGTTAAACGTTACTGCGGATGGCATGCAGTTAAACGTCACTGCGGATGGCCTCTAGTTAAACGTCACTGCGCATGGCCTGTAGTTAAACGTCTGTGCGCATGGCCTGTAGTTAAACGTTACGGCGGATGGCCTCTAGTTAAACGTCACTGCGCATGGCCTGTAGTTAAACGTCACTGCGGATGGCCTGTAGTTAAAGGTGTGTGCGCATGGCCTGTAGTTAAAGGTTAATGTATGGTATATAATTAAACGTTAATGCGCATGGCCTGAAGTTAAACGTTCCTGCGGATGGCCTGTAGTTAAAGGTGTGTGCGCATGGCCTGTAGTTAAACGTTCCTGCGGATGGCCTGTAGTTAAATGTTACCTCATGTGGTATTTTGGTGAGAGAAAAAAAGAACGATCGAAACACCTATATTGCGTTAAAGATGCACGTTTAAAAAAAGAAACAAACATTTTATATCTCAAATACAACGAAAAAGCACCCGCCGACCGGGAAAAGCCCATTATAATTTATTATCAAAATATTTTTTGACTTTTGTAAGTTTTTTTCGCTACCTCCTACTGAGCAAAATTCTGATCTCACTTATACACACATCCCATCACCCAGTTGCAATTAATCTTGGATCCTGTGTTAACTCTGTTGATCTCCTTTCCTAACGTAATCGATCATTTCTTTTCATGTTTTACTGCAAACTCTTTTATTACTTATGCATGTATGTTTTTACGATTAAATATATGTACATATTAGTGTTGACGTGTCAAAACAACAAGCGTCACCTCGAGCTCGACTCGAGACCTACTTCAGCGTTTTATGTTTGGTTCCTACACAAATATGCGCTTTGTGTTCCGAATTCGGTTACATGACCACATGCAGGAGTTCCCCAGGGAAAAAATAATTGGGAAACACTGCAACCAAACATTTCCTACTTTGTCTTTGTCATTTATCAATAAGCAGGTCCTATAATCGCCTCAAGCTTTCACGTAACCCTGATCAATTTATGAAAGATCGGAAAGGTTTTTGTCACTTCTCTTCAAAGTGGAATCTAGGGTTTGTTGTGGTGCTCAAAGGAGGGACGAGACTTGTTAAGTTATCGACAGTATATTGAGAAATATAATTCCTTTTGAATTGAAATTTAATTCCGCCCTGTCATATTCATAGACAACCGATATACACTGGTATCTCCGGTGTATTACACGCGCGCAATAGCATACAGCTTACCTGACTACAGCGGGTCAAGGGCACCGTATAATGGAATGTGATTTAAATTAGTTAAACTTTCCATAAAAGACTACAGTAAGTGCACACCAATTAAACCGCATTATGTTTAATCTCGTATCGTATTCATTAAAATCTCTTTATTCATAAACCGTAGTACATCTGAATGACACTGATAAATGTTTGATAAAAAATGAACAGCTCAATTTCTCTATGAAACCTAAAACATCATTCTATTCAAGGATCACGGGACGTAATGTATACACAGCTGACAAAACGCCCCCTGCTGATTATTTAGGATCTACTCACCGGTATAGTTTATCACGTGGTATTATAATGACATGGTGAATCCTATATATATTGCACGTGCTTTACACAATTATAAACGATTGTCACGTGACACTTAACTTGCTGCGTCTCGTTACACGTTTCTCTACTCCAACAATGTTAGAGGTTTTACACGGCGAAAAACTTTTGACAGGCGCCGCGTAACCTCTAACTGCCCATAGCTGATTTTCCCGATGCTGACGATCACATTTTCAAAGTTCGGATTAAGAAAGAGTATATCGTGTTTACTCACATTTAAATGGTCAAAAGGGTCCAATAAATATTCCTTTCCATAAATCCATGATTATATGAGAAAAATTTCGTGTCAAAGACATAAATAATGAGTTTTTCCTCATTCGAAGCGAAGCAGACAGCATTTGCCATGATTTTTCCGGTTAATACAAACATGGATTACATGTAATGTTTCACAAGCGGAATACAAACAAACTCCGTATTATTTCGTTCAATTTGAAATCCCCCTTGCTATTTTGTATTAATCCAGAAGCCATGTTTTAAATGTAGGTCAGAGATGTGCAACAACGACATGGACATGTATTTTGAGTGTTCTATTCCGTAATATACTATATATTTGTGTCTGTGACATACATATGAGATCTATATTATATAAACCGTGAGTAGACATCGTTGTCATGAACTGTTAACCACTTAAGTGAGTTTTTCAAGCCGATTTTGTTCCGCACGAATTTCGGGCGGAAACTGCATCAAAGAAATAGTGCTTCGGAAATGAGAGGTCGCAGTTGGCAAAATCATATCCGATTGAAAAAAGGCCGACCAGCGGCCTCTCATGTTATGGGAGTAACGTTTTCCCTGACATGTTTCTTTGTCACGTGACCCTTACATGCAGTGTCCCATTGCATATGTGTCGTTCTGCCACGTGTGTTTTTGTCACGTGGCACTTTAAGATGATAGGACACATTACACGTGTAATACTAGTACTTGTATCAGTAATCGCACAGATGGCATTGTACATTTGTAACGTGACATTATAGATGCTGGGTTCAGCTACACGTATTCGACCGGTGTGTGTAATTTCGTGACACGACACGTAAGCTGACGCGTTTCTATGTATATATGTAACAATGTCACGTGACAACCTGGATGCTGCGTCATATATTGCACGTGCTAGTCACAAATACTGATTTCCGAATGCTTAAAATATGTGCAAACCACACCAAACGTAATTAAGTTCGATTACTAGTAGTTCATTGAGATTCTAGCTTAGGTGAAATGAACAAACAAGTCTCCTGTTACGATCTAAGTGTATTAAGCATGTCTGATAACTAATAAAAAAAATTCGTTATTAGTTAATTACTCGCCGTGAGAGTAATACACCTCTATTATGACGATTTAAACTTATCTTATACAAGATCATATTATTAATTGGATTTCCTTTATTACTTCGAATTAATTAGTTTATATGGTATACATGCACCGGGTCTTAACGTTGAGTGGAATGTATACTGTTTGATATCATTGTGCTTAAACAGCTGTGCAATGGGCACCTGATGTCGGTTGAGAACGCAGACAGTTTCGGTTTGTTGCATTACGAGTGTTGATATCCAGTTTAAACGTTTACTCGAACAAAAAACAAGTAAATGGGCTTAGAAACTCGTCCCTGGCCCCAGACCCAAGAACGTTCCTTAATGTAGTTGGTTTCCTTTCAAGCATTATTGCCACCAATTATTCGGGTAAAAAAAAAGTTTTCTGAATTTAAGTTATGCTTTCGCAATTAAAAAGTATATTTAAAAAGGAATTAATTTCCTTACGTGCAGGACTTTCGTAAACATACAAATTCAGATTTCATATTTTATATGAGGTTATCCAAGTCGGCTTTGATGTCAAAGACAGTGCCAAACTAGCTCCGCTTTGATGTCAGAGACAGGGCCAAACTAGCTCCGCTTTGGTGTCAGAGACAGTGCCAAACTAGCTCCGCTTTGGTGTCAGAGACAGTGACAAACTAGCTCCGCTTTGGTGTCAAAGACAGTGCCAAACTAGCTCAGCTTTGGTGTCAGAGTCGGTGCCAAACTAGCTCCGCTTTGATGTCAAAGACAGTGCCAAACTAGCTCCGCTTTGGTGTCAGAGACAGTGCCAAACTAGCTCCGCTTTGGTGTCAGAGACAGTGCCAAACTATCTCCGCTTTGGTGTCAGAGACAGTGCCAAACTAGCTCCGCTTTGGTGTCAGAGACAGTGCCAAACTAGCTCCGCTTTGGTGTCAGAGACAGTGCCAAACTAGCTCCGCGTTGGTGTCAGAGACAGTGCCAAACTAGTTCCGCTTTAATGTATTTTGGAGTCGGGTTGGGTATTTGGTTTGCTTTATTCTGTTCTGTTGTTCCGAATCGACCAGACTGAACACTTTGACCCTAGATCTCTGTTACTGACGTCATTAATCGGGAAGGTTTGTTAACTTCGATGAAATAGTGCACGAGAGAGCATGTCCCTCCGAGGACATCGTGTTAGTTCTATTTACCTGTACGACGCTAGTCTTTCTCTTTCTCCTCGACCAACACAAACTAACCCTAATTATGTCTCCATCAAACACATCTAGTGTTTACAAAGAAAATACATGATTAGATATCAGCTTTGTCAACTTAAAGATTCAAACAAGATTTTATAAATACATGTTTTTCGACTATCTTTGACAACTTCGGTATGTTGCTGTTTCGAAACCTACGCAAAGACTAACAATATAGAGCGATATTGTTTACAGGGCGCCGTTTTCTAGTGTCATCGGGACAGATGTTGTTTCTCGGTAAACATATCTTTATACTTATGATATTTATAAAATCGACCTAGCCAACGCTATTCATGGCGACTTTCTTTCAACAACACCTACAGCTCGTATTATTTCACAAATATGAATTCGTTTTGTATAATACAAACATTGTGAGGCGATAGATGCCGTGAAATATGAAATTCAGATATTATACTTTTATTTATTCATGTTTGACAAGAGAAAGAATACCAACACCCATAATAGGTTACCTCCGGACGGTGTATATATTCAGAGAGACCTGCAGGTGGGAAAGGACTGCAATACAAATCCTGTCTGAATTGAATAGATTTTCGATCTTAAGTCAGCTATGTTTATACAAAGCCTACTTATTTCAGATTGAAAGTTGTATATTTATATTCCATGTCGAGGGCTAATGTGGTTAATAGTGCCACGCTCTGTGGTAAATACCTCAACTAGACAGTTTAAGTACCCGAAACTAACGGCGTTATTAGTTTACTGGTACGACATTTCAACTCCCCCTCAAACAAATAGCAAGGATGGCAGTCACACTTACAGTCGTTCATCAGGCGAACATTTGGACCCAAAAACGTATTCTATTTTGGGTTTTTTAGTTTGATTAATATGAAAATATCAATAGTTTACCTAAAACTATTGTCAGGGTCACAAAGCTGTAAATAAACTAGACCATTCCTTTATATAGTACCTACACTTATACCTAATAAACCTGAAGAGTCATGTGAAGGGTGAAAGCAGCTTGTTTTTTAGTCGGTCGTTTGTATTATATATACATATGTATATACATCTACAGGACAAGGTGCTAAAAGGAGTAGAAAATCCTGTCAGAAAATATAAGCTTAAGGTTTGTGGTTTTGAGGAATTCAGACCGACGACAGTAATTGTACCCTTTGTAAATATCAATTAGATATAAATCTAAAAACATTTCCGGTCAAAACAACTTTTAAAGATAAATGTCAAGAATAATCTTTACTAGGTCAATGTTGTTTATAGAGATTAGAATTTACTTTTTTTCTATATTTAAAATCAATATAGCAAAAATTAACACGATTTAAGAATAGTTAGACATACCATACGCTAGCCATTGTCTATACAAACGATCGACTTAAATGACGGATCACACCTCTTATGTAGAATGGTAGAGGTAGAACAGAAACACATTGTAATATATTGCCAACACTAAACGAAAAATCAGAACTTAAAGACAACAGCAAAACTAGGTTAGATAACAACAAAAAGGAAAGCATTGCGAAGTCATAAAACGAGGCAAAATAGGTTGCCTTGGAAGGGGAATGGTCACATTGAAATTAAGGACACTTGTCTGTATATCACAGTGAGCGTCCTTTCATCCTGACTGCCATGGAATTCTTAAAATCTGAAACTACATTCTGATGACAGTGGTAACATTTCCACAGCGTGGATTGAAAGATCTTCGGAAGGAAACCTTAACTAATGTTTTGGCATACATGATACATATATACAGCTAATCGTGATACTTGGGACAGGCTCTGTAGTAGCAAATCATCTGACAAGAAAACTCCTCAAGATAGTGACCCTAAAAATTACGTTATATCATTAAATGCTTATTTTCACGGCATTTCTATGAAAAGATATTTTTCAGTAGACGAATTTACAAAGCAACATTTTCCTTGTCAGTCTTCAACATTGTACAATGACCGCCGAAACTCGAGCGCGAGAGACAAACACGACAATTTTATCTAAAAGTCATNCCACGCACACACACACACACACACACACACACACACACACACATTTCACTTGATGTTCATTTTTTCTCCAAGATGAGTGTTTGTAATCATTTGACAATAAGCGCCCCGGTATTATCCTGAATGTCCATTCCACGGTATCGTACCAACACGGCTCCATACGGACCCCTTCCTTGGTAACACACCACATGCATAGGTGCTTGTCAATGAAAACTGTCTACTGTAATGTATCTCTAATCCTTCTTTACTCCACTGGGTTGGGACCGGACGTGTAAAACAGTGTTATATTTGACAGGTCCGTCTTAACTGCTAGTACACTGCCGGTACTGAAGTATATGTAGATAACGCAAGAGTCTACTTCTTAAACTCTCCTTGGAAACAAAATCATTGAGAAGCTCTGCGACGAAACCTTTTTAAATTACAGCTATTAAACTTGAATAAAATACAAGATCATATTGACATACACAACTGTACTTGATCTGATTTTATCTGCGGGTAAAAAGTAAACCAAAGTTTTGACACGTGAAGAGAAAATCTCAAGTTGGTTCAAGCTAGCGTACACGTCATGTCATGCTTAGATCGTTCGCAACTGTTATCATTTTTCTGTATATGACAAGAAAATAACCCACATTTGGTGGAGGGAACTCTCAGTCGTGGTATTCCGGCTTGGATTTGTTGTAAAGGATCATGAAATCATCACGCTTGTTCTGGTACCTGTTGTTGTCATTAGATCGAAGGAATCCTCCGGCGTATGTTGTCTTTTGGATGTTGTTGAGCTGTATCGACCTTTTCCTGTTTTACACGTCCTCTGGCTTAATGAACTTTTAAATGTTTTAATACGTAGATGTCGTAGGACTGGATGGACTTGCCTAACTTGTTCTTGTCCACAAGATTCGTTTGTTCTGAATTTCCCCGAGTTGCTATGTTTGTATTGTGCTTTACCTATTCACATCAGAAATGTACTTAACGACGTTAGTATCTTAACAGAAATTTACCCATGTACCCATTCCTTCGTTTCAGGTAAATGGTTTAACGGAAATTTACCCATGTACTCATTTATAAGTTTCAGGTAAATGGTTTAAAAAAAATATCCATGTACCCATTCGTTCGTTTCAGGTGAATGATTGGTATCCGTCTAAGTTGACCGACTGAAAACCACCAGCACACCTTAAGGTAGGTCAACCTCATGATCCCTTAATTTCGATCATAATGGCAAATATAGATGCGTTTTTATGGTAAAGTTATTGTATATTATTATTAGGTTATTAAATTGAATGATTAGGCATTTGGTTCTTATCAGTGATGTTTTTTTTTTAACACTCTGTTGATATGTAAAAGCAGAATTAATTTCCAAAATTTACGGAGATATCATTTCATTTCTTGGTATCTTCTCAGAAAGTGTAAAATTAATGTTCGGAGAATCCAGTTTTAAACACAATTGAGTTGTTTGCTATTAATAAAGTGGTTGATCTTGCAATGACACAATTTTAGTCTTGGTTTTTGGTAATATATAAAGACAGTTTGAAGATGATTTTCCATTCATCATCACTGATCACATAAATTCCCTAATTTTGTTAATCATTCATTTGGTTTTACACAATACCTTGTATATGTTATTCGGACTTTTTCTAACATTTAATTTCTACGTTCAATTTGAAATATTATTATTACACTAAAAAACAAATATACGTGATAAACATACCTTAAAATAGCATACAAGTCATGAACAAGTGCATTTTAAACATTTTGCCAACACATTGCATGATACATGTGCTTATTTGCAGATACATTAGGGAGTGTTGATGTCTAGTTTGGGTCGTTATACGGGAAGGTAGAATGCACATGCAGACGTGATCTTATGAATGTCATCATTAAAAGACCCCGAAGTAGACAAATTAAGATAGCAAACTGTTACCTGCTTAAGGATAACACGATCGTGTGTGTGTGTGTGTGTGTGTGTGTGTGTGTATTTGATTACTAGTTCAGTCTACCCCACTAGATTTGAAACTGTACTATTTGAAGGTGTTAATGAAATTTACCATTTTTACTCCAGTTTACTCTGCTTCGGGAAAACTCCCAGGCAACTAAGTGACATTTTCTCCTTACGGTGATGACGATAGATCGATCACCATAGTTTAAGTTGTCTTAGTAATTGTTTTCCTTAGACAGATTTGTTTTGCATTGATTTTCTTCTTCATATTGGAAATATGGGAATCAAATTTAATGGGAAAGACTAAGGTACGGATTGTTAAGAATGAGGCATGATCACACAGACTGTTCAGAATGAGGTATGATCACAGGGGAATCACTAGAATGTATTGAAAATTGATCACGACTAGTGACAGTGTATATTATTGTTAGCCGCTGGTGTAAATGTACGAATATTAAATGTTTTGATGGAAGATATTCTGTGCGTGTCAGTCACATTTACACACGGAGCTTTTTTTCACACAAAAAAAGCATTTCCCCTTTACTAAAAGAGAATAACATCACTATGAAAATTATTGTAATCTTGTGAAAAATCTATTCAGATATCAAATCAATGTGGTCATTGTTCGAGACTCGTATGTACTAAGATATTGTCGTGACGGCTTAAATCCTTTCATTCCATTCGATCTTTTCCAGGTCTACATTTAAATGGTATGCGAGAGGCCTAACCAGCTTAGACCGAGCGGAGCAGTGTAGGCGTGATGAATACGGGTATTTAAAGCCACGACATGGACCGAACTAATACGTATTATGCATGCTGGTCTATATCAAGATATTTTTAACCTGCACTGTGCCATAACTACCGATGAAACCCTCATCGGTCCTTCATTCCCTATATCGACTGTGTCTGACTTCAAGTTTTAACCGATATACGGTTTCATAATGAACGGCGCGATGGAGCCAAACACGTTATTTATTGGAAATGTTTAATTTCTGAGCCCTTTAATAGGAGGTGTGTGTGTATTGGCGGAGAAATTTCGTGCCTGAGCGGGTATCTTGTGTACATCTAAGAGACTCTCCACAACGTACGGGCCTCCATTCTGTGGATCGAACTTCAAGGTACTGGTTATCAATCGTCAGGAGTACTGTATACACTGGTCAAGTCTCCTACCGCTCGGAGAAGTGGAGATACAGGGTGCGTGTGTGAACTTTAATAACAATCGATCTCAGCGCTCAATTATAATCGCTAAAATATTTACATATCCAGCTGGAGTGTAGATGTGCCATTGTCATACACATATTAACACTGACTGGACGTGGACACGGCGTCTATAACCACGTCATCTAGCCCCACAGGTATCGGGAGGTGAAGCCGCACAGGAGGAGGTGAAGCCTTACAGGTATTAGAGAGGTAAAGCTCTATATACGTGTAAGCCCTCGTGTACCGACAGGTGAATGCAATTTTTACTCATTATTCCTGAACACACTGACATGAATTCCTTGTGCTGGACCTGATCCAAAAACACAACGACGTAATAAAGACATAATTGAAAATGCAATTGAGCATTTGTAAGGTGAAGAGGATGTTCAAACATTAGAACGTGGTTAGCTGTTTGGCAGCGAATGTAAGTAGGATGATAAGTTCAACAAATACATTTGACAGGAATAGAATAAATGGAAAGTGGTATGGGTAATTTGAATAACGTGTATATCATTAACCGACTCTTCAGATGTTTGCCGATCAACAGAGAATATCGACAAGTGGATATTCTAGCGCGAACTATTCCGCGGATAAATATGGGACGGAAGCAGCCAACGATTTACGGAGACATTTAATAGGCGAAGAGAGCAATGCTCGTACGGAGTTAAACCGCACCTCGTCACCGAATAATCGGCCAGCAAAGAATCACCCCTCACCACCTCTACACGACACAATGGTATCCGGGGGAGGGTTCGAGAGGAAAGTGTCGGGAGGTGTGGGCGAGAGGATGGTGTACGACCTCGTCTCGCGAAAGGATACCGCAAGGAGGAATCTGATGGGCCATCTGTACACCAGACAACCAGTGTTAAAACGTAGCTATTCCTTTGTGGCTGGTGAACGTCCGGCTACGGAAACACTACTTCCTTCGCTACAGAGAAGAGAAAAACACTCCGCCATTAGTTTTAATTCCGAAAGATATACCAAGCCTGGACGGAATGTAAACGTACGAGACCTTAAACAATGGCAGTCTGATAAAAATGCAGGAAAAAGAAACGGATGTGTACAGCCGGGTAAAAACGGCACCCCAAACCAGAAAGCCCTAAACGGCGGGCGTCCCGGAAGTCACCAGATAAGTCTTCCAGAACTTATAAACGACATCAACATGTCGTCCAGGCTCCATTCTCCCGGAGACTCGGACGGAGAAGATTCCGCTAGTGCACATGGACACAAGGGACCTCTCGATTTAATACGCAGCATGGATATGAAACCGGCAAGTCCGGTAAAGTCAAAAGCGGTAAGATATAGACCGATTACCCCAGGGGTTATAGAAAAATTAAATAAATTGAGACTATCGTCCAAAGTACGAACAGAGCAGTGGGTGAAAACACTTCCTTTGGACTACCGAGCTGCATATTCAGAGACAGACGACAATCTAACGGAACCTTCAGAACATTCACCGAAAGAAAAGGAATGGATTTATACAGCAACGTGAAGAGTGTGTTCTGGTCGAGTGTGATCTACAACTGTATAAAGATAGCATCTGATGTGAACTGCTGTACGATATATCGTTTAGTGTGAACCACAGCTGTACGAGATATCGTCTTGTGTGAAATCAACAGTACGAGATATTGTCTTGTGTGAACATCAAATGTACGATATATTGTTAAGTGTGAACCACAGCTGTACGAAATATCGTCAAGGGTGAACCACAGCTGTTCGAGATATCGTTTCATGTGAACCACAACTGTACGAGATATCGTATCGTTTCACGTCTAGTGTGAACCACAGCTGTACGAGATATCGTCTAGTGTGAACCACAAATGTACGATACATCGTTTAGTGTGAACCACAACTGTACGATACATCGTTTAGTGTGAACCATAGTTGTTCGAGATATCGTTAAGTTCGAGATATCGTTAAGTGTGAACCACAACTGTACGAGAAATCGTCTTTTGTTGACATCAACTGTACGATATATCGTTTAGTGTGAACCATATCGTTAAGTGTGAACCACAACTGTACGAGATATCGTCTTGTGTGAACCACAACTGTACAAGATATCGTTTAGTGTGAACCACAACTGTACGAGATATCGTTAAGTGTGAACCACAGCTGCACGAGATATCGTCTAGGGTGAACCACAACTGTACGATACATCGTTTAGTGTGAACAACAGCAACCACAACTGTACGAGATATCGTTTAGTGTGAACAACAACTGTACGAGATATCGTCTTGGGTGAGCAGCAGCTGTACGAGATATCGTCTTGTGTGAACCACAACTGTACGAGATATCGTCTAGGGTGAACCACAGCTGTACGATATATCGTTTAGTCTGAACCACAACTGTACGATACATCGTTTAGTGTGAACCACAACTGTACGAGATATCGTTAAGTGTGAACCACAACTGTACGAGATATCGTCTAGGATGAACCACAGCTGTACGAGATATCGTCTTGTGTGAACCACAACTGTACGATATATCGTTTAGTCTGAACTTCAACTGTACGATACATCGTTTAGTGTGAACCACAACTGTACAATACATCGTTTAGTGTGAACCACAACTGTACGAGATATCGTTAAGTGTGAACCACAACTGTACGAGATAACGGCTAGTGTGAACCACAACTTTACGAGATATCGTCTTGTGTGAACCACAACTGTACGAGATATCCTTAAGTGTGAACCACAGCTGTACGATACATCGTCTAGGGTGAACCACAGCTGTACGATATATCGTCTTGGGTGAACCACAACTGTACGAGATATCGTCTAGGGTGAACCACAGCTGTACTATATATCATCTTGTGTGAACCACAACTGTAAGATACATCGTTTAGTGTGAATCACAACTGTACGAGATATCGTCTAGGGTGAACCACAGCTGTACGATATATCGTTTAGTGTGACCCACAACTGTACGATACATCGTTTAGTGTGAACCACAACTGTACGAGATATAGTTTAGTGTGAACCACAACTGTACGAGATATCGTTTAGTGTGAACCACAACTGTACGAGATATCGTCTAGGGGGAACCACACCTGAGGTATAGTTAGGTCTGGTCTTGGCGTTGATGTGATTACGTGACTACGCAGTGATGTATTAAAATATGTCATTACAACTGTGATAATGTGTCTTAAATAATTTCTGTTCCAGAAAATATATGCACGTCAGCAATTATTTCAACAAGTATTAATGAGTTGAATTTAGATAGTACATATCAGCGATAATTAGGAACTATTACAATATACTGTAAATAGCTTATTTTTTGCGATACTTATCTATGCTATTTTGGTATAAACAATCTATTCGCAATTATCATATTTGTTTCAAAAAACCTTGCAAAGTTTTCATGTAGATGCCAAAGATGATTTTGTCCTTTTGTAATATAATTTGTAGATAACATTACTCTCAGTTAAGGAATGAAATTGTTAAGAAAAAAAAAGAAAAAAAACCCGGTAAAATCGTTTTGGTGTTCGGCACGTGTCGGCCATTTTCAATTAACAATTCATTGGAAAAATTCAAAGCGTAGAAAATTATTCTTTTACCGTGAAATCCCGTAAAATCCTGTCTTGTTATCTTTATTCCAGAGAAAATTGTGAAGGCAAGTCAATTATAAAGTAATGAGAAATATTTGCAAGTCATTCTCTTATGAGAATGATGCTAATCTGATTGACCGAAAATTTAACTTTTTTTGTACATTAATAATATATAGATATTCGGGCGTTATTCTCACTATCATGCTAAAATAAGCCAAACCTTTCGCGTAAGGCCCTATTTAGTGGTGCCTGATCATTGAGAAATCGATGGTTTTGTATATCTTATATCAAACAGTTCAGACAACAATGGATTATCAGCCAGCTTACTGAGAACAGAGGCCAGAGTTCTTGTGCAATCATATTTTTTGAATTTTAATCCTTATTCACATACATTCGGAAATGCGGTTTCATATATTCCCCCCAAATTTTTATATTCGTGAAAGCAATGATTGCAATTCCCCCGAAGAAAGGCGAATACATGAAGCTCGCGAGAGATAAACAATTTACAACATTTGACACTTCTTACATATATGTATAACTGTAGCTGTTTGAATATGTGTATGTAAGAAATAAAATATCGATAGTCATAATTATATTGATTTTGCTGTCAGTTGCTGTTTTAGCCAGGCGTATGTTGGCCCTGAAGATAAAACTTATTTCATGTATATTTAATGGAATTTAATCAAACGAATACATCTGGTTTGTCGGTGGTTAGACATATTTAAAGCAGATATAATATTATTTACTATCCTCAGGGACGAGAACGGTTGCATTTAAAAAAATGTTTTGCTTGAATAATTTAGTGTAGCTCTCAAGTCCAGACATATCGCATGCACTATGTAATAAACTGACGCGACTTCGCGCTCATACGACAGATACACATGTGATCATACGCCAGATACACATGTGTGATCATACGCCAGATACACATGTGTGATCATACGACAGATACACATGTGTGATCATACGACAGATACACGTGTGTGATATGTAGTAGGAGTCTCGGAGGTGTGCTGTAGCCTTGATGGCCACAGTCATCACGTTTGAGTAGTGGCATAGTCCATTATATACACACACTATACAAATTATTTAATATGAAATTGACTAGTACACCTCTACATTTTGCTATTCATGAATTATAGGGTTTTAAGTACCTCTCCGTCTGTTTCAAAAGTAGTTTTAGACCAATTTCGATTTCAACCTTTTTGGCCCCTATCATCACCGATGAGTCATAGAAAGACTAAAGGGCTGTGTGATGCAGTGTAATTATTTTTTGGCATACTGTATCTATAATATTACCAAATTTTAAAGCTGCAATCACCGTTGTTTGTGTGTTACATTAATCTTCCTCGATTCTTGAGTGTCCTGATATAAGACAGCCTTGCTATGGACAAGCAAATGCCTAGCCTAGTTCGTAATGAATTTGTTCTGTAAATACAGTATCACAAATTGAAAAATTGGGGGGAAACAATCTGGGATTCAAAACATCATTATTGGATCAAAAGACATTACGTTATTTAATTGCAAGTGGGGCAAAAATAATCAATTGAAAGTGTGACACAAATACATCACGAAGATAATGAACCATCATAAAACTTGGTCCAGACAAGGAAATTACACTTGATGGCAATCACTACGGAAACCACAGCCGTTAAGTGTCGTGTTTCATTCAGGTACGGTGTTGACAGGTGACACAATCAGTTCAATTGACCTCATAATGACTCACGTCGAAACCTTTCGTGTCGGTTATAAAGTCGATAGAGCGCTCGATTTCAATAACAAGAAATCTGCATAGCATAAATCGGTCACTGTAGAATAAGGTTTAATACGACCCTACTTATTTGCATATTACTAAATAAATACATGTTTCTCCTGTCACGTTATCCATAATCTAATGGTGATTTTGAAATCATGGTCGATAGTTTCGTTTTCGTCTTTATCAATTGCATGTTAATTATACAAAACACAACAATATATTACAGATTATATAGTGCATAGTGACGCGAGTGCCTAGGTACTGAGGCATGTTGTTACGGCCTTGACAATTGATTGCCAAAGATCTCCAAATAACAAGTACGTCAGGTGTTATTGCTAAGCTAATGTGTAGGGTGACCATATCCCTTGTATTTGTGATAGATTTGTACAGGCTAAACGATTAGAACTGACCCATAGTCACAGATACGGGGTTGCCACGATATTGGCGAATACCTGGTTCTTATCACGACTATGATAATCATAGCTGGCGAGCGTGCCAAGGCGTGGTAGATCTACAAACACACTTAGTCGATAGGGTGCTACACAATATCAAACGCTCCTATATAGCGTATGGACAACCTTGTTTCATCAGTTCGCTATCGACTTAATAAGAAAAACCAATCCAATCTTATGGAAACCGTTCATTTTTATTAGACAGGTATTGGTATGTGAGGCCAGTCAAGCCAAAGGGGCTTGGAACTCCTGTGTTCAAGCTGACATTGTACTGTATGTACATTTAACACTGTAGTTGTCTCATCGGCTCGGCCGCTCTGCCGCAATGAAATAATGTTCCCCTTCTATTTTATTGTTTTCGTGTCTCGTTGAATCATTCTCTATTGCTGTTGCCTATCTTTCAGTTGTAGTGACCCTTCAGTGCTGTATTTTTTTTCTAAGCCAGTTGAAATTTGCTTTTGGTGTTACTGCCTTTTGGTGTTACTGCTTTTTGGCGTTCACGTTTTAGCTGTGGTGTTCCTTTAAGTAAATGTCTTTGGTTTGTGTTGATATACACAGACACGAGTATCTATCCTTTGGTCCCCTGAATTATCTCCTTGCTTTAAGTTATGTAGGTCACTTTCCTGTTTTTTTCTACTCTTACGTGTTGGTGTACATGTTGTTCCTGCTGGTGCACTCTGTTTCACTTTGGACTAGTTGATTCCTGTAATCAGTAATATGATTGAGTTTCCCCGTGTTGTTGTCTTCTAGTCATTGACAGTGTTGATATTTTAACACTTTCGGCATATTAAATCATACCTAGGTTTGGCACAGACCATGCGGGCGTGTTTCAGCATGGTCGAAATGCCAAATAAATTACACTTTGAACAATCTTTGTGCCCTCTTACCTGTCAATGTTTACCCCAGATTAAGTAAACATGTAAATCTGTTTATGTATCCTGAAAGGACATAAAGACATACCGCCTGTAGAGTCCTATATTTCATACTTATGTCCACATCGACAGACTTGTAGTGATGGAACAGCACCTGTGAGTAGGCACTGTTGAAAGAGTATGTTATATAGGATCTTCACACATCAGTCGATAAATTCCTTATCTAGAGTATACCTTAGTTTATAACAAGTTTATAACACGATTCATCCGTCTTAAAGTAGATATCATACCTGGTCGGATAAGGGAGACACGGCATTAACAATCCTGCAATAAAAACAGGGATTAGCCATTCCAAAAATGTAAATAATCATATATCAATGTACGTCACGGATGAATGGAATTTACATGTTATCCTCCAACTAACAGTCATTTCTACAAGAAATTACAATGGACTCGAAAACAAAATCTGATTGAGCTACCATAATACATACATTATATAGTCTATATTGTCATTAATAAGATATTCACTTTAACATATCCCTATTGACTTCAATTTATAAATGGAAAAGTCAGTTATCTCAAAATCAAATCAGAATATCCATGTATGCTATTTCAATTAGAGAACAAAATCCATCAAAAGTCATGCGTGATTACCCGTCCACAACAAAATTTAAATCTTCCAACGAATATTCATTTCAATGAAGTTTTCATGTGTATGAGATCGATTGAAAGCAGTATACATTACCTAACAGCGCATCACAAAGATCCAATATAGATAAATATATAATGACTTTTAGCAGGCAATAGCGAACATATTTAATTATTGCTTTAAGACAACTACGATTTTTTTTATATTTTTTATCTGAAGTCGGATTTAACATGAAGAGACCATACCATTTAATAGAGAATAACCAAAACAAGTGTTTTAAAACAGGCCTACATCTTAATCCATTGTGGCCGGAACCACTGTCACCGGACAGACCTTCATGCTAAAGAACTTCTGCGCGCTTCCATCTGGGCCAACACTGGTTGATGAAGTTAGAAAATGTTTCACAATTGTTGTAAAATAAATAGAGTTTATATATATATATATTAAAAGTGCCATACGCTATTGTTACCAAACAGTCCTACATCCTTTTCTGAAGTAACTGTCACTGAACAGCGCTACATCCTAGTCTACAACGGTCAAAACGGCTATCTCTAAAAAGGACTACATCTTTTCCCTAAGTCGGTTAAAACTACTGTCACGGAAGAAAACTACACCCTAGTCTTTAGTGTCCAAAACTGTTGTCACCAAACTGATTTAAACCCTTCTCTGAAGTGTTCGAAACAACTTTCATCAAGTATTGGCGATATCATTCGTATTGCTGGAGGTGTAACAGTGCTCTGACCGACTTCCTTTGTTAGTTTCTAACATTGCTACAGGGTGACATCACGTTTATATCACTACCTATATCTGTGAAGATGAAATACCTGGGTAGATAAAATTCATGTCTTATGTCAAATTCAACGCTGAAATATCATACTGCTAGCTTTCAGTTCAATGTAACCAGTCCTTTATAGTACGTTTTAATGTAAGTAACCTGTTCGTTACATAGACTTATAATTATGAGAAAAGCACCGCCTGATCCTTTGTTCGTACCTACAGACTCAAGGGAGATGTTATCGATAATGAACCATTGTTACTATATTCACGCTCTGGGTTTGGTCTCCAAGTTCAGCGACATTTAATAATATCAAATTACAAGTATGAAAGTTCGTTTGAAAATTTTGATTAACAACCTGGCGTCATATTTTACGTCTATTAATAATTAAAACTGAAACAGCCATTGGTAACAGTATCTATCCGTCGGTATGTTACAGCCAGTCATTCAGGCAAACATTTATCACACTTAACGTGTTCAGAAGTTTTTTCTTCGAAACATTCTATCTCATTAGTTATACAATTGAATGTTAGATGGTTTTGATAATGCTGTATATAGGTGACCATTTTTAATCCCATTTAATAATCATGAAACATCACAGATTCAAAATTTATTGTCATATATGGTAAAGCTGACACAACTTTTTATAACTTAGTCCAAAGCTTTGATTTATTGAATCTTTTTTAATCAAATCTATTAATACAGATCATTCGAACATGGTATAAGTGTTACACGTAGTGAGTGTTTAGTTACTCATTAAACATGGACTTTCTTAACCCTTATTTAGGTATCAGAAATAATTTAGAGCTTCACCACGACAGCTCAAACTGTATGCCACATAAAATCTAGCTCTGTCGCGGATACACTTAACCAATGACATTTTAGTATCTACATTTCTGTAATATTATAGATTTAACAACTAAAAGACAGATTTAACATCACCATCATAATATACATTTACTTAGTGTTCTGTAAAATTAACATAATTACTTTGATACGCATGTATAATCATCATTCTGGAGTCATGAAATTATATATACACATGTAAACATAAAACGTCTAAATACACTGTAAACCAATCGCATGCTAATCGTTCTTCATGTCAACAAAGGAAGACTGACTGCATATGCATTTCAATCTTCCCAACATTGCTGTAACAAACGTACAAAACAAAATAAAACAATCTGCGCTCAATTTCAGAAGTAATCAGTTGATGGGCGAACTATCAGACTTGTTAACAATTATTCGGAGAAAGAATCGACATATTTGATCGAAAGAGCGGCCGACAAGGTCTTAGTTCTTTGTTCTCTGGCACTTTTATATGTTCAGAGTGGTACGTCCTTACAATAGTAATGGTCATGTCACCGAAATGCAATTTATTAGGTGAGGCAGCACGAGACTCCATCCTGGTCAAATTGTTCTGTCAACGAGCCATCCATGGGTGTCTTGGAGAGGAAAAGAGCATATTTAAAGATCATTTGACGTCTTTCATAGAAGCAGACTTGGAAACTTTGATTGTGCCTGTTAATGTGATCAGTTGAAAGAGCTCGAAAGTATTGCAACGGGGCAGTAGGTCAGTTTTGTTTTCTCCACGGTCCCCAGAAGAAGTGATTTTAAAAAAAAGTCAAAAATATCCGCCAGTTGCCACATACGGTTATGAAATTAAATTCGGCAGGGTATTCTTTAAGAATACAATACCCCATTGATCTGAAATGTGTAATGAAACACGCGAAACTGTATCCAGATATGGAACGTGGTCTTACGAACAGTTGACTCTCTGATGGTGAAGGTAAAACCACGTTACATCGTCAATCAA
Organism: Mizuhopecten yessoensis; assembly: GCF_002113885.1. Classification (NCBI taxonomy): domain Eukaryota; kingdom Metazoa; phylum Mollusca; class Bivalvia; order Pectinida; family Pectinidae; genus Mizuhopecten; species Mizuhopecten yessoensis. The sequence goes on from NW_018407435.1 coordinate 1,972,211, forward strand.
CAAAAAATCCAACAACACTGGCCGATATTTCAAAGAGAAAAGGTAGGTGGCGCCGTTTAGAAAATAATTGTGAATTCCTCCGTTGCAACAGAAATTGTATTTCGTTATTTGTGCCTTAAATGTTACTACTACAAGAATACCCGGTTATATTATGTATGACAATATGGTGTGTCGCGTGCAGCACAAGTCTGTTACCCAAAGGTTAACTCATTCAATATTTGGTTGGACCTCTTGAATAGTTTAACGTTTGTGCTGTAACTTGGTAGGCGGGTATATTCGGAATTACAGGTATGTTATGCATAACACGTTTCTATCCTCTAAGATATCGTGAAACTTCATGGATTCAAATGTGTCGCCTATAAAAAAAATACTCACAAGGTCAAAGGTTCACTGAGAGCGACTTGTGATAGTCAATGGGAGCATGCTTCTTGTACGAAAATACATACATATGGAAAAACAACAAAACAGTATTTTCACAATTTGCTGTTTTAATGAGGATGACATGGTTATCCAACAAGGTGTATACGTCACCATGGTCCGAAAATGAACTTGTTTTTCAGTCACATAAATAAAGTTTGTGCAAAGATTCATATGAAATCAGCTATTGTATACATCTGCTTCATGTTCTGACAACTAAATGAAAATGGAGATCAAAATATCATGGTAAAATAGGACAAAATTGGCAAAAATATCAAGGTATGCAAGCTTAATATCGCGATCAATTCCCAAAATATACACATCGCCCACAATACTGTGTTACCTGGAAACCGCGCACAACAAATGGTATCTCTTTACCAATGCCATTATCTAGAGAAGTTTATCTTTAAAGATAGTGGTGACGCCTTGTCGCCGTTATATATACTCATATCAACAGACCTGGACAAAAATTTCAAATCAATTTTACCGGAGATATGTACACAGAGCAAAATGTATATTGCTTCAAGATTGCCTTTGTAATTGAAAACCCGTGGATTTATAAACGTACATAACACTAGTTATTTTAAATTAGGTACTGAACCTACCATAATGAGGTACAACAGCTCCAGTTGTCCCATCTATTGATAGTACAGCTTATAAATCACATCTTTAATGATACACGGACTATTAAACAGCAATCAGATTTTTTCTTCAGACACAGGCTATATAAAGAGATACATTTGTTGAACTGTACTCTTGTAGGTGTGTTTAAACAGGTGAACCATACAGTGATTAGTTGGGTCGGCTCCTGAAATTTGTCAGAAAGTGAGGTACAGCGCTATGGGCTGGATAACGACTGTGAATCAAACATCAGTGGTACATTTCACACCACAGATTTTAATGCCTGTATATAATATGTCATGTTAAATAGGTTTTTCACAAAATCTATGTTTTGTTCATTGGTTGGGTTCAACTCTTACATATGTATACATTATAAAAGAAAAGAAATGATATCAGAAGAAAATAAGATAGGAAATTAGAGACAGAGGGTTGAAAGTAAACATTCATTCACAAACACACATTCACAGGTCACATATACATACTATTTTCATATGTCACATATACATACTATTTTCACAGGTCACATATACATATTATTTTCACATGATCACATATACATACTATTTTCACATGTCACATATACATACTATTTTCACATGATCACATATACATATTATTTTCACATGATCACACGTGTACATACAAAACACCAGTCTTTCAAAATAAAGCTTTGCAGTCACGCTAAAATACCAATATAGTTCAGGTCATTTGATATATAAGACCACCCGACTTTGTTGACATAAATGATGAGTTTGTTGGATTGTTTATGACTTAATCATGTCTACTATTACTGACACAACACAGCTTCTTGCCATTTCTATATTAAACATGAAATGGTCCCATATTGCTTTGTAAATCAAATGTATAAAATAAACCCAGGTAAAAAAATGATCAAGATAAAATGACGGAAGACAATTATAATAACCGTTACTGAACTGTAGTACCTGGCAATTAAAACAATTACATAAATAAAAAAAAAGCTAAATGGAAAAACTGACGTGTATTAGAATGAACTGTTCTGTTTGTTTCTGTGAGACAAAGCCTGTTGATCATGATTACATGCCGTGCAGGCCTCTGCTTCACCAGATCCTAGACTTGGGACAAAGCCTGTTGACCACAGCAGGCCTCTGCTTCACTAGATCCTAGACTTGGGACAAAGCCTGTTGACCACTGCAGGCCTCTGCTTTGCTCTATCCTAAGACTCCCCAATTGATAATGAAACAACATTTCGTAATTTGGTCAATGTCAATGGGAAATGATTTCTACATTTATGAGATATTTTTTGTAGTCACTGTGCTTAAATTAAATATTCATTCAACCATGATCATGGTTATTGAAACTTTTATGAACAGTAGGTTTTTGAAATGGCCTGATTAATATGCAGAATATAAATTAATGTAAAATGACATTGATTGTTTAATCTATTTATACATACTGAATTTAAAATGCTTTATATATTTTTTGCAAAAATCCTATTCCAATAGACATTATTGGTCCTCTCTATTGTCCGCATTTCTGTCCTAAAGAAGGAAATAGATAAATTCCAGGTCTCGAGTGTTCTAGAGTACAACCCTGAATGGGGCCGGACATCATAGACGTGTTTTGTTAGCAGCTTTGTGTAATGTTACACTACCACTAACTCACATCTGCAACCGGGACCCTATCATGCTCATCAATGCTATAAATATAAACACAGCTCACTCCTGTTAAGTTGTATTTTGCCAAATATTTGTTCTCTCTGTTAAACGAAAAATTGTTTGCTTCCATATATCATTATGTCAAATATATGGAAACACTTAAGTTGCCTTCACTGTTTGAGATGAGAGGTAGTACAGATGAGACATAACTTCCCCCTTTTATTCCAATACTCAATGTAGGGCTACGAAATAGATTGAAAAACCGCTAGTCAGTCAGGCTAGAAGTTTCAAATTTTCTTATGTGCAAATTCCACAAACTCAACATTATTTAACATAACATCAAATTTTGACAAGTCAATCAGGCTAGCTGTTTTGGAACCATTAGAGTCAAGCAGCTGGAGATTTCACTAGTCTCAGACTATTGGCTACCCTTATTGTCTAGCCCTGAAGTAGACCAGCTGGAGACTTCACTTGTCTCAGACTATCAGGGTACCCTTATTGTCTAGCCCTGAAGTAGGCCAGCTGGAGACTTCACTAATCTCAGACTATCAGGATACCCTTATTGTCTAGCCCTGAAGTAGGCCAGCTGGAGACTTCACTAGTCTCAGACTATCAGGGTACCCTTATTGTTGAGACCTGACAATGTACAGCTGATGCAAGAATAAAACACAGAACTCCACTGTCATCACAAAATATCAAAAAACAATGATAAACATAAAATCTGGTAAAAGTAAATAAATACATCCGGCTCTGTCAGCACTAGATAACAATGTTATCTCTCCGTATGATAATAACACACAATGACAGCTTTCCTAGAACTTAGTTTTATTTTTGTCTGACACGCAGTTTCAATTAACTGACCGTGTCAATTAAACAAGCTATTTGACATACATTATTGTCAATTAAACAAGCTTTTTGACATATATTATTGTATGAGTGTTTTGAAACTTTGACATTCAGTCAAGATTTTAACAATGCCAATACAAGGGGAGATTACCCATGCTATTCTCCAAATAAAAAGTACACCAAAAGTTTTAGTTGAGAGTGACAGAGTTGGCTTTCAGTAACAAAAGTGATATTTTATTGTAAGCTGCAGAAGCACATGTGCATGTTGATAAATATTCCACTTTTTTAACAAAAATAACATATTAGGATGAAAAGGCTACATTTCAAAACGAGTTATTCCAACATTCCTCCCATATCAGGCATCATTCTCTTGAGAAATCAAAATCAGCTAACTGTCTGCTGTTAGTTTTAATCCAGCAATCAGCAATCAATGCTACTTTGTATCTCAGATCTTGTTATCCACAAGTATCAACATTTAATTACCTGATGTTTTCCTTCAGACAGCCTTCATAAAAACTTGTTTTGTTAAAAAAAAATATAAATAAAAAAAAAGCTTTATAAAATAGTCACTTTCGGACAAAAAGGAATTTCTAGAGAACCTAATAAAACTATATTTCATGGTTTAATAGGCCCTTAGATATAACAACATCATATTTACTCAAAACATTATTTATTCAGCCATAGATAAAATTGGCTGAAAATTATATTCAATTTAGAATGCCTGAAATGTTTTAAAGCTTGTGATTTAAAATGCTTGTCATCTATATAACTATAACATGTAAGACACTTACAATGCTGCTTGAGGGTGGGAAATGATGGATATGTCACTTCTACATATAACAGTACAATCTCTCGGCCGTCCTGACTAGCTAACAACGATACATCAGCACACAACACAGAGTGTGGGGTCTAACTACATGTACACGTGGTGTGGAAGAACATGTCAACTCATTCCCCGGGGTTGGGAGGTTTCATGTATAGCGTACGGTACCAGTACCTGTGGTCTTGTTCCCCGGGGTGGGGAGGTTTCATGTATAGTGTACGGTACCAGTACCTGTTGTTGGTCCGCAAAGGATCACTTAAGAATGTTAGTTGTTTAACTTGTTTCCATAGTCTGAATCCCACTTCATCCAGCAGGGTCAATGTTTTTTCATATAAATGTTATCCGGTTCATTGAATTAAATGTCTGATTGAGCCATTTCAATGTGAACACTTTTACAGGTAATGTGCATTTTCCCCGAGGCTAAAGGCTTACGGTGAACTGTTTCAACCTTTTCTAAACCAGAGTTACGATTCTGGAATTCTAGATTTTCACATCACTCAAGTCTTATAGCACTTTTGATAATGTTTAAATGATGATGCAGTTCAGTAACAGCTAGCTCACACTAGCCGACGATGATTTTCTAGAGTCATCTCCCCTTATTTGTTTGGCCTCTCCCATGAGTGTGTGTAACATTTTGCTGAGCTGATCTTCTTCCATCCCCAGGTCCCTTATGACATGAGTTGTCTTTGCTGGAGTAGTTTCTGTAAAAAGATAAAAGAAAATGTTCACACATCTAAAATATTTTCAGAATTCAAAAAATTATTGTGATGATGGTAAAAAGAGTTTTTAAACATTCTCTAACTATAATTTCTCATAAATAAATAGCATTTAGCATTGGTTTATCTGAATCCTAATAATATGTGATATACAATTTTGTAAAATATTCTGGCTTCCAGTTTATAACACTTCGGCTTAATACGGTAAATGACTTCTCCACAGATACATCAATTTTTACTTGAAAACTCAAAGAATTGAAGAGAGAGTTGGCTTTTAGTCCAATCACAGGAAATGATAATATTACGAAATGGTCCATGAAACTGAAACTTGATGTTAAATCCAGGTTCAAGAAAAAGAAGATGTGAGATGTTATAGCTTACTACAATACAGTAGGAGCCTACCTTCAATAGGCGTGTCTTCATATAAGGAGCCTTTCCTTAGGAAGGCAGGCTTCTTTCTCGGGGAAGTCCTCTTCAGTGGCATCACATGTTCACAGGCATGCTTCCAGAACGCTACAAAACAGACGATGGGTTTATAAACGCATACATAATTGAACATTTCAGGATACTAAATCAGTAAAATATGTATTAGTCCATCTTCTATACTCCCAGGCTTAGGTTCTCTTTTGCTCTCTGCACTGCTGAAACATGTCATGACAAAATCGAAAGGCTCAGTGTGCGCCACCTTGTGGATGAAAGAGAAGACTAGTTTGATCCTTTAATGTACTTTAAAAAACATTTCTTGCACCCCTGTAGTCTTCAAACTAGTAGCAGCCTAGGGATTGGTCAGGTATTATTTTACCTGAGACCAATCAAATAGCAAGCCCCATGCCTTCACTTTTGCTATGGCATATTCCAGGGTTGCAAAGAGTAAAAGTGAGCTGACCCCTGGAGTATTGAGGATGATATAGTAGTCATACATAAACAGATTAGTACTCTCACAGTGTGAACTCTCGGCAAATCCAACAGAAGTCCCACCTGACACCAGATGTACATCCCAAATTTCCACCTTACAGTTTTGTCCCTTGGTTGACGGAGTTACCTACCTTGGTCTAACAGATGCTGCTGTAGTCCGTCCCACCATTTACTGAGGTCCTCAGCGGAGTCAGCTGCTAGAGTGTGCTGGAAGGTCCCTCGTCGCTGGACGGTCTTGATGTGGAATGTGTGCGACCGCTCACTCGTTCTGGGGTCGGCATCACTTATCTGAGTATTCTGTAATATAATGGGGATCAATAACAATATATTCTACTCTGGGTAAAACATAATACAATGTCAACTTGATTTAATTTACAACAATCATGAAATAAATTATTTCAATTTATATTAATCACTCTTGTTGGTCCTAATGTGAGGGCGCAGGGGATTTTTATGTGGGTGGAAACCAGAGTACCCAGAGAAAACATAAGTGGTCGGGCGTGCGACCCCATACTTTAACATGTGTGATCGGGGAACTGAACCCCGGCTGCCTTGTTGAAAGACAAGTGCACTATCCACTACGCCACCCGACCAACCAAAACATATGTTGTCAGTAACAAATTGTCAGTGAAGTTGAGTTGCTAGGCATATATAGCTCTCTGTGCATGTTGCTCACCTAATTCTCTTCATTCTGAATATATAAGCTATACAATGTTGTATATTATCATATAAGAAATAATAATCAATGAGTTGACTGATGCTGTGACCTTGACCTACCTTTGTGACAGGTACTGTGACCTGGGGGTCAGTGACCTCTGTGTCGCTAGGAGACAGCCAGCAGGACAGCTGGAGATTTTTAAGAATACACCAATACCGCCTCCACTTGGCTAGATCATCATCCTCCTGGTGAAACAAACACAGAGAAAACAATCAGCATGTTTCAATCATAACTACAAATCTATCAATTTCAGCTCAATTTATAAACTTTCTTGTTAATGGAGAAAACAAATTGTGCTCTAAAGCATGTAAAATCAAATATGACAAACTATTTTTCTTTTAAAACTACAAGAGCAAGGCTTCCTGTTGTGTACAGGGATATTGTTACTGATTACACTTGATCTGTTGTTTGCTTTTCTAAAAATAGAATGAGGCGGTCTGGGTCTAGATACTGTTACCGGCTTTGCTTGATTTGTTATTTGCCTGTCTTGAATTCGAACATATTGGTCACCTGACGACCAACTATCCAGCTTGTTTAATGTGGAGGGCGGGCCTGTTAACTGGGTTAAACACTAGTAAGAGCTATTTATCCATCTTACCTGGATGTTGAGGTAGCCGGTCACCTCGGGTGTCATGAGACACTCGGGCTGAGCTGCTAGTCGACAACAGTAGTGTCCGAACAAGGGAATCTCACATCCAGAGTCTGAAATGGTCAATTCAAATAAAAAAAAATCAGAAAGTAGGCTACTTTTCCTTAATTTATATCCCATGAATAACCTCTGTTTAGCATAAATATTTTTTAGAAAGATGGCTTCTCCCTGAGTTTTGGTAATTAGAAGTAAAACTGATATACATTCCTGATAATGAATTAAACTACATGCATAGCATATTAAACGTAAGCTATTTTGAAGTAATCTTGCTGTGTTATGAGACACTTGATCATCCCATTCAGACAGGCTGTAAGCTTTCCAGTGGTACAAACTGTACATGGTTACTTATATACCAAAGGTTTACAACTTCTTTCATACTGCAAATAAAACCTAAATGTTTTTTTGTCAAAATCTGTTTTGACCTCATCTTTAAATTAAAGTGATCTTTTTGGGGAGCACAACCAGCTGACAAAGTACTGACATTCATTAATGCGGTGTTTAATTTAACTTTGAACCAACCATACCGGGAAATGCATGGATTTTGTGCTGTATCAATTATTACATAGCAGTTCAACTTCAGAAGTATTCAGAAGATGTTATGCTTAGTAAAACCATGTTCTTAAGTAATAAGGAATGAGAGCAACAATTGAAAATTTAACAGTTGAAGTTTTAATTTTGTAATGCCCTTTCAACTTAAATGACAAATATTTACATTTGGTTTGTACAGTCCTCAGACAAATCTACCAATCAAAAATGTTGTTATATTCCAATAACAGCAAGAACCATTTCATGTGAATGTTTTCCAATACACATCTGTTCAGGCCTTTCTGTTAACTAAAATGACAATTACTTCTGTACTGTATTTGTACATGACCAATTCCAGAGTTGTGCCCCTTCCATTAAGCCCTCTTTTTGTATATGTGACCAATTCTAGAGTTATGTCCCTTCCATTAAGCCCTCTATTCGTATACAGTATTTGGGCATGACCAATTCCAGAGTTGTGCCCCTTCCATTAAGCCCTCTCTTTGTATACATGACCAATTCCAGAGTTGTGCCCTTCCATTACAGTGCTCTCCTCAAAGGTTTTAGAGAGTATAAGATTTTACCTGAAGCCTGATTTGTTGATACAAGCTGGAGATCAAATGTCCTCACAGAATCGTCCACATCCTTAAGTTCCATCGTTCCTTCTGCCACCAACTCAAACCTTGGCCCTCTGTGACAGACACAACAGCAAGTTGTTATACCTAAACTTTCTGTGCAGGCTCATATTGGCCTGATGGTGACCAGTACATTTCAGTCTCATTATATACAAGATCCAGCACTCAAAGCTAGTGAACAGCCATTATAATTACCGTCTACATCAAAATCTCCCAAAGATTAAAAACCTAAAAACATTTTTTTTTGCAGCTTGAAATCTAATGTCTTATTTTACACTTCCGATGTTCAAATATTTCAATGACAAGCTTAATCTTTCAGATTTACATATTTAAAACTGATGAATGTCTTTATGATTAACAGTGTTGAGTACTTACAGCACCATGTTTCCTATTATGTCGGCGTCGTTCTGGAATGGAATGGTTACACAAACTTAGAATGGATACAAAGAATACGTTTAAACTAGAGAATTTCTCGTGTTATCATCATTTAAGGGGTAAATTCAACACTAAGGTAATTGATTACAAAAGACAACAAGGTCAAAAAATATCAGCACACAACATTTGTCTATCAATATTCCAGACATGAGGTCCCTTTCATTAAACATGATTTTTTATATGGATTCATTCATATATGGTACATTCAGGGAAAAGGGATAAAAAAAACCCAAATGTTGAGGTATGAAATATATGAAATTTTTAAAGATTGACGTACCAGTCCTGACAATCGCTTGCCAACACTTCGCCCGACCGATCCAGAAATATCGTTGATTTTTTTGCGGAGTTTCTTTGGTGTACTGGCTATGGTGAGGTCCTCGTGAAGTTTGTGACAGTACACTTCTAACTTACACTCAAAGTTGTGGGGAACATTTTCACTGAAAGGGATAAAAATATATACATACTTCTACTGTCTTAATAAAACATGATGTTTGGCCTTCTTGTTCTAAATCATCAAGAACCTGTAGTTATACTGATGAAAATGTGCAAATTTCTATTGTTGATAAAATAAATCTGAAATTGTTGCGACTTCTTGTAAGACAACATGATTGCAATGTGTGGAGATATATGTACAAATGTATATTGAATACTGCATACTGGAACATTTTCGCTGCTGTTTAATTTTCGACTTTTTCGTCCCCCGAAGATGATGGCAAATTTATCGTTACATCCAACATTAAAACTAGGTAAATATGGATTTTACCGGGAAAAGGTGAAACGCTGACAGGGTGAAAATTTCCTTGTATACAGCAACCTTTTGATAAAATACTGCTACATTAATAAAACAACATTCAAATTTTGGCATAAGTCTCAACATGTTTCATGATTCAAGTTCCAGACACATGTACACAGCACCCCAATAGCATTGTAACTGCAGGATAATATGATAGGTTCTGACCAACTGGAGTGATAAACTGACTGTAGGATAATATGATAGGGTCTGACCAACTGAGGTGATAAACTGACTGCAGGATAATATGATAGGGTCTGACCAACTGAGGTGATAAACTGACTGCAGGATAATATGATAGGGTCTGACCAACTGAGGTGATAAACTGACTGTAGGATAATATGATAGGGTCTGACCAACTGGAGTGATAAACTGACTGTAGGATAATATGATAGGGTCTGACCAACTGAAGTGATAAACTGAAGTAATCAATGTTGTTAAAAACCACTTCTACATGTATGTGCAAAAGTCTCTCTTAAATACATCAGAAAATAAAACTTTTCATGTCAACAATATTCATATTTTTGCTTACCAAAATTACTATAAGTTTCCTGTAAGGGTTATGCCCCCTTATGCAATTAAGTGTGTACTCCTATAGTTTAATTAAATTATCTCAAACCAATTAACTTTGGAGAAATGTGTTAGAATTAATTAACTCATTTCAGACCCATATATTCAAATTGAATTTCATCATTAATACACAGCCCCCCCCCCCCCTCAATTTAACGAGAACCATATGCTGTTTAGTCATCAGTATTGGTGCCCGACCAGGACAAGCCGTCCTATCATACATCTGGTATACTACCTACCAGAAACCTTAACTTTAGAACAACTGTGGGGTCTGCTATCCCTCAAAAAAACCAGTGTATTTTTTGTGTTACTCTACAGAGAAAATATAATGGGGAAGTATTTATTGGGATTTAAATGCTCGACATCTTAACTTCTTCAAAACTGAGTGACCAGTGGTCACATGGCCTAATTCCACCGGTCACTTCTCTCCTTTACCTCTTGGTCTTCTGCACTAAATATAACACCCTTTACAATTAAGGTTTAGGTACCCCTTACTCATAAAAATAGTTCTTGAGACAGGATGAAGGACAAGAGGATAGACAGAGATTGGAACTAGTACTTCCTAACTGCTAGTACCTCAATGGACACTCTAATCAATTATAATTATCAGGAGTTATTTGTTCTTCAACAGTCACCAGCCCAGTTATGCTAGTTAATCATGCTCAAATGTTCTCAAATATATTTCTGGAATTTATACAGTTTATTTGTCACAGTGACCTTGACCTTTGACCTAGCCAGTGACCCCCATCCAAGGCAGCATCTTTTAATATCGCTAAGTATAACCAGTGTATACATTTTAAGCACCACGGCCTATGTGAACCGACTTATCCGACAGAATTATAGTGATCAAAAGACTGCCCAGATTATACCAGGTAAATGTTTATAAACATTAGAACCCTGATCTGATGTATACAAATTAGCCACCACACCGATCTCAAGAACATGTGTCTGCAGAAACAAAAGTGATGAAAACAGGAATAGGACTTTATTATAACTGTTTCAATACTACATATGAATTATAATTAAATATATAGCCTTAAAATCTTTAAATGTGAAGAAAAACATGTGAAATTCCTAAACTTGTTCAATCTAAATGAATCCTTGTAATATAGATTTTCACTGTGTTTTCTAGGTCAGTTACTACATTTTGTAATAATAAAATTCATCTGTCGGCTTTGCACCCAATAAGCAGTCTCTCTGACGTGGATGTATCAGTTTGACTACAACTGAAGCCTGTTAGGTTTAAATGTGACATCTGGGGCCTAATTCACAGCTCTTACGCTTTAAATACTGACAAGCGGAAGAAAGAATAGCTGACATTTATTTCAGGCATTTTAAGACTCTGTGTTCTATTTCCTGCCCAGAATGGCCCTCAACACTTACAGTGTAAACAAAAGCTACACAACGCCACTTTTAATTGCACATAAATCAGTAGACTTGAGCAAGCTTAAGATAAGAGTTGGGGGGAAATCAATATAGCAAATAAGGACAACTTTTTCTAAATAAACAGTGTACAATATTCTCAAAAATCCCTGGATAAATCTCATCAAACATGTAATAAGAACGATTTAGAATGTGTAGTACATGTACTTAATCTTTCAGTTTTATCATAAAACCTTGTGTAATTTGCATGATTTACGGCAAAACCATTACACACATGGCAAGTGATGCAAAAACTTTTAACTTTCAATTTATAAAACCCTTGTATTTATATGTGTATGAAGTCACACTGATGAGATATACCGGTATAAGCTCTTTGTAAAATGATTTCCTGCCCCACCTACAGTACCAGAAACTAATTCCCAGGCGTGTCATGCCTTAATATATCTCTCGCAAATCTGATATTGATAACAACTAACTGAAAAATTCCCAAGAATATTTTTATTCGGAGTGAATGTACATTGAATTCCATTTCCATAGGCAACCAATCCATTTCCTGTGTCAATTCATAGAAATGCAAATCAGGCTAATCCTATCCACCCTCCCATTGACAAGGACACTTTCTACATGATGATCAGTTCCTAAACGTTCTGCTGAGCGGACAGAATCCGCTTCAACTATATACGGACACCACATGTACACACTGTATCCGCCTATATAGTGTTTATCACAATACTTGTGAGATTATCAATCAAATAGTGTGATATGAACTTTAACCCTAGTATCAGAAAAAATCCTTTAGATGTTGTGTAATAGAATATTTCAGTTTCATTATTTTTACATCGCTATACACCTAGAGAATAAAGAAAGTTAAGGATATAATATTTAAAGGAATGTCGAGTCTTTAAACTGTTACATAATGGTTTTTTAAGTATTTAGATAGGATTTCAATTATATTGACCTTTTAATATTATCTGTTGCAAAATCACTGTAAAATGAATTTCTCATGATCTGAATGATTTGATGGGTTTTTTTAACGCATTACAGTTTTATTGCAGAGCACATCAAAAATTGCAAACTAACAAGAAAAGGTGAAAAAAAGCATCGAAGAAGATGTCTTTCCTAACGAGTGTATCAACCCCTTTTTTACAAACTGTTATTACTGGACCAATATAAACATTAACAAATATAAAAGATACCATGTTTAAGTATTTATGTATCGCATAGAATAACAAATTCTTCAGCAGTGGCTTACTGAAATTTCATTAATTTACCATTTGATTAAGGATAATTTGAATATTCTCAGCCAAAGCTGAGGGTTTTTGTAACAGGTGAGCAGACTAAATAAGATTTTTCCTTTTGCAGAAAAATGAATCACCTTCTAAAGGTTATTATGCATGATCCATGCAAAAATCGTAATTACACTGACAGCTGAAAAAAAGATGTGCTCTTAAACTGATGACATCATAAAATACTCACAAACTGATGACATTATCAAAGGTGAGGTCAGTCATACTCCTGTCCACGTTACTGATGAGCGACGTGTCATACAAATCCGTCCCAATCCTCACCAAACAAAATACTGCAAAACGCCGATAATCTGTAAGGAAAAAATTCTGTATATTTAACCATGATCAGACAATCAAGTTTCAAGCATAGGAATTCAATACAAACTGAGTTACAAGGTAAAGAATGAGTTGTAAAAATGCACCCTCCACTACTGGTGAGGACTGAAACCTACTTTCTTTATTATATCAGGAAAAACTCTGATCCAGCCAGATGTTGCCCAAGGACAGTCTAAGAAACAGAAATTAACAAGAATACATTTCCTAGTATGTGATAATCTTCGATGTCTTTGACATTTTCCTACATGGGCTTTCGTGAGAAATCAATTCCTGATTTTCTACATAACAGACTGATAATTATGTGTTACAATACATGGTTTTCTATTGATCTAGATAAAAATAGACGCTTATTCATACTTACCTCCCTTGTTCTTGAAGTGATCTGTATCCTTCCACATCAAAGGAATTCGGATATCTATGAACAGGATATCGACAATGTTGATCATCACTAAACATTTATCAGATAAGACAACAATTCCTGGAGGGTAGCCAGTATACGGCCATTCTAGCGACCAACAATTGCATCAGAAAAGACCATGCCATGATTCAATTTTTTACATGTTCTCTTATTCCCTATTAAACTAGATAAATAATGATTGAAAATAAACTAGGATATGTACATGGTTTTATCTCTATGCCAAGCCCAGCAGCTGAATCAGGAGTTGATTGCTTGTATTTTATTACGTAATTGTGCTGTGTTGGCTGCTATCAAACAAATCCCCCTATGGAGATGTGGACAAGCCAGTAGTGGCATGATCAGCCTCAGCAGCAGAAAGCTGTCCAATATGTACTGCTGTTTTAGTTTCACTTCCCTTCTTTTGAATAAATCCGGAACAGGAAAAGGTTTATGGAGCAATTAAATATGGTGTACCCTTGTCACACACGGACATCACGGACATGGCAGACATGTTACATACTGTAGGTTTTTGTAATTTGTGGCACTCTAGCTGATAAGGAACAGATACGGCCATTTGATGGCTAATATATGTAGCTGATTTCAGGAGTCTGCGGGAGACGGTTTATTTACTGTGAGATTGATCTGTGTTAATCAGAGCTCCATTGATTAGCAGTATATGTGATCATAAGAACCACATAGCTGCAGGGCCTGAATATGTAACCGACAATGCTCTCTGGAGTGGAGAATTCTGTATCACACATTTTACTTCTGATGCATGCGCTTTGTTTCCCTTTATTTTCTTCTCAACACTAGAATCTGTTTACTGTGTGATCAAAGAAGTATGTTTTTGGTACCAGTGCCCTGTTCCTGCGGTTGTCGCGGACAGCCATGAAGGAGGCTACATAACAGGTCCCGCATGCAGTGCAGGAAACCACGGAGCGATTTGTTTCCCCTGTTTATATTTTTGGGCGGGTTAAGAATGTCTTTCATCTTTTTTTGAGGTTGCCTCAGCTTTTTCTTAGTATTGTGAGGTTGCCTCAGCTTTTTCTTAGTATTGTGAGGTTGCCTCAGCTTTTTCTTAGTATTGTGAAGATTGTAGGTACCCTTATACCTTGCAGTGAGTAAAAAGGGATTTCCCTATTTGATTTCCTGTTTTTATATAAACTGTATTCAGATTTAAATCTCCTTTTAAAGACACCTGTTTATAATGGACACTTCCTCACAGCTCTATCTGACACATAAAAGATATCATTAACATGAGGTTTGATAGCGAAGATGACATACATATGGACACACAGAAGATATAATTATCGTGAGGTTATCATGTTAACATGATGATACGTACCCGACACACAAAGATTGGCCTTACACGGGACCTGGTTACCGTCCATAGACCTGATAATAAAAACATTACAATATCAATTCACCTGATCATAATTAAAACGACAACAGCACAGCTACAAT
Source organism: Mizuhopecten yessoensis (assembly GCF_002113885.1). Taxonomy (NCBI): domain Eukaryota; kingdom Metazoa; phylum Mollusca; class Bivalvia; order Pectinida; family Pectinidae; genus Mizuhopecten; species Mizuhopecten yessoensis. The sequence continues at coordinate 1,987,371 of NW_018407435.1, forward strand.
CAACGTAAAAGCAACATAGAAACAATAAACTTTAGACAATGACTACCTCAATATGTTTAATTAAAGTCTGTCAGATTATTACTTTCTTCTGTTGGGAACAAAGCTGTTGGCTCACTATAAATACACAGATGTTTGAGAAACTTCAATGATAATGGTTATTAAGTCGTTAATGAATTACTGTACTTTGTGTTAATATGACCTGATTACATAGACCTGCCAATGTCTGGTCATTGCTGGCTATGGGTGTTCTAGGGATCCTCAGAAATTGTAATAGATTGTATGGAGGGAGGGATTTATTTCAGCATGAAATTTGTTTTCATAACTATTTTCCTAGCTCATATAAGTAAAATTGCAACTGGTATCTGTGAAATTGTACTTTTAAAATATCACCATTTAAACTTCACTGTCTAGTAATCAAATCAAACTAAGAAATGTACATATAGCTACGATATAGTTAAAGGAATTAAGATTCTTACAGTTTAAATCTGTTCAATTTAAAAATCAACTTAGGGTGAAAAATGTACGTTTAAAAAGCTGCTGTATTTCTTTAAAAACAAAATTCTTTAAAGTGCATTTGCATTTCTATTCAGACTTAAACAAGCATCAAGCATTGTACATGTACAGCATCCCAAATATGGGATGTGGTAATTACTTGTCTCAGACGTGATCAGATTTTTACAAGATTTTCAGATAAACTGGTCATAAACTGGCATGCTTTGTGTGACAACTAGCTATACAGATCTCATCGCCTCACAATGCAATTTATCCAAATTAATGATACTTCTCAGACACACGTTCAGGTCCATTTGTTGATAAAGAATACCTGACGATAGAACTGAAAGGACACTATAAACTGACGGTTTACACGTACAGGTTTTTGCCGAGGACCTCCGCCGTCTTTCGTTTCTGGAGCTCGGTCATGTACGCGATGATGCGAGTGTTGGACGTTAGAAGATTTCGGGAGGCTTCCAACATCTGGGCGGGGTGTTTGGTCGCAGCCAACAGCTTGGCTGTCCCCTCTCGCATCTTAACCTCATGGTCAATTTTCTGCTGAAGGTCTGTGTCCTGAAATACACAATATAGTAGGCATCCAATGACTTGTTCAGTGATTGTATAACGTAGGTCATGTCTGTAGGACATAAATGACATTGATTTTCCTGAAAATAAAAATATAGAACTAGACAAGAGATCCCAGAGGGATCTTGGCATCCACCTTTGTACCATCTTCATTAGTTCTTTGTCAGTTCGATCTTTTCTCTTCTTTCCTCTAATCTGTTTGATCGAGTCATGTTAACAGTAAATGCACCTTGAGGTAACTTTTGATCTAAACTTAATACTGATGTGTATGAAAGCCAACCTTCAAAGTGAGTTTGTCATTTCACATATTTACTAGTACAGTACTTAATGTGAAAGAAATAGAATCGATCATTGCAATATGAGAAAGATCTGTTTAGTTCTTCTTTTAATCCATTTTGTTTTTATGATCAGTCTCAAAATATAACATACACAACGAGGGATCAAGGGGAACCTACATTTAAAATTTGAGAAAGATCCCTCCCGTACTTCCCGAGAAATAGCGATAACAAACTTTCACTATCAAAATCCAAGATGGCTGCCTGTCGGCCATGTTGTTTATCCGATCAGTCTCTAAAATTGCCCTGCACAGCTAGGACCAAGGGGAACCTACATATAAAATTTAAGAAAGATCCCTCTAGTTCTTCCGGAGAAATAGCGGTAACAAACCCACACTATCAAAATCCAAGATGGCTACCTGTCGGCCATGTTGTTTATCCGATCAATCTCAAAAGTTGCCCTGCACAGCTAAGGACCAAGGGGAACCTACATATAAAATTTGAGAAAGATCCCTCTGGTACTTCTTGAGAAATAGCGATAACAAACTTTCACTATCAAAATCCAAGATGGCTGCCTGTCGGCCATGTTGTTTATCCGATCAGTCTCAAAAGTTGCCCTGCACAGCTAAGGACCAAGGGGAACCTACATATAAAATTTGGGAAAGATCCCTCTGGTACTTCTTGAGAAATAGCGATAACAAACTTTCACTATCAAAATCCAAGACGGCTGCCTGTCGGCCATGTTGTTTATCCGATCAGTCTCAAAAGTTGCCCTGCACAGCTAAGGACCAAGGGGAACATGCATATAAAATTTGAGAAAGATCCCTCCGGTACTTCTTCAGAAATAGCGATAACAAAGAATTGTTTCCGGACGGAAGACGGACAACGGACGGACCACGGACCACGGATGCAGGGTGATTTGAATAGCCCACCATCAGATGATGTTGGGCTAAAAATGTCTGTTAGACATGAATGCCCTAGTTTCCATGCAAATAACATGTGCCATTTTTTGCCACATTTCTATAAATAGTAACAGTGACACTGACCTTTGCTTCCTGAAATACAAATTTAAACTCATTTGTTTCATCCTTGATCATGTACAAATTTTACGTAAAAAAATCAAAATGTATCAGCAAAAAGTTGCTATAGTGATTGACAACTTTTGTAGAAAGAATGGTAACACTGATGTCCCCACTTATGAAAAAGATGGCGGGGAGGGGATCATCCAAAACTGATGCTGCAATGGACAACATGCCTGTCCATCACATCAGCTCAGACACTCTGTACCAGGTGATCAGCCAGTGACAGCAGACACAAGAGTATCAATTCAAACGCTGTATTAATTACTGTAAACCAACCAGAAAGATTATTTTCAATGTTAAAGAGTCACTTTAGCCCATTTAATTCCCCATTTATGAAACAAGCTAGTGAACCTAAATGGCTTACAATTAAAAATAAAACTCCAGCAAGACATTTGTCATTGGTAAGGATGTGCATACTTTTCATATCATTTTCACTACCATGTATTTAACTGATGATTATAAGTTAAATACATTATGTATATTTCTATATTAAGAGCATAGATGACACATGAACAGTAGGTTGAAGCATAGCTCCGGGAAAATCTGCCAAGAATAAGTGTGTATATACTGAAACTGATCTACCTTTATAATGTTTCTGTAACACTACAGTTGCACATGCACCAGCTAACACACATGACAATATGTGCATTATATATGGTGACAAAAACTAAGTTGTATCTACATAGTTACCCAGCTAGCATTGCCCGCCTTGTCCACTCCCATGCTGATACAGAGTCTGACACAGTACAGCACACATGGGCCTCTACCCGCCCCAGTGAACACCGCTATCTCCCCCCAACATCTTTTTACTTTTGTCTCCTTTAAGTTTTCCTATTAGTCGCCATGAAATTAGACTGAAACACTCAGAACTGGACCATCTGTTCAGCATCAGCTGCGCCTGCACTTCTTCATTAGTCAGTATAATCAAGAAGCACTACAGGGCACAGGTTTCATTGGCAGTCAGTATAACCAGACAATGGAATCCATCTACGACAGTGTTAATATGGAGGGAACCTGGGGCACTGTATCTCTCTCCATATAGACAGTCTACAAGATCACAATTTCCTCCATAATACATATACTCCATGTATTTCCTACGGGCCTCGATCAGTTCATTCTCTCACAGAATGGACAGTTTTCTGCCTTTCTCCATTACATTTTGTAAACAGGAAGGATTAGGTCAAAGGAATCGGTCTTTGAACTTGGAACATTAGAAACCATTGACAGTGGGTCTATGTGATGTATCTTTATTATAGACCTAAATCTATCAAATATTTTATGGACAAGACATGACCAAACAATTTTACATATTTAGTGCTTGGTAACATGGATATCAAAGAGAGAAAAATGTAGGTACATATTGTAATAATGAAGAAAGAAATTAATTTTGCAGACCTCTTTTTCCTTTACTACACAGTACATCTTTATTGAATCGTACTTGCACAGGTCATCATAGCAAAACAGTTCACAGAGAACTTGGCTCTTTAAGTAATTGGTTCTGGTAGACCTGCAGTAACAAATTTGAGCCCTCAGTCCTTTAACATGCGCAGTCAATTCTTTCACAAATGTGTAGCACTCCAGACTATTAATTACATATTAGCTACAAGCCATATACCAGGACTGAAGATCTAGGCCATTCTTTTTAAAGGAGAAGTCATAACAAATTTGATGCCTGTGACATGTGAATCAACATCACCTGGATATCCTTCCCATAACATTTGTTTATTATGGTATGGGTTAGGTGATTTAGAAAGAATTAGGATGGACAAATCGGACAAGCCATACTATATTTATATGTTCCTTCATAAGACAGGCATTAACTCATTCACCCCTGAAGACACATTTGAACTCTTCCAATTCAAAGGTTGGAATAGTTCATAATGAATTTCAGGGGTGAATGAGTTAAACTTTCTCAATGTCATTTTCTTGGGTGTTGTATATCAGCCCCCCCCCCCCCCCCCCCCCCCAAAACACTCACACATACAACATACATTAACAGTAAATGTTTTAAAATGTCAGAACTTTGATGATGGGAACGGTTTCTATAGATTTTGGTTCCTGCTGACTTCTATAAACACAGGGATCAGGTTGTGATCAGCTGATAGGGAGGAGCTGAGGTCACCTAGTCTGTAAGTCTGTACTACAGCCCACTTCAGTATCTAGGCCAGTGTATCTACTAAAATCCTGGTTAATTATATAACCAGTTCCAACAGGTCGAGTTTATCACTTTGTATACCAATAAAACAGTTGACTTTCTGATATCAGTGCACATTTGATTGAAATTTCACTTCCATAATTAGTTGCACAGCTCATCGACGTGTGAGAGATTTGAACCACATGCTGACACACACACACACACACACACACACATATATATATATGAGAACCTGCAGGTATTAAAATGGATGTAATATACAACTTTAAAGGAAATAACATTTTTATTTCCAGAACTTTTTTATACATACAATTGTATCTATATATTACATATATGCATTTATACATCCTCAATACTCCAGGGGTTACACTCATTTCATCCCTGGAATATGTCACTGCAAAACTGAAGGCACGCGGCTAGCTATTTAATTGGTCTCGGGTAAAAGAACCTGATCAATCGCTAAACTAATACCTGTCCTTTGGAAATTACATAAGAGCGACACCCAACTTCAAAGCCAGTTCATTTTACGGTTGCATAACCGACAGATTATTAATGTACATTAAAGGATCAAAGCAGATTTCCTGTCTGATCAACAAGCTAGTACACACTGAGCCTTCAATTTTGCTATATGACATATTTCAGAGGTGCAGAGAGCGAAAGTCAGCGAAAGTGAGCGTAACCCCTGGAGTATCGAGGATGGCATTTATATAGGTATGAAAAATATAATCAACAAGTGTGTGTATTATGGTGGAATATATATAGATGAGAAAAAATATTGGGGAACATTATAACAAAAGCAGGCTACTATAAAGTGTGTTCTCCTTATCAGGTATATAAGTGAAGGCAGTCAGAAATTTGCATTTCCTGTATTTTACTGAGTTGTCTCCCTTTCATACCCAACCCTTGGCCTTCAAATTGTTACCCTCTTCACTTAACAACTGTTTTGTTGTTTGTCAAACTTAGCAGTGGCTAATATAACACCAGTGTCAACAGAACTGGGACTGACTGATCCATGACCAAATTATTCATTTCAGCAGATTTAAATATCTCCTTGTAGTCGAAAATGGATTTTTGATAGGATTTTTATGTGGGATCAGTTATAGATGAAAATGGCTGTTGTAATACTGTTTCTGTGTTTTCTAGTCGAGTGCCTGCTAAGGTACGTTTTATAGCCGCTATGGTGGACATCCTACAGCTACAGCCCTGTCATCATTTCTTCACTATTTAGCCACTAGCTAAAGGTTTTAAATAAATATCATTAAGTCACTTTGTAGAACACTTTCCTTTGAGTCACTGTTATGTAAAATATCATTATATCTTTTGAGGGGTATTTAGTTTGTTCATTTCCTGGGCACCTTTATTCCTAAAATGCTGTTACAAGTAAAAGCAGATTAAGATATTGCTATGCCAGTTGAATATAAGGTATACATATATATATGTTAACAGTTCTTGTAATGTATAACTAGGGTTCAGATGTGTTTAGTATTAACTCATTCACCCCTGAAATTTCATAATGAATCATTCCATCCATTGATTTTGAAGAGTTCAAATGTGTCTGCAGGGGTGAATGAGTTTAAGAGACATTGATAGAGTTATTCTATAAATTCACACAAATTTCAACAAAATCGTGTTCCTATATGTTTTATAAGTGATTCTTCGAAAACCCTAAAATTTAGCGTTAAAAAAGGAATTGCTTCACAATATAGATACGTTACTAATAAATGAATTACTTAACCAATCCACCCCTGAAGTCACATTTGAACCTTACCAAATCAAAGACATGAGCAAGTCCAACTTAAATATGTAGGAGTGAATGAGTTAAGCAAGTTCGAGTTCTGTTAGATCAAGCTTAAGGTCATCAGCATACACTGAAATGAGGAACGAGCGGAGTCAAGGTTATGCACTAAAATATGCTAAAGGACATTGAGAATTTTAAGTTAATCAGGCCAATTACAAACAAGCCTTTTGGCTGTCACAGAGCTGTCGCTTTGCTGTTCGCTGCACATAAATTTTCCAGAATATCCCAGACGGTGTCAACTTGTAACCACCCCCTATAGTTAGTGCTCACACTAAATTGTTCTTGCTCATTAACTCAAACACAGTGTCCTTTATATGTCCGGACATTGGGGACCCAATCTGATGGTAATCAAAATGCCCTTGGATTATTTTTAACCAAGAGCTGTCAGATATAGAAGTTACCATGTACCAGTGTGCAGTGTCTTAAAACTACACCGTGACTGGTCAGGAATATATGGTCTGTGGTAGACAGATATCCTTCATCCTATACGATTATTTGTTTATACTTGTATGGAATTGAGCAGGTCTAATGTGTTGATCATGTAACTTTGGTTAGGAGTACTTGCTAAAGTCAATATAAGAAAAAATAAGTGATTTTCGTTGACTGATGTCCAGTCTAGGTCCCCGGTAAAAAATCCATTGCACCAATTTATTATTCTCCGCGGTACATGCTCAACTATAAGATGCCAATACAATTTGTACATAATCCTCTGTACCTGTACCACTATAATATGTTTGTCTGTGGTACATGACCGTCTGTACCGGTACCCATATAATGTACATGATCGTCTGTACCTGTACCAATATAATATGTCTGTCTGTGGTACATGGTCGTCTGTATTTGTACCAATATAATATGTTTGTCCGTGGTACATGATCTTCTGTACCTGTACCAATATAATATGTCTGTCTGTGGTACATGGTCGTCTGTATTTGTACCAATATAATATGTCTGTCTGTGGTACATAGTCGTCTGTACCTGTACCTATATATTATGTCTGTCTGTGGTACATGGTCGTCTGTACCAGTACCAATATAATATGTCTGTCTGTGGTACATGATTGTCTGTACCAATATAATATGTCTGTCTGTGGTACATGGTCGTCTGTACCAGTACCAATATAATATGTCTGTCTGTGGTACATAGTCGTCTGTACCTGTACCTATATATTATGTCTGTCTGTGGTACATGGTCGTCTGTACCGGTTCCAATATAATATGTCTGTCTGTTGTACATGATCGTCTGTACCAATATAATATGTCTGTCTGTGGTACATGATCATCTGTACCTGTACCAATATAATATGTCTGTCTGTGGTACATGATCGTCTGTACCTGTACCAATATAAAATGTCTAACTGTGGTACATGATCGTCTGTACCTGTACCAATATAATATGTCTGTCTGTGGTACATGGTCGTCTGTACCAGTTCCAATATAATATGTCTGTCTGGGGTACATGATCATCTGTACCTGTACCAATATAACATGTCTGTCTGTGGTACATGATCGTCTGTACCTGTACTAATATAATATGTCTGTCTGTGGTGCATGATCGTCTGTACCTGTACCAATATAATATGTCTGTCTGTGGTACATGATCATCTGTACCTGTACTAATATAATATGTCTGTCTGTGGTACATGATCGACTGTACCTGTACCAATATAATATGTCTGTCTGTGTTACATGATCGTCTGTACCTGTACCAATATAATATCTCTGTCTGTGGTACATGATCGTCTGTACCTGTACTAATATAATATGTCTGTCTGTGGTACATGATCGACTGTACCTGTACCAATATAATATGTCTGTCTGTGGTACATGGTTGTCTGTACCTGTACCACTATAATATGTCTGTCTGTGGTACATGGTCGTCTGTACCAATATAATATGTCTGTCTGTGGTACATGGTCGTCTGTAACAATAAAATATGTCTGTCTGTGGTACATGATCGTCTGTACCTGTACCACTATAATATGTCTGTCTGTGGTAAGTCGTGTAATGACTATAAAGCACTGAAAGCTTTGTTATAATACAATAAAGGCACAATGGTCAGCAGATAAAACACAAGTCACTTGTAAACAGCCAGCTAGCTAGCTAGGTCTTGTACAGAAACGCATACAGTATCAGAGCTCCATATATACTCATGATCATACACCATTGAAGCTAACCAATAAATCCTCGGTGACAGTTTATGTTAGAAACTTGCCCAAATCTATATAAATACCCCACAATGCGTTTGGAATTTTCCTGGACATTTCTTCACAATAAAAAACAACAACAATGATATCTAATTACCTAATAGTGTTAATTAAATGGATGTCCATATTATATATATACCAATATATGATGACACTCATTTTCCTATCTCCTCATTTAATTAGCATGTTGATAAGCACTTGTGACATCTTAATAATGTATCGGGACTAACTCACCTTAAGACTTGCCACCAACTGGCGGAGGTAGAAAAGGCTTAGGTCCTCAAGGATGATAGGGGAGGTAACTTCATCCTCCGAGCTAGCTTTGGAGGATCTAGAGGAATGTGCCAATGCCCCGATAGGCAGACATTTATCCATAGTTAGTTAAAAATCTTTCACAGCTCCGCTGGAGATCTTTTATTAGCTACTAATTTCCATGACTCAATGTAAACATCCAGTATTAAACCTATTACATCCGTAATTACGAAAAATAGTGTGTTGATAACGGAGCGTTTATCCACTAAACGCTACGTTTGTATATGTGTGCAGCCTCCAGTACAGTACTGTTATGTAACCATCCCAATGTCGACACAATGTTGTTGTCTTATCAGGAAATCTCCACAAAAAGATAGTTAGGAACTTCTCAATCAGGCCGACAGATACAAGTCAGGTACAAATCCCAGATCAATCTACCTCCGTATTGATTGCTAAAACAGAAAGTGTTCATCAATTTCTACTCATTCCCGCCTCATCAGACCTTAAGCCACGCCGTATTTCTGTAAACATACACACATTCTTTGGGAAACATTAGGTTTGTTCTCCAATGGAAGCAACTGCCTGTAGATCTACAATATTGGAAGGAGCCCAAACTATCAACACATCACAGTAAGTGTAAAGATCCCACTGTCCACATCAATTACCCCACAAAAGTGTGCTCCAATATAGACATCTAGCTTCCTCTCAGCAGATATATAGGCAATGACATCAAGCTTTCCCCGACAGATCAGCTAGAAACGTAAGCTTCGGTTAAATTCCTCAAAATGTCAGATAAAAAGTTAAATTGGTTCCTGCCTCGTCTATCTACACACCCTTTTTTAAATCTCTGATAACTTTTGAGATAGAAACCAGGAAATTTACTCCCAACAGTGAGCAACAAAAGGTTAACGGTGTAAATACCCTTCAGGATATATCTACACACAGGCCTACAGCTAAAATACGTTCTGAAATACCCAGATGAGCAATCTTCAATTAAAACTGAAGTCAATCACATTACCATTTATAATCTGTCAATCAAACATTATCAGCTCCTAATTATCCCACTTATTGGATCAACATGGACAAATTCATTGTGAAAGTATGTGGCAGTACTTATTTTATCTATACAATTCAGCTTCTGGTTCTATTTCTGGAATAATTATGACAATAATTTACAGAGTTTAAACAAAACCCCAAAAATTCTCTCCTAGTGGGCAAGTTACCAAACCAGAGTCTGGGGTGTCTAATAATGGTATGAGGTTTTTGTCTGGGGCATCAATATACCTATATATCTCTTACCTGTTAAATAAGAACATTCAAATCAGAACTTGACTTATAATTTCTATCATTCGGGCAAAATACCAAATGGCCTTTGGTTTGTTGAGGCTGGTGGTGATTGATTGAGCTGTGGTAGCAGCTACCTTATACTTGTACCAGTGATCATGAGCTATGGGGTACAAAACCGCTATACACCTGTTCAGGTGAGGCAAACTTAGGGATCTGGAGAGACAGACCCTTTTTCTTCTATCAACTGCTGACACCAGCCTGAACCTTAGCGGTCGGAAGTCTGACTAATATCAGTGTCAACAATATATATCCTGTTTTGCTATAAGATATCCAACCACAGGGAAAATGTTGGTTAAACTGGTGAATGACTGTGTTAAATAATACAGTTGACTACAGCAACACCTCGCCTCCCACTCACTCCTCAACGATGGTTTATCATAAGACAGTGTTTCTTAATAACAAAGGAAGTTATCAATTTTAAACAGTATACTACAGGCGTACATTTATATCTATATTGTCACCTATGACAAAGAGACGTGAAAATATTTACTGAAGGAAATATTTAAATGAGAACCAGTAACGGGTTGTTTCACCCCAAATTGGACCTTGCTGGCTTAATCAGACAAATAAAACAATACTGCTGATAACAGATTTCACTCCAGACCAACACACTACAGTTTTATGGTGCTAATTTACCACACACAGCCTGGATATAAAACTCGGATAAAACTAACACAAAACGGCACCGATAAGGTACTATGATAATGTGTACTCGGGATTACAAACTTTGACCCCAGTGACACACACCTAGTATCAATAACAATCAATTCAATGGCCAGATCAGTGTTATTGCAATAATCAATTTCCTATTTACAACAAGTGTCACAATACAACAGCCATTGATAAAACCCAGTGTAAATAAACAACTCCTACATTCTGGGCAGCGCTGAAACCTGACATAGACCCTTAATTTACCAAACCTCAACCGAACCCAAAACTACAAACACACTTTTGTATATTTTTTTTCAAATTTAGAATTTCTAGATAAAAAAAAAAAAAGATTATAAAACTGAAGTATGAGCTATTCCTTGGCACCACACCTGTATAGGGAACACCTGTATAGGGAACACCTGTTTCTATGAATGCCAAGGGTCTATAATCTCCTGCAGATTAAAAAAACTAATATCTACTTAACTCCACACACTGTTGAAAGACGTTGCTCTTACTTTTTAGACGGCCTAGTATTATTTGATGTATATGATACATACTCAGGTAAGACCAGGCATAACATCCCACACACTAATCCATCTTTGATGTGAGCAAAAACAGGTGACGATCTGCCACACGTAGGTAAAACAGGTATGTTATCAGACGGACAAGATCCGGTGAAGGTACAACAGGGGTCTCCTATGTCTGTGCCCTGCTATAATCTCTCCCATATGCTACTACTGTGACCACGATATCTGTGTGTTAATTGTTCCTAGATAACACTGTTTCCACTTTGAGCCTATTGTACAGCTATTTAACCTGCAGCTGTACTACTGTACCACCTAGGCATTTGTCTCAATTACTCAGGTGGAAACATGTTAGAATACATTGGGGTCAGTCAAATAGTCAGTGCCGGTGTAAGTGGTCCTTCCCTGTAGACAATAGACAAACTGTCCAGCCTCCGTAACAATCCAGGTGAAATATATTGGTCTCTCCCTATAGACAATAGACAATTGGTCCAGCCTCCGAAACAATCCAGGTGAAATAAATTGGTCTCTCCCTGTAGACAATGGACTAACGGTCCAGCCTCCGAAACAATCCGGGTATAATACAAACGTACAGCCTCCAAGTCAATCCAGGTGTAATATGGCGGTCCCTCCCTACAGAAATACTGTGGTGATCCGCAGCCTCCTGATCAATGCAACTGTTGTGTATATGTTCAATAAAACACTGTATCGCGTAGCTGAAGGCCAGAGAAAAAGTTTCATTGACACACAATAAACTTCTTGTGCGTGTGTGTGTCACTCAGCAATCTGCTACTCTCACTCTTTCATCTCCTCTATAAACCTGTTCACATCTGTCCCAGATAACAGATATCTAAACACATGTTTGAGCGAAAGTCTGGACATACTTCATATGTGTGTAAAAGAAATTCCTCTGAATGACAAGATTATTTCATCAATGCCATGATGTACCTCGACATCTAAACTGAGATCTCCTACACATACTAATGTCAACATTAGGAAAAAGACCTACCGGTAAGATAAAAGTTTCCCTTTTGATCCATACATAAAGGTTCACATTTGTCTTGGGTAAATAAACACTCTGTGGTATAGTCCAGGCGACTCTCTGACAATGTTGATGTCAATATGTTGTATTCACTTTTCAATAACTTCACTATCACTTCGGATCACATTCTGCCATCACCGTGTTTTATCGGCCGTCGATGACGCCTAGGTACACAGGATGTTAGGTAATGATGAGGGTGTTTAGAGGGCCCTCCACCACACTCGCCCTGTATATGTTCCACCCTTTTGTGTTGTTCCTGGCCCCTTTGTGTAGTAGTCCTGGCCCTCTTCTGGACTTTCTACACCCACACCACCTTGTACAGAATGTTTACCTGAACCTATGACCCGTAAAAAGTCCACAAAAGATAAGCTGTCCAGCTTTAAATCAGCAGTGTGGCACCCTCTGTAAGCCCATAAACCCATTCAGGTTTCGGTGTGTACTAGTAGCTCCTCGTCCTTATGTCTGTACGATATCTCTATACAAGCCGTGTTATTACACCTGGACGAAATTTACATCAAGTATACATACATATAACCTATAGCTTTCACTTATACACCTATAACACTCAATGTTATCCATACATCTTCCCCATATAGCTTCTTTATCCACAATGAACTGTATTCATTATGAATACTAGCTCTGTACGCACAAAGTTTCACTTGACAAATTAAACCTAAGTGTTTCAATTTTCACCACCTTCCAGGTAAACAATATTACCTGTATATCAAATTAACACCTGGTCAATGTTTCCAAATTTTTTCACCTTTTCTATTCAATATCACCTAAATTTGTAACAAGCCCTGGAGAAATGTCAAATTTCACCTGTGGGCTGAGAAGGAGCTGTCAAATTGAATGACTCGATGAATAGAGCCCATTATATATATACTAATTAGTATTAGGTGACATCACTGGAACCAGTCTCCAATATAACTGTAGACTGACAACAAAACATTGCTTATCAATATGCTTACAGGTATATCCTTTCAAAACCAATTAAATTAATTTGTATAAAGAATCTGATTTCCTTCCGATAAGATCTTAGGTGTTTCTCTGCTTAATCATTTCCTAATGATTTAAACTGTATCACTTATCTATATGTAATAAGATTATAGAGCTGAATTAGTTTATATATTCTACACAATTGTACAAATTATTGAATTGTGAATAAAGCTACATACAATGTGCTATTGCTAGTATTAAGTTGAAAAGGTACAGGTATATGTATATCCTTCCTTTATCTTTTCCACAATAGAAGAATGTCTTGATTAAAAAATACAATGAAGAAAAAATGGTCTTCAAAAGATAAAAACAAAAACAAACAAAAAACTATAATTATCTATAATTATTTATGAAGTAAATTAATACCTGCACACAGCCTACTGACAATAATTCACAGGTACAGGTTATAATGTCCTACTATACACGTACATGTACAGTCAGACGGACACATCATCACCCACCAAAAGCAAACACTATAACTATTAAACTGCGTTTATGAAATGCTACATGTATCTATAGCTACTGCTAGGGCAGTACATGTACCTGGGTACTCATAATTACAGATCAAGTTTGGTTTGGACTCTGGGTATAAAACAGAGTTTCTGGATATTCAGCAATGGGGTGTTCTCTATTTCTCCACTTTTTAGAGAACAAAGTCAGGTGCAACATGTTGATACAGGAAGACATCAATAAAGATTTTAAGTTCAACTTTCTGTTGATTCTTTGCATTTAGTAATTTTAGAAATCAAATAACTTTCCCTGAATTCTGAAGGGTCAAAACGCATCAAATAGAAAAGACTTTCGTCCTTTCAAGCCCAAGAGTCAAGTCTCATTTCAGAGGGTCAAAATAATCTCAAGGGTTCATGTAAAGCCCTGATCAATATTCAACACTAAACACACAATACCATCAATGATATCACACAAACACCATTAAGTTATTGTTATATCTAAAAGTGATTACCATATACCTGTATATGACCTGTCCATCATTTGTACCTGTAGTCTATAAGATGGACACCTGACACGAAGCCCCATCATCAGTCAATGACCCCTGGAGGTCTTTAGGTGTAAAGGTCATGATGATGACACCTTGCAACCTGATCTCCTACATCCTTCGTTATAATACAATCTCCTTTACTGTTAAAAGTATTGATCATATTGACATAGACTGAAAAAAGTAAGACAGGTAATGTGTATGATCAATCCCATCTCAGCAAGCTCCAACATTTCTGTGAATCCAAACAGATATATTTTCTAAAACCTTAGACACAACCTATAGCTGACAGTGAGGCTATACAGCAGTCCTCAACACTATGGTCTGTCACTCACAACCTATAGCTGAAAGTGAGGCTATACAGCAGTCCTCAACACTGTAGGGTGGGTCACTCACAACATATAGCTGACAGTGAGGCTATACAGCAGTCCTCAACACTGTATGGTCTTTCACTCACAACCTATAGCTGATAGTGAGGCTTTACAGCAGTCCTCAACACTGTATGGTCTGTCACTCACAATCTATAGCTGACAGTGAGGCTATACAGCAGTCCTCAACACTGTATGGTCTTTCACTCACAACCTATAGCTGATAGTGAGGCTTTACAGCAGTCCTCAACACTGTATGGTCTGTCACTCACAACCTATAGCTGACATTGAGGCTATACAGCAGTCCTCAACACTGTAGGGTCTGTAACTCACAACCAATAGCTGAAAGTGAGGCTATACAGCAGTCCTCAACACTGTATGGTCTGTCACTCAGAACCTATAGCTGAAAGTGAGGCTATACAACAGTCCTCAACACTGTAGGCTGGGTCACTCACAACCTATAGCTGATAGGGGGGCTATACAACAGTCCTCAACACTGTAGGCTGGGTCACTCACAACCTATAGCTGATAGGGGGGCTATACAACAGTCCTCAACACTGTAGGCTGGGTCACTCACAACCTATAGCTGATAGGGGGGCTATACAACAGTCCTCAACACTGTAGGGTGGGTCACTCACAACCTATAGCTGGTAGGGAGGCTATACAACAGTCCTCAACACTGTAGGGTGGGTCACTCACAACCTATAGCTGATAGGGGGGCTATACAACAGTCCTCAACACTGTAGGCTGGGTCACTCACAACCTATAGCTGATAGGGGGGCTATACAACAGTCCTCAACACTGTAGGGTGGGTCACTCACAACATATAGCTGACAGTGAGGCTATACAGCAGCCCTCAACACTGTATGGTCTGTCACTCACAACCTATAGCTGACACTGAGGCTATACAGCAGTCCTCAACACTGTACGGTCTGTCACTCAGAACCTATAGCTGAAAGTGAGCCTATACAGCAGTCCTCAACACTGTATGGTCTGTCACTCACAACCTATAGCTGATAGTGAGGCTATACAACAGTCCTCAACACTATGGTCTGTCACTCGCAACCTATAGCTGATAGTGAGGCTTTACAGCAGTCCTCAACACTGTACACTTTGAGTGTTGGTTACAAAATCTTGCACACATCTCAAATATACAAATATATCAATAACAGTATTGTATAACATAAGATACCATGGTACAGAAAAAAGCAGACCCTCTGAACATATTGGACATTTACATTTGTATATTAAGAATGTTAATCCCTTCCGTTTCTTAATTTTAACATAAAAATTCAGAAATTCCGTTGTCTATATATGTTATACACTTGTATAACACTACTACCATTCTATTCATGAACCAAACTTTTAGGAGTCAAATTTTCACTGTTTCAAGCATAATGAAGGACCATTTGTTATGAAAACTTAAAAAAAAACCACACTAATAAATCAAAGTGAACAGTCACGCGGTCATTTTAACAGATGAAATCACCATTCAAACTGCAGTGTGTGAATAAACATGCTATTATCATTACTGTAAATCTGGAAGTTTGACTATAATTTACCATGTCAAATAAACCAGAGCTAAAATATTAACCTTTAGGGTTAAAAGTTCAGAAAGGTTACATTTTGTAAATGTGAAGTTTTCAAAAACGGATGGGTGGATAATGACAAATCAACAGGAATCACTAAATGACCGTGTCACTTTGATGAATAACAGCTGCCACATAAATAACCATAAAACAGGGTGGCCATGTTCTTGTCACCTTGTACAATACCTGCTGTCAAATAAAGAACCGTAAAACAGGGTGGCCATGTTCTTGTCACCTTGTACAATTTAATACCTGTCAGGTACTGATTATAGCTAACTATTCATGAAATACGAGTCATATGACCTTGAGACCAGGTGATCAGTTAAAACATCCATCATCTACAAATGTGTTTTTATACGCTTAATTATAAAATAAAAATATGCAAAAAAGCTGTCAGTCACCCCAACCCCACTGTTCATACAAGTACTGCATTGACATGGGTCTATAAATGTAAAGGCAAACCCCACTTTGAATTGATGCATATATATTTTACCAAGCACACAATGAACTAGGTAGTCATGTACATAGAATTTCTCTAACCCCAACCCAGGACCTTCACACCTTACTCTTTAACCCTTTCATCCCAATGTAACTTTAGTAGACTCTACCATGTATTGATATGGACAAGTCCATTATGGCCTACAGTGGCGAAAAGGTTACTTAAAGCCTACCTTACTTTGAACCAAGACAGATTATACATATATGTACCAACTACAAGTAGCTCTATTGATGTGCAACAGGAGAAAACAAATGCATGACCAGACGGGATTCGAACCTGGGACCCACTGAACTCTATAGACGGACTCGATACCTACATGTATTGAGCTACCTGTGGCGAATGGCCCAGTCCAGTTCCAATCCATTTCTTCTTCCTGTTTCTTAGTCTTTGTCCTTGAAGACAACACTATTTACAACCCATGTTTAATAGGTACCCCCCTTGTCAATGCAAGCACTCATCAAGTACTTGAAACAAAGGTTGGTCACAGGTACCAGTATAACAGGAGAGAGAAATGCACAACCCGACAAAGATTTGAACCAAGAACTGTCAGAACTCCCCGAAATACCCGGTCCCGCTACAAATGTATCCTCCCCTTGTACTATCACCTACACTAATCACTTTTTGAAGCAAGCTTCTCTCTAAGTCCGTACATATGACACAGGAATACCATATTCACTAATAATTATAAGAAGTTGTGTAAAGTAGTATGTATATGCACCCCTTTCAACCCCTCCACTTCACGATTTATACATTTGTAATTACTTTTTACAAATTGTAGCTTTAATTGATGTGTATATATGCATGTCAACAGCAAATAGCCCCAATTTTGGTTATTAAATGGTGATAACCGTGACAAACACGTTCAATCAATAAATAATTACTATGAAAGTAGACACCAAAACTTCAAGAAGATAATCTTTTCTGCAGGCTCCGACACTTAAAAAAAGAGCCAGTTAGCCTTTGCTGCTGATTCAGTGAACTTCCCTATTGACATCTCTCTGCCACAGCCATTTCAGCTATAAAATCAATGAGGCCAACATAAAAGAGGGATTTGTAATGGTAATTTGAGCAAATATAAACCAATATCGGAGGTGGCCTAATCTCTGTAACGTACAGAGCCACGTGCACATGCACGGGACGCACAGACAGACATCTGCCACCTGGACCACTGCAGTTAAATATGAGTGTTTGCATGAACAGTCAGATCTGAACTTTTATGTAAGACAACAAAATACACGGCTGATTTAGGTTTTTGTTTGGCATCATTTCCCCCTTTTAAGATAATTCCTATTTTAGTACCCCTTGTTCACTTGTTTCCTTCCCC
>NW_018407435.1:2005693-2012875 GCF_002113885.1 Mizuhopecten yessoensis
CCCCCCCCTCCCACCTCCTCTGCTGATTTGGAAGTCTTTGGTGCACTACAGCTGGAACAAATTAAATTGTTGTTTGGTGATTAAAGGTCAAGGTCACTCATAAACCATGTGTATGCCACCGTAAACACCGATATTCCAAAGCCAGTCTGGTCTGGAAGAATATACATTTGTAGATATAGCTAATAAATGCTTTCAATATGATAATAAGCTATGTTAGAATTATAAAATATAAGTTTAAAGCATGTGGCGGTGTGTCATAAATCAATGGCTGGTGATCATGAAATGTGAATTCATTACGTCCGTGAAGCAGCAACGGGAACCAAATAAAACCTATGTTGTGTCATCAACTAACGCTGTATTACTGGTACAAATACAGCGGGTCAAATCTCGATGCAAGTACAAGTACAGGACTACCTATATTCAGTGACCATTCATGTATCTGATATACCGTATTTCATTTTCCATATATATATATATATATATATATATATGTTCATGGATTTTATACATATATAAACCATTTTTATTTATATGTGTACACATGTTTATTTACATATATGTAATACAAAGATCATAAAATATAACTGGTCTCAAGCTTGTCAGAATAAATTCATTTGATGGAAACTTGAAATTTAAAGTACCACATATATAACATTTTAGTAGTACTTTCTGATGTATTTAAAAAAAAAAATTAAAAAAAAAAAAAATGATAAGTATTCCCAGGAATCTTCAAAAAGATTGATATCAAATCTGCTATTTTCTTAGTATCGGCCATCAAATAGCCCAGCAGTATACCGGTACTTTAATATTAAAAACAAATGGTTATACCTTTGTTCCAGCAACTCCTCCAAGGAGGTGATCAGGAATGGGGTTGGGTATCTCGCCAGTGTCTGTCATTGCTGACCAATGGTCAAAGGTGCTTTAAGGTCGCATTGACCATGTCTTAAAATAGCTCCAGCAGCACTCCACATGTAAACATGAACACAACAGCCACAGTCTCTGGTGCCACTCTTACACCTGTGTTGTCACTTATAATGGCCAATCTTTGTTGTTTACATCGGCCCACATCACATTAACATTTTATCCCAGTAAGCGGAATTTAACACATAATTTAACACATATCTTCCGCAATGATAAACCATTTTTATCAATCCTGGTGGGTCAGAGATCACAGTTTCTGCCTATTAGAACATGTGTCAATTTTACTATTTAGCGTGTTGCTTTTAGCCAGTGTTGCAGGCTTTTCTCAATGAAAATATTCCCTATGAGCTGTTGCTGCAATGCGTATAGCCAGCTCCCCGAGTCTGGTTAGTCTGGCTGCCATGCTAATTGCTGGGGCTGGCAGTCTTTGACAATGGCTGCTGAACAGATACAGAGATGGTCCAGCTCAAAAATCAATACCCTTCCAACACTGACAAAGGGAACAAAGAAAGGCAGCTGGAGTTATTTCCCTTCCCTCAATTAAAATCTTAGGCACACAAAAGAAACACAAACCAGGTTACAAAAAAAGTAAAAGAGAATGTGTTGATCTGTTTTGTGTGATCACTCACCCTTGAAAAAAAGTCCAAACAATGATTTTCTTGTTCTATAAACTGAGTGGATTTGAAACAATTATAATATGTTAACTCTATATTTATAAATAACTCCAGGTGTTCTGAATACATTGGAATATATTCAGTTTTTCTCTTTAGAGTCTCAATCTTTCTGTGGTCACTAAATAAGGTTAACTATATATAGGTAATTAATTGCCAAACACAAAGCCATTTAGTACAACAAAGAATCTCACATTACACAATAATCAAATGCTTACCACAACCAATATAATATTTCACTGTTTGTTTGGTAAGAGCAATACCTCCTTTTATCACATATAATGTAGCGTGTTATATACCCATGTCATATTGTTTTGCGTATAAACCCATGTAATATGACCTATCAGCCCTGTGCTTGGTTGTAAGTTTCAATTGTTTCAATTGTGACGTCACGCCTAGGACAAGTACATGACGTCTCAGACTTACGCACTGGAGTCAAAATGGCGGGTTTTTACATTTCAAGGTTGCATGATTAATGTCGTTTTACACGAATAAATGCCACAAATCTTGGATTATGTGATAAAAAGGATCTTACACTCGTTTTCATTTCATATGAAATTTATGAAACTCGTCACAAATGTTTCATTTAAGCTCGCCAGAGACTCGCTTAATTGAAAAATTCTAAGACTTGTTTCATAAATCTCATATGAAATGGAAACTCATGTAAGATCCTTTATATATATTGTTAAAATGATTTGTGGTTTGATTCTCTAATAGAACATTTTACATTTTTTTAATATACCTCCCCCCCCCCTGCTGTCCTAACACACAAAATGCTATTCGAATTGAACTCTCATTCATAACATTTCTACAAATTATTTAAGACACTAGCTATTGGGAGTATTTGATACAATTTAGGTGAAAGGAACATATTCCTCCCATAGTAGTCATTTCTCCCATAACTTGCTATGTTTGCACATTTAGTTCTTTAAGTTCAGTAATGAAATGTTTCTGTCTTACAGTCAGCAAATACACTGTATATATATATATATATATATAGTGCATACAGATTGTCCCCGCTGTGCTATTTGGGGACCGTGCCTCAGCGTGACCGATTTACTGTGTATTGTCAGAGGCTTTACAAACCATTGCTGTCTGACATTTATCCCAGTGTTTAGTCAACCTTTTTAATTTTTTGGGAAAATTTAGATGAAGAAAATTGGGGTGAAAAATATCGGAGCATAAAACAATGAACTTCCATGCGCATGATGCTTTTTAAAAGGAAAGCTGAGTTACTAGCCTGCTTTTGTTTATAAGCGATAAACATATTTACTTACTAAGCACAATACCCAGGGGAAACTTATGCATCACCATGAACACAGCTGTATAGCCATACTGCTCTCAGCAAACTGGAAAGCTGGGAGCCAACATTTTATATACATGTTTAATACCTAAATGTAGCGCACATGCAACAAGATTTATAGAAGTTCATCTCGATAGCCAGGCGATGGTATACATACCACCATAACAGATTCAATAGGTTGTTAAATGATCTTAATTGGTCCTCAATTACACATCATTACATGCTGTCTGCTGCATCTACTGCAAAAGTCATTTTTTTAGGGTAAAAGTTCATGTTTTGTAAAACATCTGTCTGAGGTATGTGCATGCCATGAGAAGCATTTAATACGCTGTATATAAAATGTTTATATATATTTATATAACTGTATATATAACCAAGGGAAGGAGCATGACATGTGTATATAGCATTTCATATAGATCATTTGCTTTTTAAATAAAATGAAATATTTTGAATACATGTTTTTAAAAGAAATGATTGTGTACTTACGGTCATAAAAACTGAGAAGTCTTCCATCCTGGTGAAACTGAGATCACATATAAATTGAAGAGTACTTAAATCACACTTGCCTCTCCTTAGCTCCACATGGAGTAATTACATATATATATATATAGCAGATCACATGGTGTGGTGCCCTGTAATTTCCAGCAGTAGCTTCAACTTTTACAGCCCTGATCAATTGTCAGCTCAAAGCCTGAAGTGTTAATGCTCAGAAACTGGACACAGGGTACATTTCACTGACCGATCAAGTTGTGAAATGGACTGTCATCCTGCCTCATAAATATAAACAAAATAGCCCTTCCTGAACTTTTCCTCTTTCCCACACTATTTTCTGTCCATAAGGGATGATATCAAAAGATTTTTACCTAAGAAGGCAACTTATTTCTGATTTTGTCAATTAAATATCACCAACAAACTGTAACTTCCCTAAGCTCACTTCACTTCATACAAACAAGACACAACGATAAATGAGCTAGAATGACCCGAACAAAATCTGGAAATAATTCCATAGTTACATCTAGCTAGAAAAACAGTTTTGAGTCGGCCCCTAACCTATAGTTTCCTGTTGCAGCAGCATGGTACAATACTTTTGCGAGGCACCCAATAGGGTTATATTTTTTAATTTTGGTTTTTCAAAATTTTGACTGTGCCAAGTTTATTTCTTTGATCAAGAAGGAAAAAAAATCTTCAAAAGGCAGGAACTTGGACAGGACATGGCCATGTGACACTAGTCTATATAAAATGGTCGGCTAGCCTTTGTGTAAATTACCTACGGTGCACAATGTTCCTGATCTGTTTGAAGGGGGTGTAATACGAGCCTTTGTACTTATTACAAGGAGCTGCAGCATTAAATTTTTCCTTGTTTGTTCAGCTTAACCCTCTATTTTTGTTAATTATTTACTCATTGGCCTTTTCAAGAAGTCCTGGTCACTACATCTTTTTACAAAAATTATGTAAAAAAAAAATTATACAATCCTGCGATTCAAAAAATGTAGGAGACACCTTGAGGCCGTTTGACTTTCTGTATCATCTTTTACTAAAATCTAATAGAAACTGATCAAGCATCCAAAATACAACCAATCTTTTTTTGTGGACAAGCTTTAAGTTACTGAGGTTTCTTAACCTAGAATATATATATATATAATACATTAACTTCTTAGTGTAGGGGAAGGTACTTGACCTACCACTTGACCCTTTTGTGTTATACCACAGACAAACTCCTTCTTACATAAGTACGTCATGTACGTGATGGAGTTAACTTTCAGTTTACATGTAAAAAGCAATGGTTTCTTACAAATATTCAAGTATACAGTCAAACTTAAAAAATAAATTCACAGAAATAAGGATAGGATGATTATTAACACACTGTAGTTTGCATTGTGATCTCATCAAATTCAACATTCCTTCATTTGTTAACTAAATTTCCTGGAGCCTGTAGAAATTGTACGAAATATACGTGTATGGACTCTGCTAGACTATGAAGACCTTATTGATATATACCATAGTTATAAAGGTGGTCACAGGGGGACATGCTTGCTTAAGCACACATACTTTTCAGACATTGATGACTGGGGTTTGATTCCCCATTCTGACATATATGAACAGATATGGAGAACGTCTGTCTATATAACCAGAGATTTTCTCCAGGTACTCTGTTTTTCTAGCTAGCTACCATATCATGATCCATATGAACTTCCATATGGCCAGCAAGTCTGATAATGTATATTTTTTCATAATTGTTGTAAAAAATAAATAAATAAATGTATATAATCTGAGGGCATTGGCCCTGTTGGACACACCACTTTTCTAATTTATCAATATCTCCAAGTAATGAGACTCATCATACTTTCCTGAAATAAATCACTGACAGTCTTAAGCTTTTGATAAAGAACAGGCAGTGGGCCAAAATGACTGGTTGAGTTCTGCTCTTGGCCTTTAATATCTTATATGTGAATTTACAAAAGTTTTCTGGTTAAAAATGTCGTTTAGACTGTTCAAATATAGAGGTTACTGATCATGATAAGCCTGTACTGATCAGTATGACTTCTATTATTATACAACATGTACATTGTAACTAGGCTTATCAATTTTTATCTGATCTTACTATTAAGTGCTATACAAATAGGTAAGTGACGGAGTGTCAACACCAAGGATTCCGTAAAGGTAGGTTTTATTTGGTTTACATGTTTAGGATATGGCTAGGCCAAGCGGCATCCGAACAATTTTACAGTATCATTTACAGAGCTAAGGTGCAAATTACGGTTCGCCATGTGACGTCATAGTAATTGTTAAGTAATCATGTGATATACAATAGAAATTGCCGGGAAATGGCATGTTAGATAACAGATCAAAGTCAATTGTTGTTAAACTTGATGCTAAAATGGAAATGCTAATAAACACATACAATCCTATGTTGGTTATTACTCGTTATTAATTTAGACGGTGCATATAATAAAATTATGAAGTGCTATGTAATATAAGAAAACAATAAGATAGGTTTTAGTGGCTGAAACCTTATCTGGTTGTGTAATAGTAATACATAATTATATGTATATATAATTATTCCAAATAATATGTAACATATATAATGCATATATATACATCTGCGCTAGCCAAGTATTCGCTTCGTATACACTCAACTTACCCTTGGCGGATAAAGTTGTGTTTACCAAGCCTTCAAATTTCCGTGCGGTGCCAATCACTCGCATCCAATGAAATCGCGTCCTACATATAGCGCTGTTGCCGAAGGAAAACAGTAATGGTGACGCACTGTACGGAAGCACGTTGCTGTTTATGTCATAGTGTTTTGCCCCCAAAAAGCGAAGATGGCATATATATTGAATTCGAGAAATTCTCAATTTTTTCCATACAGTATACATTTGAAAGTCAACAACAGCAGGTGTATATTCTACTTGCCAGATTACACCAATAAAATCACTTCTAAAATCAAAATGTTTGTTTAAATAGAAAAGAAAATTGTACAGGGAATTTTTTTAAACACACTCTGGTCTACTTTTGTAAGTATATTTACTTCAGACTGTTTAGTCAAAATTGAAAATTACCACTTAAAATTAATACATTTTTTTTTTTTATATTTGGCACTTTTTTATTTTCCCTTCTGCATAATGTAACGACAAAACGACTTGACAATGGAGTACATCAATGCGAGAGAAGAATGCTTCAATTTGACCACATATTTGTTGAACTCAAATTCTGCATTGAAGAGTAAAGATATATTTGTGTTCGATTATATATGCCGATACAAATGTATAGCTCTATTACAACTGAAGTACCATTACAGACCTGTTGCAAAAAAGACCTTTACCAAGGTTACCTATAACTACATTTAAATATTATAAAGCAACAGATCAGTAGTAAATAAATGAGTACTGCGGGGCGGAACAATATATGCATGTCTAATGCCATATATAGAGGTTACACAACGAGTGGTTGTTGAATATTGTATTTATTTCACTCGAGTTAGTTAATTTTCAAAAGTTACAAAAGACACGAGCTTTAGCGAGTGTCTTTCTGTAACTTTTGAAAATTAACTAACGAGAGTGAAATAAATACCATACTCAACAACCATAAGTCGTGTGATCTGTTTCTACCACAATCTCATGATCAGTTAAGGAATGATTTTTATTTTTTCAACATTTATGAGGTCATAACAACAATGGGTTTATGGACATATTGAATGAATCGCGTTAGCGATTCATGTAAAATATGTCCAAAAACCCATTGTTGTTATGACCTCATAAATGTTGAAAAAATAAAAATCATTCCTTA
>NW_018407435.1:2013017-2027907 GCF_002113885.1 Mizuhopecten yessoensis
AAGCACAGTTCAATAATATTTTAAGATGTAAGAATTAAGCATCTAGGTCGGTCGTTCCGAGTGAGTAGTTTTTGTAGTGTATTACTACGCAGTGTGATCAGGTTACTATCAGTTCCCACGTGCTGAGATTCTATGAACACCTGTGTTATGCATTTATGAATGTAATTTTTGTCAATGGGTCTAAGCATACAGAATGTAAATATTCGGAAATAACATACACACATGTGTTTGTTGACAAGGCTGGCGTAGTGATATGACCCATATGTAAAAAGTCACTCATTAATGTTCAAAAATTACTTCTTTTTTTTACAAATTTAATTATTGTCAAAATTAAAGTTTCGGCAACAACTTTGTGAAAAAATAAAATAGATAAACGACTTTAAATATTGAGAGTAGCAGTATTGCACTAATTTATATAAATTAACCACGGACTATATGCATGTAAGCATATCGTACGAAGTCTGCCTCCCGCCAAGTGATGAACCGTTGTAGACGAACTTATCGCTGACAATATCCAAAACCATAGGCCTACGTTTCTTCGTGATGGTTCTATGGTTGACGTTTATAGTGAAAGTTCAGCCATGGTCAGACCGTCTTAATAGCGATAACGGGACGTTGAGAGAATGAAATATTTCCTGACACTGTGACAGATCTTGTATTGGTTCCACGACGACACGCGACGGTGTGAAGTCGAAACGATATCGAGCGTCTATAGCAACTTTGCCAGAAACTAGCGATCAAATCTTTTAGTATCATCTTTTAATATTGCCTTAATAACCCCCCTTTCCGCATAACCTCACAAAGTCACCAACATTTGTCGGATGTTGACAGCCGACGACGTAAACAAAACAGCAGGTGGCAAAAAGCATGTGGAAAAAGTCTTCCTGGTCAAGGTTCATATTCTCGACCAATCAAAACTCTTGAAGGTCATATACCACGTGTGGTATATAAACCACGTGTGGTTTATAACTCATATTTATCTAACAGTCTGCGTGTTTATACAATGATCTGAGAGTGGAATAACACAGCGTGTTGTGGTAGAAAGTAAGAGTTCTAAGAGTGATTAGCTGACATGCTATAAAAGATGTAGAAGAAAATCTCCAGACAAAAATTCAAATACTGAAATGAATAAAGGGCAATAACTTTTGCAAAAATCGTTGAATCAAAATTCTTTTAAAAGGAAGACACAAATTCATATCACAATTATAATGTATACAAAGTTTCAAAAAGATTGGTCGAAAAATGTAGGAGGAGATTGCCGGACAAACAAAAGTTTACACCGGACGAACGATGCCATACCATAATACTCCCGTCAAATTTGATCGGTGTATAAAAATGGTTTCACTTTGAGAACTTCTGGATAAAAAAAAAAAAGACAAAAAATCCCAAATATATAAAGGGGAACCAACCTTGGACCAAAAAAAAAGAGAACTTGGCTGATGAAATAGACTCAGTATTTTGTTTTAATCAACATGCTATATACTGTACATGCACCTACATGTAGCTATAGCTAGTGTAATAAATAAACTTCATAGAAATTTTTAAAACAAATGTGAATTTACAATAAATTCCAAAATGTTTCATTCCAGATCATCTTTGAAAATGATTAGTTTTAAATCTATCTGATTGTCAAATGTATATAAATGGTACATTTCTTACCTTGAGGACAGTTCTAGGACCAGTTTGACAGATGCTGTTGGATCCCCGGCCCAGATACTGTAGGTACTGGAAATTGGAGTCGACCAGGGAATAGTCCTGAAACCTTCTCATCTTTTTCTTCATCACACTCATCGACACCCGTCGACGAAGTGTGCCCCGGAGGGTGGCGTTGCGCTTCAGTGGCTGGGGTGTGAAGTCTGGCTTGCTCAACCCTGAGGGTGGCTTCCAGGGAGTGAAGTCTCTACCCTGGGAATCCGTACCTAGGCGCATGTTCTCCTTATCAAGCAACTCCTGAAGGCATGATTTAAAATTAAAGTTTTAATTAGTTATCGTATCTTTTATAAAATAAGACTCAACTGTTAGTTTTAAATGTCTGTTCCAACTTTTGTCATTAGAAATAATCAGAAAAGCATATATTTATGCTCAAATGCAATAAGCAGTCATGCAGACATATGTAATGTATTGAATACTGCTTGTATAAAATTAATTAGGAAATTAGAACTGGCATAAAAACACTGTTATTACTTTGTTTTACAGAAGCTTGTTTAAAATCAGTACACAAACTTGCAAAGAAATCAGGAAGGAAAAAAATCCACTAGCCTGCAGACAGTGGAAAATGTTTAATATTTGAATTTAATATAACTCTGTATGTAATTAGGAATTTTAAGGTCAAGTCCATATACAATTTTTACCCTACATGAATTTGGATATTAGTGATCAGCCAGCACCAAAATCTAATGTTGCCCCTGCAATTGGTGTAGCTATGTTTATATTGTGTAACCAGAACTACCAGGTTTGTTTATAATAAAGTCCTGTGTAGTTAAATGACATAGGGATAAACTGAACTGACTTATTCTGCCCTATACCTATTCCCCTAGTGGTACGTTAACCCTTTCACCCCTATGTAACTTCAGTAGACTCTACCATGCATTGATATGGATGAGTCTATTATGGGTTACAGTGGTGAAAGGGTTAAGAACACTGTAGTGGTGTTGTAAAACCACTTTAACTTGATATTCATTTTGCTACATATAATACAACAGGGGACATACTGGCAAGATCACATTAATCTACCAAAAGTATAATTTGACATAATGGAGTTTTGTGTCATTTTTATGAGAAAGGCCATTCCTTGCATTGCCCCAAAACAAAAATAATTTAATTTCAAATGTTTCCCCAGTTTTTTATTTTAAGATTGACAGAGTTGCCACCCTTCCATTTATATTTCTCACACAAGAGCTATACGACAATATACATTTCATTGCTCTTATTTTTGGGATATTTTAAGTTTATTAAAAACTGTGAATACATGAATTTGTATATTATAATACATGTATAGATTTATAAAATATTAACAGTTATGAAGGTGCCAATTATTAACATAGGAAACTATATTATGTGCCATTGTCATTGGGAGAACCAAATGATTTACTGATCATAGATAGAGCATTAGTTTTGCTTTTCCACAAAACTGACAGTAAATTCCCACAGCATTCTGGGAAGGAGGTAAGAACTTTANACCCTGAGGGTGGCTTCCAGGGAGTGAAGTCTCTACCCTGGGAATCCGTACCTAGGCGCATGTTCTCCTTATCAAGCAACTCCTGAAGGCATGATTTAAAATTAAAGTTTTAATTAGTTATCGTATCTTTTATAAAATAAGACTCAACTGTTAGTTTTAAATGTCTGTTCCAACTTTTGTCATTAGAAATAATCAGAAAAGCATATATTTATGCTCAAATGCAATAAGCAGTCATGCAGACATATGTAATGTATTGAATACTGCTTGTATAAAATTAATTAGGAAATTAGAACTGGCATAAAAACACTGTTATTACTTTGTTTTACAGAAGCTTGTTTAAAATCAGTACACAAACTTGCAAAGAAATCAGGAAGGAAAAAAATCCACTAGCCTGCAGACAGTGGAAAATGTTTAATATTTGAATTTAATATAACTCTGTATGTAATTAGGAATTTTAAGGTCAAGTCCATATACAATTTTTACCCTACATGAATTTGGATATTAGTGATCAGCCAGCACCAAAATCTAATGTTGCCCCTGCAATTGGTGTAGCTATGTTTATATTGTGTAACCAGAACTACCAGGTTTGTTTATAATAAAGTCCTGTGTAGTTAAATGACATAGGGATAAACTGAACTGACTTATTCTGCCCTATACCTATTCCCCTAGTGGTACGTTAACCCTTTCACCCCTATGTAACTTCAGTAGACTCTACCATGCATTGATATGGATGAGTCTATTATGGGTTACAGTGGTGAAAGGGTTAAGAACACTGTAGTGGTGTTGTAAAACCACTTTAACTTGATATTCATTTTGCTACATATAATACAACAGGGGACATACTGGCAAGATCACATTAATCTACCAAAAGTATAATTTGACATAATGGAGTTTTGTGTCATTTTTATGAGAAAGGCCATTCCTTGCATTGCCCCAAAACAAAAATAATTTAATTTCAAATGTTTCCCCAGTTTTTTATTTTAAGATTGACAGAGTTGCCACCCTTCCATTTATATTTCTCACACAAGAGCTATACGACAATATACATTTCATTGCTCTTATTTTTGGGATATTTTAAGTTTATTAAAAACTGTGAATACATGAATTTGTATATTATAATACATGTATAGATTTATAAAATATTAACAGTTATGAAGGTGCCAATTATTAACATAGGAAACTATATTATGTGCCATTGTCATTGGGAGAACCAAATGATTTACTGATCATAGATAGAGCATTAGTTTTGCTTTTCCACAAAACTGACAGTAAATTCCCACAGCATTCTGGGAAGGAGGTAAGAACTTTATTAATTTCGTAATAAAAACTGTACACGCTTTTTCATTGATTTGGCAGCTAGAGTCCTTACACATTTTTATGTAC
Organism: Mizuhopecten yessoensis; assembly: GCF_002113885.1. NCBI lineage: Eukaryota > Metazoa > Mollusca > Bivalvia > Pectinida > Pectinidae > Mizuhopecten > Mizuhopecten yessoensis. The sequence goes on from NW_018407435.1 coordinate 2,017,579, forward strand.
TTTTATTTCTTCTGAATTTTATCACATACTTTAACTGTAAAATTCTACCCAGGAAAAGGACCAAGACACAAAGAGACACATCTCTTTCTTTTTTTTCTGAAGCTCTTCATGGCATTAGATAATAATATATTTGGACATGTACCATAATAATATATATATACACATCATATTACCACAGGTACTAGCTAGTACGGAGGGGTCAAAATACATGTCAAATAGTCAAACTGGAAGCCGGGGTTGCATGCATTCCGAATCATCCAGAGAATACATGTACCAATCTAATTAAAATTATATCTTCGCATCGCTCCCGTACTGAAGATGCTCGCATACACACAAAGAATGGAAACACACACAATTCATCGTCAATTGTTTTCCTGTTTATAACAAGTGTCGTATGTACATCTTTACATTTAAAAACATCTTATTTTAACGGTAGAAGTCTGTTGACAACATAATCATGTACATCACCAAGATTCAGATGTATTGCTGTTAGGCCGATCACACAAACGTGACACATTTGACATTCACATCTCAACTCGTTGGTCGGTTATTATTTGAAATTATTATGGCTACCGAGGATGTATCTGTACTGTACGTCTAAACTACAAATGCTTATATAAGTCACGATTTACATAAAACTACATTTAAACTTTAGGAAATGTTTACATTTTGAACAGCCGAATTTAGGCTATAAACTATAAAGAAACAAGCACCTGCTGTGCTTCTGCCTCGTGATTGAGATACAAGCATATTTGGGCAAACAAACTTACCGTCTGGAGTGGTGTGTGCATAGATTTCCTCCGTCTTTTAGTTAATTTCGTTATAAATGGAGTTTCCAAACAAAACCGCGTATCCATTGATTCAACATCTTGAATCTCCCGCTTCCGTTTTCGTACTGGTGTAGCCATTTTTCTCGTTGGCTGAGCTTGTTTTGATTTGTAACCTCATTAATGAATTATCTCAATGAGAGCGCCCTCTAGCGGGGACATAAAAACCTCGATGAAGAACTCTTCCATACACAATGTACTGTCAATAATGACACGTGCACAAAGCAACGTAACACAAATGCGTCACGGCGATATTAGCAATTAACCGGTTTTATTACAGGTACCTGAAAAAACATGCGTATTTATATTATGTCAATCAGTCAGGATCACGGGGGGTCACCCAAGGGAGGAATGAGTGTCCAGGGAGGTTTTTGCGCGCCCCGGAGTTCGTTAATCTTTTTTTTTTTACTTTTTTTCTTCTGATTCATATAAGTATGCATTTACATAGGTGTGTGCTAAATTTCAGGTCGATTGTAACAAAAGAAAGTACCTAAATATGTCGATAAATATTATGTTTACGAGGGATGAATGAGTGTCCAGGGAGGTTCTCGCGCGCCCAGGAATTTTTTATTTCATTTATTTCACTTTCTTCTTCTGATTCATTCAGGGCAGAGTATCGAAATACGTCGATTAATAAATTAATTCATGCTTATGATCAGAGACGTATAATACATCTGTTATGATGGAGGTATTAGTGTCCAGGCAGAGACGTATATATATACTGCTTTATATGTGTCTGGTCCAAGTAGGTTTTCGCGCGCCCATGAATTCGTGAATATATTTTTTTACTTTTTGTTTTCTAATATATAAATCGTTTCCATTTACCTAGATATGTGCAAAATTTCAGGTCGATCATAACAGTGCACTTTCGTACGAGTTCCTTCCCTTCCATAGTATTAGTGCAGATGTCTGCATACTTGGATAGCCGTCACCGGTGGCTCCCGAATTTGTCAAATTCTGTACAACTTTTTATTCTTCTTGATATAATATAATTACATGTATGTTGCTGCACGTTGCACTCACGATCCGCCCATTTTCGTCAATTTCTGTACAACAATGAACTTTTCAGTTTTTCTCGATACATATGACTTTGTGTAATCAAATGTTTGTTGCTCCGTAATACACTCACGATCATTTAGGTTACTATTATATAATACAACTGGATTGAGTACGTTATATGAGTTATACGTCGATAAATATTTTAAAATTGATTCACTCACCTTCAACATTACCATTGAAAATCATTTATTACGATTAGTCACGTCATTCCAAAGCAATTTCCAAAGCAGTAATTAACCCCAGTTCATGTACAGCTTAGTTATTTAGTGAACCTTTTAGGGTTCCAAGTGTTTTACAGAAATTTTGATTGCAATACTCTTACATAAGCAATATCGTACTACAGATATTTATTACTGTTAATATAAATATATTGTGTCTGTAAATCAAAACAAAGTATTTGAGACTATGATAGTAGTGTTTTGACAATATTGTTTAAAATCCGTTGTCACACTCTATTTTTTGCTTTTTCATTGAAGAATTTAACTAGACATATGTATGCACCATTTTTAGTAAAATAGTCAACAAATGTACATATCAATTTCTGTTAAAACATGTTTTGGTTAAGTATATTATGGCACATTTAATAAAATATAATGTTTCTTATTATTATAACGCTTATCATAATCACGGAATTAGATTAGATTATCTAAGTCCGTGTTATAATCAACAATATTTTCATTGTCATAGTCAAATTAGTTATTGCTTTAATTTACTTGATGAGTAATTCTTTAATTATCACTGATTATGTGTATCATTTTCGAAATACCAAGCATGTAAAATTCAATTTCCTCTCTGAAATATATATTATATACATATAACGATTTGATGTTAGGTGGGGAATGCGTTTTCCGAGTGGTTTTTTTTATATGTACTTTCTGTGAGATTCAGTTGGTCCTAAAAAGGACCGTTTAAAATCAATGTCGTCGAAGCTGTCTGGGTCAGTTGTGGTCCACCACGCAATTTCCAAAATGTGACGTCTTAGTCGTCATCGAATATCTGTTTCAGCCTGTCAAGTTTCAAGTTTCAAGTTTTATTATATCCAAATGCAACACAGCATATAGGTTACAAACATACATAATGATGTCGTTGATGCAAGTCCGTTGTTGCTCGTGGATTACAGGGCTCATGCAATGGGTTTTTTTTAACAATGGAAAAGGCTGCCTACCAGTACTTGGCATTTCTGTTCTAAGAACATCATGAATACGTCGCAGATATCATCGACGATGTCGTCGGGGTCTGACGTAACCGAAATGTCATTACCCCATTTGAAAATATGCCTTATCGTCTGCAAGGTTCTATTGTTGCGTACATCTCAGTAGGTTTTTTGACGTAACTCCTCTGATTCTAAAATATTGTTTAACAACATACACAAATTGGGAAGGAGTAATTCTTCACAGTAAATAAAGCATTCATTTAACAAACCATCCAGTCCATGTGCTTTGCCACATTTCAAATTTTGAATAGCAGATTTTACTTCATTAAAAAGAATCGGTGCATCTAATTCATCATACAAAATATCTTTATCAATAAAAATGTTGTCCTGTTGAATTGAGTCATCATTGTTTTGTACATTTGACACATTTTTAAAATGATCATATAGTTGCTCGCCTGTCAATAATGGCGAATAACCTTTTTTTCTAAGAAAACTTTCTGTAAAAATACCTAGGATTGTGTTTTCTCATATGTTCCAGCGTGTCACCTTCAGTACTTAAGTATTGCCTCTTAGACTTAGCTTCCATAAACTGATATTTTTTATTCATCCTTCCATTTAAATAAAGGTCTGCTCTCCAAGTCTTGCTCGTCTAATTCTGATCCCTTAGAAAGAACAATTGAACATATTTCCACATGTAAAGGTGCGTGGTCAGAGAATTCAGTAAAATTACAAACTTTATTTTTTTAACAATGTGAAAAAGACAGAAAGGTATTAAAAGGTAATCGATTACACTCATTCCATTTCAGCCACAAAAGTAAACTCACTAGATAGATCATAAGAATCTCTTTCGTTCATAGATTAAGTAACCTAGTGCCAAATTCGCTAGCTCCTGGGTCAGGTTTTTTTCTAACTGGTAACAGGCGTTCCTCATCACTATCGCTAGTATAAATTAACACAGATTCCATATGTGAACGAATCCGTTCATGTATATTATCCAAACAAATGAAATCATTAGAAGTTACGAGTACGACTATTGAAATCGCCAATCACCATCACCTTTTTATGTACAGAATATTCCATTAACACATTTTCTAGAACTTGGAAAATATCACATTCATATAACTGGTAATAATTGGATGAGCTGGGTGGAGTATATGTAAATATCAACACTAAGTCGTTTGTATGGGTGGTTAAGCATTGGTCAACTGTTACCGGGATAATGGTATCATACAAAGCCTCGCCTACAATCAACAAACAGTTGTACTGGACACGGTGACAAGAAAACCCAGTCCACAATAGTAATTGGATAATTACTGCCGATAGTCAGGTAGACTTACCTGTATAAACTACTGACACGGGTACTGGACCTGCTGAGAACAAAACCCAGTTCACAGCGATAACTGGATAATGACTGCCGATAATTACATGTATAATTACACACACAATTATGTTTTAACAGTTGTACTGGATGTGATAAGAACACAGTTGTATACGTTATATATCAATCAATCGNTCAAAATACATGTCAAATAGTCAAACTGGAAGCCGGGGTTGCATGCATTCCGAATCATCCAGAGAATACATGTACCAATCTAATTAAAATTATATCTTCGCATCGCTCCCGTACTGAAGATGCTCGCATACACACAAAGAATGGAAACACACACAATTCATCGTCAATTGTTTTCCTGTTTATAACAAGTGTCGTATGTACATCTTTACATTTAAAAACATCTTATTTTAACGGTAGAAGTCTGTTGACAACATAATCATGTACATCACCAAGATTCAGATGTATTGCTGTTAGGCCGATCACACAAACGTGACACATTTGACATTCACATCTCAACTCGTTGGTCGGTTATTATTTGAAATTATTATGGCTACCGAGGATGTATCTGTACTGTACGTCTAAACTACAAATGCTTATATAAGTCACGATTTACATAAAACTACATTTAAACTTTAGGAAATGTTTACATTTTGAACAGCCGAATTTAGGCTATAAACTATAAAGAAACAAGCACCTGCTGTGCTTCTGCCTCGTGATTGAGATACAAGCATATTTGGGCAAACAAACTTACCGTCTGGAGTGGTGTGTGCATAGATTTCCTCCGTCTTTTAGTTAATTTCGTTATAAATGGAGTTTCCAAACAAAACCGCGTATCCATTGATTCAACATCTTGAATCTCCCGCTTCCGTTTTCGTACTGGTGTAGCCATTTTTCTCGTTGGCTGAGCTTGTTTTGATTTGTAACCTCATTAATGAATTATCTCAATGAGAGCGCCCTCTAGCGGGGACATAAAAACCTCGATGAAGAACTCTTCCATACACAATGTACTGTCAATAATGACACGTGCACAAAGCAACGTAACACAAATGCGTCACGGCGATATTAGCAATTAACCGGTTTTATTACAGGTACCTGAAAAAACATGCGTATTTATATTATGTCAATCAGTCAGGATCACGGGGGGTCACCCAAGGGAGGAATGAGTGTCCAGGGAGGTTTTTGCGCGCCCCGGAGTTCGTTAATCTTTTTTTTTTTACTTTTTTTCTTCTGATTCATATAAGTATGCATTTACATAGGTGTGTGCTAAATTTCAGGTCGATTGTAACAAAAGAAAGTACCTAAATATGTCGATAAATATTATGTTTACGAGGGATGAATGAGTGTCCAGGGAGGTTCTCGCGCGCCCAGGAATTTTTTATTTCATTTATTTCACTTTCTTCTTCTGATTCATTCAGGGCAGAGTATCGAAATACGTCGATTAATAAATTAATTCATGCTTATGATCAGAGACGTATAATACATCTGTTATGATGGAGGTATTAGTGTCCAGGCAGAGACGTATATATATACTGCTTTATATGTGTCTGGTCCAAGTAGGTTTTCGCGCGCCCATGAATTCGTGAATATATTTTTTTACTTTTTGTTTTCTAATATATAAATCGTTTCCATTTACCTAGATATGTGCAAAATTTCAGGTCGATCATAACAGTGCACTTTCGTACGAGTTCCTTCCCTTCCATAGTATTAGTGCAGATGTCTGCATACTTGGATAGCCGTCACCGGTGGCTCCCGAATTTGTCAAATTCTGTACAACTTTTTATTCTTCTTGATATAATATAATTACATGTATGTTGCTGCACGTTGCACTCACGATCCGCCCATTTTCGTCAATTTCTGTACAACAATGAACTTTTCAGTTTTTCTCGATACATATGACTTTGTGTAATCAAATGTTTGTTGCTCCGTAATACACTCACGATCATTTAGGTTACTATTATATAATACAACTGGATTGAGTACGTTATATGAGTTATACGTCGATAAATATTTTAAAATTGATTCACTCACCTTCAACATTACCATTGAAAATCATTTATTACGATTAGTCACGTCATTCCAAAGCAATTTCCAAAGCAGTAATTAACCCCAGTTCATGTACAGCTTAGTTATTTAGTGAACCTTTTAGGGTTCCAAGTGTTTTACAGAAATTTTGATTGCAATACTCTTACATAAGCAATATCGTACTACAGATATTTATTACTGTTAATATAAATATATTGTGTCTGTAAATCAAAACAAAGTATTTGAGACTATGATAGTAGTGTTTTGACAATATTGTTTAAAATCCGTTGTCACACTCTATTTTTTGCTTTTTCATTGAAGAATTTAACTAGACATATGTATGCACCATTTTTAGTAAAATAGTCAACAAATGTACATATCAATTTCTGTTAAAACATGTTTTGGTTAAGTATATTATGGCACATTTAATAAAATATAATGTTTCTTATTATTATAACGCTTATCATAATCACGGAATTAGATTAGATTATCTAAGTCCGTGTTATAATCAACAATATTTTCATTGTCATAGTCAAATTAGTTATTGCTTTAATTTACTTGATGAGTAATTCTTTAATTATCACTGATTATGTGTATCATTTTCGAAATACCAAGCATGTAAAATTCAATTTCCTCTCTGAAATATATATTATATACATATAACGATTTGATGTTAGGTGGGGAATGCGTTTTCCGAGTGGTTTTTTTTATATGTACTTTCTGTGAGATTCAGTTGGTCCTAAAAAGGACCGTTTAAAATCAATGTCGTCGAAGCTGTCTGGGTCAGTTGTGGTCCACCACGCAATTTCCAAAATGTGACGTCTTAGTCGTCATCGAATATCTGTTTCAGCCTGTCAAGTTTCAAGTTTCAAGTTTTATTATATCCAAATGCAACACAGCATATAGGTTACAAACATACATAATGATGTCGTTGATGCAAGTCCGTTGTTGCTCGTGGATTACAGGGCTCATGCAATGGGTTTTTTTTAACAATGGAAAAGGCTGCCTACCAGTACTTGGCATTTCTGTTCTAAGAACATCATGAATACGTCGCAGATATCATCGACGATGTCGTCGGGGTCTGACGTAACCGAAATGTCATTACCCCATTTGAAAATATGCCTTATCGTCTGCAAGGTTCTATTGTTGCGTACATCTCAGTAGGTTTTTTGACGTAACTCCTCTGATTCTAAAATATTGTTTAACAACATACACAAATTGGGAAGGAGTAATTCTTCACAGTAAATAAAGCATTCATTTAACAAACCATCCAGTCCATGTGCTTTGCCACATTTCAAATTTTGAATAGCAGATTTTACTTCATTAAAAAGAATCGGTGCATCTAATTCATCATACAAAATATCTTTATCAATAAAAATGTTGTCCTGTTGAATTGAGTCATCATTGTTTTGTACATTTGACACATTTTTAAAATGATCATATAGTTGCTCGCCTGTCAATAATGGCGAATAACCTTTTTTTCTAAGAAAACTTTCTGTAAAAATACCTAGGATTGTGTTTTCTCATATGTTCCAGCGTGTCACCTTCAGTACTTAAGTATTGCCTCTTAGACTTAGCTTCCATAAACTGATATTTTTTATTCATCCTTCCATTTAAATAAAGGTCTGCTCTCCAAGTCTTGCTCGTCTAATTCTGATCCCTTAGAAAGAACAATTGAACATATTTCCACATGTAAAGGTGCGTGGTCAGAGAATTCAGTAAAATTACAAACTTTATTTTTTTAACAATGTGAAAAAGACAGAAAGGTATTAAAAGGTAATCGATTACACTCATTCCATTTCAGCCACAAAAGTAAACTCACTAGATAGATCATAAGAATCTCTTTCGTTCATAGATTAAGTAACCTAGTGCCAAATTCGCTAGCTCCTGGGTCAGGTTTTTTTCTAACTGGTAACAGGCGTTCCTCATCACTATCGCTAGTATAAATTAACACAGATTCCATATGTGAACGAATCCGTTCATGTATATTATCCAAACAAATGAAATCATTAGAAGTTACGAGTACGACTATTGAAATCGCCAATCACCATCACCTTTTTATGTACAGAATATTCCATTAACACATTTTCTAGAACTTGGAAAATATCACATTCATATAACTGGTAATAATTGGATGAGCTGGGTGGAGTATATGTAAATATCAACACTAAGTCGTTTGTATGGGTGGTTAAGCATTGGTCAACTGTTACCGGGATAATGGTATCATACAAAGCCTCGCCTACAATCAACAAACAGTTGTACTGGACACGGTGACAAGAAAACCCAGTCCACAATAGTAATTGGATAATTACTGCCGATAGTCAGGTAGACTTACCTGTATAAACTACTGACACGGGTACTGGACCTGCTGAGAACAAAACCCAGTTCACAGCGATAACTGGATAATGACTGCCGATAATTACATGTATAATTACACACACAATTATGTTTTAACAGTTGTACTGGATGTGATAAGAACACAGTTGTATACGTTATATATCAATCAATCGATCAATATTTTATTATAGTGTCACGCATCATTAAATTCACAAACAATCATTCATAAAATATCATATACAGCGAGTTTATAAAAGATGCCCAGCCGATATCGGCTTATGAGACACTTGTAACTATTTGTACAAGTATGTACATCATGATTAAAATGAAAGTGAAGAACTAGCATGTATGCCTATAAAATATCCTCATAGTGTATTACATGTAAAAAAAACCTGATAGAATAGTAGAATCACATATTTTTCTTCATCACATTACAGTTAAATCAATATTGCGATACATTTTAATTTACAATCGTATATTTACACATTTAAAAGCGACCGCCTCCGTCTCATTATAAAATAAATTGTTTTAGAAAGTGAAAATTGAAGCGCATTATCCTGCAATGAATAAAACAACTTTTCAGTTGAAGTAAGTTCATTAAAATAAATAAAGGAGTTCATTGCGTTTTTGAATAGATCATATCTGATATTACTATACGCAGGAGAGTCACAAAGGAAATGAAACTCATCTTCCACTATATTTAAGCGACGTATATAACACATGTGTTATATACGTCTCTGTTTTAAGCAGAAAGTGCATTTCCTTTGCTCTACCACGCAATTAGATTAGATTGTTATCCAAGTCCGTGGCTCTACTGGCAAGTTACTGTAGCGTCAAGTTTCCAACATTAAGGGGAGACAACCGAGTCTTAGTTTAGTGAGGTGGCGTGGTATAAGCGACGTTATATAATGTTCCGTTTACTTGTCCTTTTTATATCTTCTGTATGTTCTAAGTTTACTGCTTGAAATTTTGTCGTTCCATAATTTCGAGAACCAAAAAGTTTCGTCATTCCTGTTAATGGAACCGGTAAATATACGTAGTTTCATTTTAACAGATACGTGAGTGTTAAGTATATTTGATACCTTCAGTTTGTTTCCAAACTTGCGGACACGCCCTTCCCACGAGTTCCTTCTCCTAGATGACCAGATATACACCTTATGTAGAAGCCTATCTGTATTCACATTTTGTAGTCTACATGTGGCACCCGGTTAGATTTGTTAATTCATTTTAATTCCTTATATTCCTAAAGATTCACTAAAATATATTGAGTCTTATTAGGATTACTTTGTCTAACAAGGTGTCGTTGATTTTAATCCGTAATCCGCGCTCCGCATCCGCAATCGCTGTCGCCTAGTCTCGTGTGTTACTTTCGTTTTGAATGGAATGTATGAGAGTGTGACGTAATTGTGAATGTTGTATACCTGTTTGACCAGTGACAAACTGACCTCTGACACCTGTCGCATTGCGTGATATTTCCCGCTTCAATGTTTTCTTTGCTTCTCTGTCCTTTCTTTTCCATTCACTTCCTATCTGCTCCTGGTAGAGGCAACATCGCCATATATACATACTTACGAAATATACATACCTGGCAGATTATA
>NW_018407435.1:2029860-2048150 GCF_002113885.1 Mizuhopecten yessoensis
TTTTTTTAAGGGTTTTTGCTAATTCATTCATAGTAATTGGACCTTCTAAACTTACTGACTCAAGGGGGGATAACTTTGGCACAATATATGTTCTTAAAAGTTCATTGAGATCAACATCCTGAAGTAACTGATTTTTCTTATATAAGTTTTCATAGTAGTTTTTAGTTTCTTTTAAGATTTCTGTTTGATCTAAAATTACAGTCCCATCCTCCATAGTTATATTAGGAATTATCTTACTAGTAAAGTTACGTGATTCTAGCCCACAGAAGTATTTTGTTGGTTTTTCACCTTCACTTATCCACTTGGCCCTTGACCGTATCATATTACCTGCTATCTTATGTTTTCTAATTTCTTCTAATTCTTTTTTCTTTTCATCTATGTTATTTAAATCTGTATTATTAGGAACTGTTTCTAAGTTTTTAATTTGATTTATGAGATCCTTTTCTCTTTCATTAGATTTTTTTTTCACATAGCTAGAGTATGAAATGGTTTTACCCCTTATTTCCATCATGAGAGTTTCCAAGAATAATTGATCATTTACAGTAAAGGTTATTTCATTTAAAGGAATTGCATTTAAATTATTTATGTTGTATACTGGTAAAGAGTATTGTTGTTTTATAATGTCTATAGTAGATTTGATGAGAGTTACATATTCTAAATCAAACAATAAAGAGTTATTAAATTTCCATAATCCCCTACCTTTTTGAAAGTTGTGAAAAGCGAAGTGTATGGCAGGAATAGAGTGATCAGATCGGTAACTTGGTTCAATTACAGAAGATGTTAGACTTGGTAGTAAACTGTCAGATATTAATATGTAGTCTAACCGTGCTTGTTTAAGAGGAGTTTTCTTTGTTTTGATAGTTTCCTATTATTAATAATAGAATGTAATAGGTAAATATGATCTTGACATCCTCTGTTTTTCCGGAATCCGTTCTGCTCGTCTTCAATTAGATTGTTTTCCTCTAGCCACTTAGAAAGGCGAGTATTTAACACGTCACAGTATATTTTATACGGGATTTGAAAGTAAGGTGATCCCACTGTAGGTTTCGGTTTAATGATAGGGTTAATCATGCCTTTCTTCCATTCGTCCGGCACGGTTCCATTATAAAACAATTACTGTTTATATCGAATAACATTCTCGTACATGTGTTAATTTTTAAACTTCATAAGGGATGCCGTCCACCCCTGCGGCCTTGTTAAGTTTTGCGCGCGAAACTGCATCGTCAATTTCCTTATAAGTAATAGGCTGGTTAAGGCTGCTCGTATCGCGCTCTGCAGTATAGTGATCACGCGATGTATACTTATCTGTTGTATATATATTAAGCATTTTAATTAAAAGTGTTACGTTTCGTTTTACCACGGAATTAGATTAGAGCTATCTAAGTCCGCGGTTTTACCAGTAAAATTATAGGCATACATTCCTGTTTTTCAAATGAAAAAAAAAATCTTTCATTATTAATCACATTTTATGATGTGTACTTAAAGCTTAATCAACGAATTATCAAATACCTTCTCACAGTAGTTAGGAAATATGTAAACATACAATAAGCAATAAATACATAAAACTTATATTGATGCAAATATTAACCAATAACATTTGTTACAATTTAATGATGAAAATTTAACTTATTAAGTAAAACTGACTGTATGTATATAACTATAAAAATATATTAACAAGAGACGGAAATAATAAATTAAAAAAATATAAAAAAATACTATTGATTAGGAATATTTGAAATAACTTTTGTGGCAATTATTTATTAGACAGTGTAAAAGATATAAATGGATAAATAAAATGGGCTTTTATGTAAAACTGCGTCCACGTCAAAGAGCCTGGTAGCTTTTTTATTATGCATAACACGACTGAGAGTTTTACAGGTAAGTCCGTACGAGTTACTTCCCTTTCAATGCATATAGTGCAAGAGCTTGCACATTTTTATCGACGATTCGGTACTTTGTACTATTACGATCGAGCTAAAATTTTGCACATGACTAGGTAATTGAGAATTATTTATTTATCAAAAGACAAAAAGTGAAAAAATCTATTAAGGAATTCCTGGGTGCGCGAAAACCTACCTGGACACTCCCTGGACACTCATACCTCCATCATAGCTGGATATGTGAATATAAATAACTAATATGAAGAAAAAAATGTTCTATAATAAGAAAACTTATAGGTAGCAATGAAATATATGCTAACTAGTAATTCACACCCGGCAACACAATATGCACGCCTTTGCCGACTTGTAGATTTTGTGAGGAAAATCAGCATGAACCCATCTTTAATAATTATTTGACGCCATTACGAAACCATGCAATAAGCTAAAAGGACGTTAATATACATTTATTAATGAAAGGATAGAATGTAGTGAAACAGTTTAAGTAACGTCCACCCAGTTGGACCACTCTTCCCGTACAGCTATAGCAGCCAGGTTAGAGGGTTTGGACAGATCATGGTTCTACTCTTTGGCGAAGTCAGCTTGCTCACTGGTTGTAAATCCTTTTACCCGCACGTTAACTTGGTTTACAGTGGAATGATGCTTCCAAACCAACTGTATATCGATGGGGGGGAAATGGCGAGATCCAGCGTGGAACGAAAACACTGTTGGCTGTGGTAGCAACCACGGACAGAACATCACTTGGCATAATGGGTTTTCTTCCAAATTCTCATTGCCGGTAGCCAGTGTTTGTTAGTAATTGGTGATAAGTTCACCTAATGGGCAGACGGTCGCGAACGCACTTAAACCGAACTGTAGGCAGAGCTAAAAATGCACAGTTTCGGAGAATAAATATCATTATATCAAAAATAAAATGTCATTCTTTCACGCTCGTCCACTAAATTAATTAATATTTCTTAAAATCTACATGTGGATTGACCTTGTTTTATAAAGAAATAACGCAAACTAGCAATAGCCAGCATTTTACTTTCGGTATGGAGCCCTCAATCTACACGTGCCGCATATTCCTGTGGTCAGGTTTGGTTTGGTTTAATTTTGTTTAACCATTTAAGGATGTGTCTCCATTTGTGTAGTGTATGCGTGCGTGCGTGTGTGTATGCAGGAGACAGGGTATGTTGGAGTGCTTGCCTCCTTGTGATATCGCGGATCTGATGGCGACTTCATAGTGCTATCTCACTGAAATGCCATGTCGAAGGCACCAAGCACAGCATTCCGCCCGGTCACTTTATACTGACAACGGTTGAACCAGTTGTTACCATTCCCCTTAATGCTTAACGTTAAACAGGGAATTACAACTACCATTTTTAAGAAAAATATTTCGAAATAAAAGGCTGTTCCAGGTATCCAATTTGGTTAGTAGTTTATATCCTGATACGTTCATAGGATATTTTCTGGTGATTTTACGTTTTCTGATGCATATTTTCGTTGTTGAGTATTCACATAATTTCTCGTTCATAAACATATTTTGGTGTACTTGTAAACATCGTTTCACTGCAACCAGGAAAGTCAGTTCATAGTATACACCGCAGTAGTATCTCGATATACTCCCGAAATTTATTATTTTCGGAGTTATAAAGGACAGCTATACTTTCGGTGGTAATTAGTAAATAAGAATATACAACAATGAACAATATACAACAACAAAAACAAAAACGCTTCTGTGTGATCTGGGCATTATACTGGTCTCGTATGTTTCAGGTTTTAAATATTTTTTGAACAATCTATCCGTACTTGGCTTATCACCATTTTGCTGTCTGTTATCTGTCCAGATCCCTATAAAATAAGACTGTTCATCTAATTTTAAAACGTTTTTTTATAATAGTAAGCATAACCTCTTTCGTAGCGCCCGTAGCCCTCCTGATGATTTGGTCGATCTGGTAGTGTTTAGTTTTATGGCTTTTGCGTCCCATGACTTTCCCGTCCTTTCTGACAACTTATGAACTTTATGCAAAAGTCTGTCACAATCCACCGATTTCAATCTAAACACGACATTTAGCCCATATCTTTCTAGATACCCCTAAATAAATCCTCATGGCTCTGTTTTGGATATTGTTTATAAGTCTCCGTCTGTCCCCATATGGCAGAGCAATAAAAAAAAAGTATGGGCTCTACAAGAGTCTCGTATAGTTTGGTAAACTCTGTATAGGACATCCCACCGGAACTAATATTTGGAAGTAAGTGCCCCTAAAGCTCTTCCGGCCGATTTAGAAAGCTCCCTTACCGCGAGTTTTATGTCTAAATGTTCGTCGAACCAAAGTCCTAGGTATTGATTCTCCCTCGCGATTTTTAGCTGTGTACTGCCACAGTGGAACGTAGAATCCGTAATAGGAATGGATTTAGGCGGAAGTGCACCACATTAGTTTTTCCCCGGTTAATAGATAGTCTCCATTTATAACACCAATCTGATACAATATCGAGCAGCCTTTGAAGCTTATCGGGGTGGGACGCTATAAGCGCGATACCATCCGCATATAACAAAGAGCAAATGCCTATCCGGTCCAAATTAATCCCGAGGTTGGAGTCTCTCAACTCGGTTATAAGATCGTTGATGTAAATAGAAAAGATGGCGGGCGACGTCAAACATCCCTGTTTTAAACCACGATCAACGTTGAACCCCGCTGTCAATACATTATTCGCTCTAACGTAGCATTTTAAATCTTGATATAATGATTGAATGGATGTGAGGATTTTCCCGTGCACACCGCACGAAAACCGTTCTGTTCATCTGCCAGCTTTCCGTTATTTTCCAACCACGTTGTCAGTCTTTTCACGGCACAGAGATAAGTGTTATGCCTCTGGAGTAAGAGGCACCCGTGGGTCAGTACTGTTTGGTTTATTTAACGGGTTAATTATCCACTATTCCATGGTTAAATCATGCCGAGATAATAGTAAACAGCATCCTTACACAACCTTCGTTCTTTAGTGCTTCCGGTGGTATCGCATCTATTCCCGCGGCTTAGGTCACAGTACGAGAATTTGGGACACACAACAATGATTCTGTCTCAGACCGCAATGGTCGTGACGGCTGATACAGGGCAACAAGCTCCTGTAGGTACTGGGGAGCTGTTCCATTAAGTGCCTTGTATGTGTGTACACCAAAATATTGTACTGCGACCGGTATCGTACAGGTAACCAGTGCAAAAAATATAGCACAGGTGTGATGTGCTCTCTCTTTCGAGTACGAGTAATCAGCCGTGCTGCAGTGTTCTGGATCATCTGCAGACGACTAGTTAGTTCAGGTAAAATACTGCCGAACTGGTCAAATACTGCTTAACTGAAGAAATACTGCCTAACTGGCAAGTCATCTTTTCAAGCGATAAAGTATAATCCAATCTTAGAACGCGCTCACTAGTTCAGCAACGTCGAGCGTGGTCATTAACTTGATGGTTGTCCGCTTTCACGTTACTGTTATTTTATTTTCTTTATTCATAAAAGCAGTCGGATATATTTATTGTGTCACTGTCTAGTAACGAACAAAATGCTTACCTAGCCTGATACTTTATACAACAACAATATGTTAATTAAATTTCAGATGCAACTCGAGCATGTGACAAAGCGTCTGGACAGGAAAATATTCAGGAAATGTCCCCGTTTGTATAATACAATAGTAACAAACCAACTTTTGACATCCACTGGAATACCATGGCTCTTAAATCGTAAATGACTACCTGACACTTATTCTTAGTGTCGCCATTTTAGTTTGTAGCACTCTTTTCTGATTTGATAGTTTGCCGGGGTCTATAGAAATATCTGCCGAAGATAACTCAAATTAATATCTCTCTTCATAACAACAAAGATGACGTATGACTCACGCGTTTGAGTTTTGCCAATCATTCACGGGATAAAAAAGCCTACAAGCAATATAAAACGACAGCAAATTCAACGAAACAGACAATGAGGGGGTCGCTAGGGTGCTTATTACAAAGTTACAAATATTGCCGAAAAGGTGTCCCGTAGGGGCTATTTTAGAAGCAGTAAAGTACAACTCAAACTCATAATATGCCTTATGATTTTGCAGAAAAAAAGCAATAAAAGATTGTCAGAGTGAGGAGGGGTCTAATTGATCTTAGGCCCCTTTGATCTGTATAGACCAGACGGGGTCTATGAGCCCGTAGGTTCCCTCCTCACCCAGAGAAACTAATATTAACGGACGCAGAATTACATGCCTTAGGTTCATCTTCAAAGGCTAATTGCTAGTATCCCCGTCCTCGGCCTTGTCAGGTAGCCGTGCTGTAAGAACCTGAGGTGTAGTTGGTTTGTAACCCGTACTGGTTCGCCCTATCAAGAACTTTTCCTTTTTCATAATGTTTAAAATTGCGGGCACTATCCGAGGATCTTGAGTTGAAACTGTTATCCTCAGCTTCACCCTCATCCTCAGAACTGTTAGACAGAGAAGATATCTAGGGTCTAGATTTTGCCAGTCCTCGTCGGATGCGTTGCCAGTTATGATTGAGGGTTTCTCTATAAAGATTGCCTTGTCACTCCGTTCCTCGTGGCAGATTCATGCGATTTATATGAATAACTTGGGAAGTCCTTCCCTGTCGACCATACCCGACTCTGTAAATAGCATCAGTTATTTTTGACACACCCTGAATGGCCCCCGCCCACGACCTGTTAAGTGTGCGAGACTTTACTGTTTGTACACTTTAACATTTGGAAAGAACACAAACACTTTGTCCCCTAGCTTGAATTTTTGCCAAAACCAATTCTGGTACGTGGTTCCGTTTTTGTCTCAGCTTGGCTCCTTTGGTAAGATTCATGACCACACGATGAGCCTCTTCCGTACGCTTCTGTACTTTCCCAGCTTTCTTGTTTCCTTTGGAGTATTCTGTATAGTTATTGGCATTTTGTGCTGAATATCATGTTGAGGGCTAGTTTCCCTTCCTAGTATCAGGACATTTGACAACCAAGTTGTTGTCTCATGTTCGGTGGACCGATATGCCACCTTGACAAGGCAACTGCTGGTCCCAGTCAGTTTGATGGTCATTCACGAAAGATTTTAGCATGGATACTAATGTCCTATCAAATATTTTCAGCAATCCATCTGACTTTGGCGAGGAACACAGCAACCATAGATTGAGACCCTAGGTCAGAGTGTATCACCTTTGGAACGCCAAATCTACACACGATCTTTTCCGCCAGTATGCTCTGTGTCAATTGTGTGTAGTTACCCACTACTACTTAAATATGCAATCCCTTGCTCCATTTTGAGAAGTTCACACAAGATGTCAATTGCTATCGTCTGCTGTAATAGAACCGCTATTTCCACCTTCTGCATTGGAGTTCTTTTATTCTGGTTCTGGTTTCCTGTTCTACTTCCTCTGTTTCGAAGACGGTATTGTCTTCAGTAAAAATGAGCTTGAATATGCTATAAGAAAAGATTACCCTGAACCCTATGTGACAATCAAGTTTCGACAATATTGGGACAGGTTTCTTGAACCAAAATTAAAAGCATTTGTCATTGAACCTTTTCGGAAAAAAATTGATTTCAAAATTGCGGACAAACAACAAACTCTAAATCAATAAACAACAGCCTGAAACAAGTAGCCGACTTCAAACAACACCGATAACCATAATTAGTTGAGAAAATGGCACTAGTAGGAAACATTCAAATTATTGACCTCCGAAGGGCATTGCATGGAAGTTTCAACTTCTCATAACACACAAATTTCAAACCTTTTCTAACTTTCGAGAGATACTTTGATCAATAAAAGTAATGAGGAAAAGGACATATATATCAAACACTTTCTGGCAAAAAAGAAAACAATCAAAATTCTGGACTCAAAATTTGTCAAGTCAACAACTTCAGCTTTCCAATGTCCACCACCAAAACAGAGCTGCGGGGAAAATCCAGGCCAACGTCGACGGTTCAAGTCAAGAAAAAAAAGATAGATTGCCACTTTCATGTAACCCATCATTATTTCGTATTTTAATTTAAATTGTCGTGCAAAACCCCTTCGTTGATAACATCTATAGCCAAAATGCATATTTTTTGTCTCAGTTTCTGCGTGTCGGAGTCATACAAAATAGTGATCTAGACATTTAATTGCATTTCAAAGTACGAATATTCATATTTCTCATCTTTTTCATCTTAAATGGTATGCTCTATGTAGTATTTATGTATATCTTAGAATATTAATATTGATCAGGTCAAAGTTAGGCATATTTTTTGTCTCATTTTCCGCGTGTAAGAGTCATACTTCATGGTAATCTAGACATGAAATTGCATTTCAAAGTAAGAATATTTGTATTGTACTTATCTTTTTATGTGTCTTTTTAATAGTATTGATAACTAATTATTTCTCATGTATCTACTATGAAGTTAACTTTTTCATATATTGTAACAGTCTTTGTAATGTAAATCTATTTAAACAATAAGTCCGTTTAACTTTAAATTCATGTTGTTATCAATTACTGCGTAACAAATGTTTTAGTTATATATTTTTAATTCTGTGTTAGTTTTATTTAGTACACTCAGTAACTGTGATGATGAAATATGTTTATCTGTGAATTGTTTGTATTTATAAACTATACATAAACAATGTAACGTTACCTTGATCACATTGTTTATTGTATATTTTGTTCATCATATTTTTTTTTAGTATTTGGAAATCATCTAAAATACTTACTCTGTGCTGTGCATGACCTCCTACTCTAGACAACACCATCATGTATCATCTGTTGAATCATAATTTATCCGCCATTTTCTCCGAGTTTTACCCCATGTCGTTCGTGAGCAATGATCTTGATCACAGCAACGTTTCAAACCTTTGGCGTATTTACAAAAAGACGTTGTGTCGTCGTTTTACAAAATACACATGTGCAAGAAGCGTGTTGGTAATAATGTCCTCTCAGAGCCGACGTGTAAGTTTCGATTAGTAGCAATTTGTAATCATCACAATAATAACATATAGGCGTTGATGATAATCCTTGGATTATCCAAGTCGTTCCTTACCTTAGGGACCGGTTACCCCTTAGGGACCTGATAATTTGTTACAGCAAACTTATCTTTCGCTGAACTGTAGTTTACATCGATGTTATTTTTTTTTTAGCTTTGAAGATGTCTTGACTGGATTTCATTAATTTTTTTCTTTGGACCTAAATTGTGTCATTCAAAGTTTAAAACGGTTTAGAGGTGTACACGACTACATGTAGATAAATATTCGGTAAAAATGCCACCAGAATGATGTTCTACGAGAAGGCAGAAAGCTCTCGATGTCGAAAATCGACCCCAACTAACTTCTGCATTAACAAACACCCTGCAGGTCGGGTATCGAGAAAAGTATCGTAAGAGGCGACTAATGTCGTAACCCTCTGCAGAATTGGGGATTTGTTTTGCACTCTACGTGGGGAAACAAAAGCGACCAAAATAAATCTGCTGCACCCATTGCAACATTTGGGATATTCAATTTTCTTTCCTCTTCTAACTACCTTTTATTTCCTAACGCCTAGCTTGACAATACCTCACTTCTGGCTTTCATGTTGAGTGTTCGCCCAGGTGAGGAAGGCAATGCATGAATGGGTTGTGTCCCCATGCCGGGACATACCAAAGTCCTTAAAAAGGGTAGTTGTTATTCCCTGCTTAACATTCAGCATTGAGGGTAATGGCAACAACTGGTTCACCTGTTGTCAGTATAATGTGAATGGGCAGATACTGTGCTGTGTGCCTTTGGCATGGTGTTTCAGTGAGATAGCACTATTAAGTCGGAATCAGATCTGGGCTATTACAAGGAGGCAAGTACACCAGCATACCCTGTCTCCTGCATACATACACACTTGCACGCATACATAACACAAATGGAGACACCTCCTTAAATGACCTTAGATGTTAATAGGACGTTAAATAAAATAAAACCAAACCAAGCATTGACAAATCTATTTCAAGTTGATGTACAAAGAAATACTAACCTAGCCTAAGAAACCTCCTACATGTAAGCAAAATGTATTCTCCTTCCGTGGACATGATCTCTGTTTCCACTGACATCTCACAGTTTTTGCATCATATATATAACTACCTTTCATTTCAAGCCTGTCAAACTACAGACCCCAGCTGATCGATAGCATCTGCTGGTAAAATATACAATATTATTCCCAACCCTACTATATATCGACGAGGTATTACACTCCAAAAACCATACACAGGGGTTATAGCTTCTATTCAGCTTGAGATTTTTAAGTTCAATCTCACAGATTTATAAAATACATGCATGGTGAGATATATGTAGTCTACATGTATACGTCTCTGGTTGAGGTAACGTGCCTCGATTAAGTATCCGCTAATATCAATGCATGTCGTTGTGTCACGTGTCAATAATATTTTTTAACAAAACAGGACCATATCTGATTGGTTAAAAAAACTTACCATTTTGCCAACCAATCAGGTGGATTGTTGAAAATTAACAGCAAACTTCCGTCCTGACTTGAGTCATCTCTAACGGGATCATATGTATGGTGGTTCTGTTAATGTCACATATAATGTTATCAGATGGGCAGGCAGGCGGATGGGTGTGCACAGTATTCACTCAATGTCTCAAGAAATTTTGGACAAAATATAAAATAATGTAGTTTCTGTTAAGTTTCAATCTTTTCATGCATTTACTTGTCTTTGTTATATGATTACTCTAAGTGAATGCTACATAACCATGGAATATGTATTCACCGTGACGTCCCTGTAGGACGCTTCTTTATGAAGTCATAATTATATAATATGTTAATATTTCAGAGGAAAACATCGGAGAGACAGTCTGGAGAGTCCTCAGATGATGAGAATTATGTTCCTTACATACCCATCAAACAGCGTAAAAAGGCACAGGTAAACCAACTGATACCTGTATACTGCTATACCTATATTATATATATATTATATATTGTGGATATTTCACCTGACAATTTAAAAATTTAAAAAGCAAATCAAACAATGAGTGATAGGTACTGTACTTAAAACAGATTACAGTTTTAAAACACCATCAAGTTCTTTAAAAAGAACAATGAACCCTGTGTACTTATATGTTGTGGTTAAAGCTATATAAAGGTAACATGATATCTATGTACAGTGTATTTGTATGAACTTGGAGGCACGAGTGTGCAAGATATCATTGAGGCATTTGTACAGTTTATCTGCAGTAGGTAGATCATCTTGATGATGTAGAGAAGAAAATACTTGTCATGGAAAATCAACAGATAGGTGGAATACACAACACTGACAATAATATTTACACATTTATATATACCGTATTTAACCTAATAAGGCACTGTGTGCTTACAAAAACACATGAGGTGCACTGTACATGTATGTGTGCTTAATAAATCCCTTACATGCTCAAATTGGCCAAAACTGACTGTGTATATATGTACACAACTTGGGGGTGGAGACCCAACGTCCCTGCAAGGAAGTCAGTTCCATAGTGGCGGTAGGGATCCTGGGGTGGATACCTCAATGGTATTGAACAGTGCTCATCAGGGAAAGCAGAGCAAATGAAAAAAGAAATGATGAGCAACAACACCACTGAATGCGGTACAAAATGTTATGTTTGATTTACATCCTACATGCTGACATGTTTCGCCCAAAGGGAGGCCATCTTCAGAGCACAGTTACATGATGTTTGCAACTATGGTACAATGACAATGACAACGTGTATATGCGTGTTCGAACGGTCTCAAACCGGCCTCTCAGTCTTGTTTACAGTTGCCATGTTGTTGCTACGAAAGTGAGTCAAGTATCTGTAAGTTTTTGTGAGATCTTGCAGCAGCAGAACTTGAATGGCTGCGCACTGGTCGTGTTTCAGTGAAAAATCATGATGTTGTCAGAGTTTTTCAAAGACAAACGTGCCCAACAGTGTGATCACTGATAAACAATG
This sequence comes from Mizuhopecten yessoensis, assembly GCF_002113885.1. Lineage (NCBI taxonomy): Eukaryota > Metazoa > Mollusca > Bivalvia > Pectinida > Pectinidae > Mizuhopecten > Mizuhopecten yessoensis. The sequence goes on from NW_018407435.1 coordinate 2,041,676, forward strand.
GCGGATGGCACAGACTCAAGTGGTGATGAAAGTTTTAACAAATTTAGATGATAAATATTTGAAGTTAGTGACAGAAATATAATATAAGAGAATGATTGAGTTTATATATATATGATAAGTTTGACTTGAAACATTTGTGCAATCTTACAAATCACGAATCAAAAAACTTTATGGAGACAATTGGCCTAACCTTGATGCTAGACCACTGGCTTATATTGCCTACGTAATGTAAAGACTAAAGAGCAAAGTTTCTTTGGTCAAAAGACTGAAGATTTTATTGGAAAATTAGAGTAAATTTGGGGGTTTTATAATAGGGCCCTTCTCCTTGATGATTTCTGTTATATTTTCCAAAAAACAATGCAAAAATCATTTTCTCTTATCAAAATTATGCATTTTGAGTTTGTCATTTTCCATTTAGCAATGCAAACTCAAACTGTCTACAAACAGACTTCCGATTTTGAAAGTCGATTTCAGTAGTTGAATTCAACCCTGCTTATTATCATGGAAAATTGGTAAAGGATGTTGAAAAAAAAAAAAAACTTTGAAGTCAAATAAAAGCGTATTTGTGAGAAGGACAATGTGTAAACCAATGTGTATTGTAACAGTCTGCCCTGTGGTGTTTAGTTACAGCATGTGGAAATGCGACTCGGACGAGCTGCCGCCCTCATCAAAGAAGAAGAGGAGGCTCTGAAGATCAGTACATCTGAAGGATCCGACGTCTCTGACAAAGAAGACAGGGATAGCAGTGATGACGAAGAAGAGGAAGAAGAGGAGGAAAATCAACAACCAGGGGAAAGATCACACATCAGTCTGCTCGATCAACACAGTGAACTGAAAAAGAAAGCTGAAGGTAGGACATCACAAGATGTCTAGGTAGTTCAAAGAATGCTGTAGGTAGGACATCACAAGATGTCTAGGTAGTTCAAAGAATGCTGTAGGTAGGACATCACAAGATATCTAGGTAGTTCAAAGAATGCTGTAGGTAGGACATCACAAGATGTCTAGGTAGTTCAAAGAATGCTGTAGGTAGGACATCACAAGATGTCTAGGTAGTTCAAAGAATGCTGTAGGTAGGGCTTCACAAGATGTCTAGGTAGTTCAAAGAAAGCTGTAGGTAGGACATCACAAGATGTCTAGGTAGTTCAAAGAAAGCTGTAGGTAGGGCATCACAAGATGTCTAAGTAGTTCAAAGAAAGCTGAAGGTAGGGCATCACAAGATGTCTAGGTAGTTCAAAGAAAGCTGAAGGTAGGGCATCCCAAGATGTCTAAGTAGTTCAAAGAAAGCTGTAGGTAGTACATCACAAGTTGTCTAAGTAGTTCATAGAAAGCTGAAGGTAGGACATCACAAGATGTTTAAGTGACATCCCAAGATGTCTAAGTATTTCAAAGAATGCTGTAGGTAGGACATTTTGAAATGTATGCTTTAAAATTTCAGAGAAAGCTTTAGAGTGGTTGTCAAGGAATTTCCAGAAGGTTTCTGTGATATTTGGATTGTGTAGTTCATTTAGCCCTAATCTTAAAATAGACCCCCAAAGAAGGCCAGATTTTGGTGGAGAAAGAAATAATTGATTTGCAATAAATGTATTAACATCAGAATCAGTTAACCTGCATGAAAGGTTGATAATTATCTTTTATTTCATCTAATTTCAGCAAAGAAAGAAACAGCCAGAGAAAAACTACTGAAAGAGGAAGAAAGAATTTTAGAAAGTGTTGCTGAGAAAACAGGTATTGACCATTATTTACCCTGGTTGTAGAGGCAATGTTACGGACCGCGTGATATTTGAATTTGGAGTTGTCTCTCCTCGCAATTTGTTGTTGATATGTATATCTTGCAAAATATAAGTGGTATGCAGTACTCACAATACAAGAATTTAGTATTGGTCTTACTGCATATCGATGGTGTCAGCAGATTATCTGTGTTGTAAAAATCTTGTTATACTGCCAACTAGCTCATTTTGGCATTTTATTGGGGTAAGGCAACAGACACGTTCCAGTGGTATAGCACACATGTGTGATCGCATTCTTAAGCATATATAGGCTAAAATAAAAAATTAAAATAGGGTGTTTCATAGAAATGTTTTAAAAAGTCAAACATTAAATTCAATACAGTACACAGGGGAGGTAACCTAGACTGCATCAATATTTTCCCAATATAGTATGGTTATCCTATATGTAATTTAGAATGCAATAAATGCTCCTGAACTCGACCAATGGCTTCAAGGAAAATATCAAAATAAACTGCCTTTCATTCCAACAAGGAATTACAAAAGGATTAGAACATGTAGTCCAATTCAGCCATACAACCTTATAACATGTGTTGAGGGAAATATCTATTTTAAAATGATTTGGGACCAACAGTGGAACCTTTCAATACAGGTGTGACACCAGATCTCTGGAGCATAAACCATGAATTCCTACCATCATTTTCCTCTCTTTTTTTTACGAGACTAGAGTGGCCAAAACAAACTGAAATCCAATATCAAAACAAATGATGATAAACAGAACTGAATTACATAGATTATAAAGCAGGAAAAATGGTACATCATGAAAACATGATAATAACCATTAAGCGACACAATCTGAATTGAAATATACTGTATAACTTTTGTTGGGGAATCTCTTAAGCTAAGTTATCTAACATCCTTCAGGTAAGTTCATTATCAATTTCACACTCATTTGTCGGGGAAGACAAAATTTAATTTTCACAACATTTCAGCTACAGTCAAGTCTCTTTACTCCGACCACCACAAATCGAGGGATCCAATATCCATCCAGGGTTTAATGGAACACATTTATTTTAAAGACTCCTTGTAATTCAGCCGATTTTAAATTCCGCTACCAAATTAAGTTGAGGATGATGTTGACTAGATTTTTGATGTTCCATTTATATTTGCTAATATTGTTGTTTTTTACTGACAGCTTTGATGGGTGTGGCTGAGTTAGCGAAGGGCATACAATATCAGGAGGCCATTAAGACAGGGTAAGTCTATTATATAGTGTTAGTATTGCTATGTAAATTATCCTATCCTTATAAGTGACCCATAGGCACCATAACTTTATAAGATCACCTGAGACGAGATGTGATTGCTTTTTGTCAGTCATATCATCGTGCGTTGTCTGTATGTAAACAATTCACCTTTTGACTTCTTAAAACTACCAAACCAATTTCTATAAAATTGTGCAGGTATATGTTCCATAGGCAGGTACTACACTTCTGGGCTGGTACCATGTTCTTATGGCAAGTGTCAGTAAGAGTTTTAGATGTATTATTAAAATACATTAAAGCCTCCTTTTTTCCCCAAAAGCGCTAGTGTACTATTGCTCAACAGATTCTACCAGGTTGTTTTTTTCTGGTATTAAAATAACAAGTAAATATCAAAATGTCACAGTGCAGGATGAACAGCTACCAGCTTAGCAAAGAAGGTATCAGCTAGGTAGAATTTTGTTGCAATAGAAATTCTCAATTAACTTTTGTATAATTATACAAACACATTTTATTGTTTATGTATTTGCAGGTGGCAGCCACCACGCTGTATTCGTGAGTTGAGCGAAGCGCGACACGAGCGTCTACGTAAGAAAATGCACATCCTGGTGGAGGGAGAAGACCTGCCCCCACCGATTGCCAACTTCAAGGAGATGAAGTTCCCCAAGGCCGTTATCTCTGGCCTAAAACGGAAGGGCATTACAAAGCCAACACCGATACAGATTCAAGGGATTCCAACTGTGTAAGGTCATAGGTGACAGGTCACAGTTCACAGGTCACAATTACAGGTCACAGGTTGAATAAGTTAACATCATTCTTTGATACCATTATAAAATATACAACTCACAGGAATAAGACGTAATGTTAGACTTGAATGTCTATAAATGTCCAAATAACATGTACTCTCCTTGAAATTTTTTTTTTTTCTTTCTAATAATTGATTATTGTGGTGTTACAGGTTGTTGGGGCGAGATATGATCGGCATAGCATTCACAGGATCAGGGAAGACACTGGTGTTCACTCTGCCAATCATCATGTTCTGTCTGGAACAGGAGAAACGCCTGCCCTTTATCAAGGGGGAGGGGCCCTATGGTCTAATCATTTGTCCTTCAGTAAGTCTATGTACCTACATTTCGGAAGGTCATCCTGCCAATGACCGCCACAACCTGTTCAGATAATTTGGAATCTCCTGCATTTGTACTGCTTCAATATTGAAAATGTTTTAAGATTATCCTTAAAAAACAATGTATTATAATACTCCTGAGAAAAAGAGATACTATAGCTAGTTTACATGGGTTATGTATACCTGAAACTTCACCCGCTCAAACTTCACCCGCTCAAACTTCACCGCTCAAACTTCACCCGCTCAAACTTCACCCACTCAAACTTCACCCACTCAAACTTCACCCGCTCAAACTTCACCCACTCAAACTTCGGCTCTTAATTGGTTAAAACTGTAGCAAAACTTTCCTTGTATACAGTATTAAAAGACAATTTGTATAGCACTGTTACCAAACTACTAATTTTGATGACTTGGAAAAGTTAACGTACTGAAATGACAAATAATTAACAGACTTGCCCTGCATTATCACCATCTATGACCTAAATAGGTGGCCGAGTGGTTAAGGTGTCTCACATTCTGCTACCACTAGCCCTCCAGCACTGGGTCACGGGTTCGTGGCCTATGTTAGGCAGTCGCCAGATACTCACCGTAGGTCGGTCGTTTTTCTCCGGGAACTCTGGCTTTCCTCCAACACCGCCAAAACCCGGCACGTCCTTAAATGACCATAGCTGTTAATAGAACGTGAAACAAAAGCAAAGACCTATTTTTCATGGTTGAAAACCTAGCAGATTTTGTCACGGGGCTGTATAGTCTCATATGTCCATTGGCAACATTCAAACTATCAGATTGTGTCCCTACCAGATTAAATTCAGTAACATTTATATATTTAATGAAGTAAATCTGTGGTAACCGCAAAATCAAATTGCGTTACTTTTCTCCAGTATCTCTCTTTTCTTTACCATTCTGTAGGCCCCTCTGGTCAGAATCATATGACTGGATAAAAACCATTATGATCATGACTTTCCCCTGAGTTAGGACATTAAATTGACCCTTGTGTGGCCCCATCACTGTACATGTGGACACTGTTTTTATATGACCTTACATGTCACTGAACATGTAAAACCTAATTAACTCATTCACCCCTGAAGACTTCTAATTCAATGGTTGGAATAGTTCATTATGAAATTTTAGGGGTTAATGAGTTAATAATGAATACAATCAAGCAGACGATAAACATCCCTGAATTTGTTTCAGAGAGAGTTGGCACGACAAACCTACGAGATCATTCAGTATTACAGTCAGTGTCTGGTAGACGATGGTTTCCCCCAGCTTAGGTGTGGCCTATGTATAGGAGGGGTGTCGGTCAAGGAGCAGCTCGAGGTCATCAAGGAGTGAGTACCAATTACTGACTTTTAGTGAATTTAAGTTTATTTCAAAGTGAAAAATAAATATTGAAATTGTGAGAAACATATATTTTGAAATGCAGTTTATAATGAAGCAGATATTGTACTGTGATTCAATATTCCAAGATGACAGTTTCAGGAGTTTTATGAAATGAAGACTAATTACACATTAGGTATTTCACTGTTGACATGCACAGGTACATTGGGCGACGTTTCCCTTTGTTATTTTGTAACAAATGTTATTTTCTTTGTGAAAGGGGGATACACATCCTGGTAGCCACGACAGGCCGGCTGATGGACATGCTCAACAAGAAGATGGTCACTCTGGATGTGTGTCGCTACCTGGCCATGGACGAGGCTGATCGCATGATAGACATGGGATTTGAGGAGGATGTCAGGACAATCTTCTCCTACTTCAAGGTAGCTAATTATCCTGGCAAATAGAAGGAGTGTATTCTTGTTATATCCTAAATATTTCGATCAGACATATTTCACACTTTGCACCACTGTTTGCCCAGTGTGAGCTATTTCTGGTGATAGGGTATAAAGATTTGAGATTTTAATCAATCCTGTGTATTTGTTTCCCCTCTTCCAGAGCCAAAGACAGACACTGTTGTTTTCTGCCACCATGCCTAAAAAGATTCAGAATTTCGCTCGTAGTGCTCTAGTCAAACCTGTAACAGTCAACGTGGGACGAGCAGGGGCGGCTAGTTTGGATGTTATCCAGGAAGTGGAGTACGTCAAACAGGAGGCCAAGATGATGTACCTACTGGAGTGTCTACAGAAAACATCACCACCTGTATGTACATCAGACGATACAATAACAGTCATCAGCATACGATACAACAATATATCATCATACGATACAACAATATATCATCACACGATACAACATATTATCACACGATACAGCAATATATCATCATACGATACAACAATATATCATCACACGATACAACATATTATCACACGATACAGCAATACATCATCATACGATACAACAATATATCATCACACAATACAACA
>NW_018407435.1:2049447-2094569 GCF_002113885.1 Mizuhopecten yessoensis
ATCATACGATACAACAATATATCATCACACAATACAACAATATATCATCACACAATACAACAATATATCATCATACGATACAACAATATATCATCACACAATACAACAATATATCATCACACAACAAAATGTTAATCATCTTTTGAAAATAAAACAAGAGTCATAATTTGATAATAAAACAGAAGTGATGATTTGATATTAAAACGAGTGATTATTTGAAAATACAACTTATCTTCAGACAATACAATAATAGTTATTTAGATAATAAAACAATAATATAGAAGTAATTCAATACTTACAGATAATGTCTTCTCAAAATATACAGTTACAAGTATGTTGACTTGCTCTATTAAAGGTGTTGATATTTGCTGAGAAGAAACAAGACGTAGACGCCATCCACGAGTATCTGCTGTTGAAGGGAGTGGAGGCTGTGGCAGTACATGGTGGCAAAGGTGAGTTAACTCTCTTTATAGAGTTCCTGGTGGAAAAAGAAATATTACTTCCCCATCAATATTTTATACCAATAGGTCTTATTTGCTTCATCAAGGTTCTAGTAAACAGCGATTTGTTTTGCCAAGTTTTACAGTCAAATACAGGCTGTTTCCCCTAGCTAAAAAGTGCTTTATTTTTCCAAAATGACCAAAAACTGAGGAATATATTGGCAATTTCAATACAAATAAAGCTATATTTTCCCCAATTTGTTAAGGAACAGGCTGTTGTAAAATTTAGGTAACAAAAACACTAACTCAAATGGTATTTTGGTGAAAAGCTGCTGCAAATAAAATTAACATTTGAATTAGGAAACAAGCTACGCTAATTTACCGACAATCTAATATTCTAATACAGTTGTATTATCAATGATATGGAAGTATGAGGGGTAAAATTCTACACCTGAGAATAGAATTTCTGTTTCCTCCTTACCAACATAATTTCTGGAAGTCACATGCAAGGGTGAGTGTTCACATGAGATTGTGTCTTGCATCTAAGTACAATCTAATTAAAATTATATCTTCACATCGCTCCCGTTTACTGATATGTCGCGTTGAAGATCTAACAACATCCCATAGAGGGTCACGTCAGAGGTCAACATGAATGCATTATCGTATTTATAACAAGCCAATCAAAACGCGACATAACTCTTTCTTTCAACCAATCAGAAAGCAGGACCTGTAGCATTTAATGCAGACACCTCGTAGCCCAAAATCCACTTTTTCGTCTGGTCCAGTGATAGTTTGAATATTGCGAAGCCTGTCATTTGTTAATTGTAGTTTCAGGTTGTTAAACTTTTTAACGACAACATCACCAGAAGAGGAAGTCTCTCTTATTTCAAAGCAAAATCCACAAATTGTACAAACGTTGTCTTGTAGATAGACACGGCGTGGTGTCATGGGCGCCGCCATTTTCGATGCTCATTTGACACCTCTCGGTCTTTTATCATAGCAAGTGTGTTCCGAAATCATTACATCATCACTTACAGAAATGCATAAGCTCTCATCTGATTGGTTAATGCAAAGTTCGCCTGAACATGACCCTCTACGGGATGTTGTTAGATCTTCAACGCGACATATCAGTAAACGGGAGCGATGTGAAGATATAATTTTAATTAGATTGATCTAAGTAGAGGAGGGAGCGAATACGCATACAAAAATAAATGATGCACAAAAAATCAACTTGAACTGCTTAATGCCAAATGGACATAGGCAAATTCTAGTGCAATTCCTGTTTGATTTGTCCTTTGTCCAGTTGGCATTCATATTGCCTATGAATGACAACTGAAAGCAGTTCAATACTGATGTTTACCATTTGTAAAATCTGTTTATCTCATGGAAATTTAATGACACTAATATTATTCAGTATTTAGTTCAGATAATGTATTTATTGTACATATGACATCATTATAATGATGACATCAACAATCGGCTCGTGGCATTCATAGCCTATATAAATGCCATCTAAATGTGGTAGGGTTACATATATGGTAGATAAGCCATACAATGGTAAATAATTTATGTTGCTTACTTAATTGCAGATCAAGAAGAAAGAACACGCTCAATTGACCAGTTCAAAAAATTCAAGAAGGATGTGTTAGTGGCTACAGACGTGGCCTCCAAAGGACTCGATTTCCCAGACATTCAACAAGTCATCAACTACGACATGCCAGAGGATATAGAGAACTACGTCCACAGAATCGGACGTACTGGTCGTTGTGGAAAAACTGGCATCGCCACAACCTTCATCAACAAGTCAGTGGAGGAAAGTATCCTGTTGGACTTAAAACATCTGCTAGTTGAAGCTAAGCAAATCTGTCCACCATTCTTAGCTGGCATGACATCGGAAAGTGAAAAATACTTGGACATTGGAGGAGAAGTGGGGTGTTCTTATTGTGGTGGTCTGGGCCATCGTATTTCAGACTGTCCCAAACTAGAGGCTCTCCAAACCAAACAGGCACAGAACATTGGTCGTCGTGACTACCTTGCAAACAACAGTGCAGATTGGTAGAAAACTGTGATTTTCCCACCAACAAAAGTACAAGTGTATTGACAGCTGGTAGATATCGGGATCTACCAGCAACAGTGCAGATTGGTAGAAAACTGTGATTTTCCCACCAACAAAAGTACAAGTGTATTGACAGCTGGTAAATATCGGGATCTACAAACAACAGTGCAGATTGATAGACATATCATTGATTACCCCACAAACACAAATCCATATAGACAGTAGATACCACACACATCCCTGTTGAACAGTGGAGGTATCCTGTAACACACATAAAATATCTCCTGGTATGTTTTGCAACAATAAAACACCAGCATTTTTAGTTTACATGTTTGTAAAGTTCTCAAAAGACATGTTTTTCAATTTTTCTTGGAAAATCTCTTTTCAGAAATATGGAATGCATGGTACTGTATTCAGGTGATAATTCTGTAATGTCACCCGCTTATTCTTGACAATATTATTTACTGGTAAATTGTGTTCGCTGATGATTCCATCTGTGGAAAATTGGGAAGTCTTTTAATTTTGCATAGTTAAAGTTTCTGTTTGCAATGTGTGATAGTCCATTTCTGGTCAGCAGTTCATGAATAAGGACCAATCACCTTTTGGACAAAAATAAAAACAGTTTGTAGTGCGGCATTTTCTGTTTCTTCAGTAATGAAAGTAAATAACGGGTAACATTATATTCAAAGCTCTTGCTTCAACCAATTCAGAACATTGTCAGTGTATTAAATTTTTCCGGTCATTTTGTATTGCTTGTATTTTGTTTTCATTGGAAAGTGTTATTTTTCCCTTAAAATGAAAGATATATTTTTGTATCACATACCTGTTGAATCTTGTTATAGTAATTATACAAGCAATTTTCAGACCATGAAACACAACGTTCTGTATTGCACATGTGCAATACGGAATGTTGAATTTACCTACTAGCTGGAACTACATTTTATGGGAATCATCCCCATGTCATGGCGAACTGAAAAGTTCCCGGTATTTGCAAAAAATACCAAGTTTATAAAATCTTTGTATAGATCTCTACCAAATACGGAAGGTATGTGATATAAGCGAGACCACACTTTACTAACGAATCAGAAAGCACTCATTTATTGCGCGGACGTATATATTCGTCCGCGCAATAAACTTATGCTTTCTGATTTGTTAGAAAAACACAAGTGTGTGGTATTGCATATATATCTCCCTCTACAGTGAAAAATAACACTTTTATCTTACTGATCATTTTCTCTAAATATACATGTATAAATATTGTTGTATATTTTGATCTCCTGTCATTATATTAAAGAATTTTTTTGATAAATTTTGAAATGATATTGTTCTTTCTTATATTTGTATGCCAATATACTACACGAACCGTGTGATGGATGGCGTCCTGTACAAATCGCCTTTGGTAGTCTATATCCAACAACTGTCCTTCAAGCATTCTTGTGTTGTTGCTATTTCTCAAGAAAAAGCAGAAAGATCAAACTCAAATTGCATATGGAAGTTTTCCTTGGTCTTAAGTTGTGCATACTTACTTTCAAATTTTAAGAATGATTGGACAAACAAGATGGCTGCCAGGTGGGCGTCTTGATCTTTTGAAGAAATTTATTAGCAATAGTTCTCAGGAGTCAGTAGATATATATTCCCTTGAAATTTCACAGTTTAGTCATGCTACATAGAAAAAGTTGCCTATAAAAGATTAAGATTGATGACTTGACCTTGACCCCGTATATGTGACCTTGACCAAAAAAGGCTGTAAGGTACTACTAGTCTAGGTCTGTTAGTGGTATGCAACACATAAAGTTTCATTAAAAAATCTGTATGTACTGCTCAGAAATAAATACCTAAACAAGAGATCACTGATCACCTTGCCACGACCTTCACCTTTCGGTACAAGCCTGAATGGTACCTTACTTACCTACTGAAGTTCCTCTATATTGGAAGGTGATATATTCACTCTTTATTTCAATTCAATCTCCTTACACAAAATAACCGTTAAGCTATAAATGCAATAAACAGCCTCTGACAGACAGTTGGCTGCATTACCTCGATCTTCACTTTAATTTGAATGGATTCTCCTGGATAACTAAGAGGCCTAGGATAGTAATATTTCACCAGAACAATTCTGGCATGAAGGGCTGGCTATCAAATGTCATGAAATGAATGACCTTATGATAATTTCAAGGTCACCTGTCAAATATGTCCAAACCTTTCACTAATTAACTTCTGAATAACAAGAGGCCTAGGGTTACGGTATTTCTTAACTAGCATGCTTTGTGAAGGGTTCAATGTCATGACCCTGATCCACTTTAAAGGTCACTGTGGTATCAAATTAATGAACTAAAATACTTCAACACCATTTTCCTACAACAAAGATGCCTAGGGTCAATTCCTTTATGGTTTGTTGCAGCATGCTGAGATGAGGCTATCAAGTTTGTTCAAACGAATGACCTTGACCCATTTTGAAGATTATAAACAGGTTAATTGTGTTAAAAACTTCAAACCAGTTCTTTCGAATAACCAAAAGGACTAGGGTTATGAGATTAAGACTGCAGTCTACTGGAGTAGAAAGTTACAAGTGTATTCAAATTTACCCAATTTTCAATGTCACAGAGGTGTAAAATTCAAATATCTTCAAACAACTTCATCTGATAGCCGTTGTCAGCCAGTTGTCTCACTCATTAATTTTGCTTAATGTTGTAATTGCTAAGATGAAAGAATTTCAAGTTTGTTCAAAAAGATGAACTTGACCTGTTTTCAATGACACCATGTTTAAACATTTAAGTAAGTTTTAAATAATATTAGTGGAGCACTAGATATATTAAGTTTGGTCAAATTAACTAATAAAATTGACTCACTTTGAAATGACTTTTCTTATAAAGGCATTGTGAGTAATTTTATTTTGTCACTAAATTGTCTTTTTGTTAAACATTCTTTTAATCTAGAAGTGCTTTTACTGAGCTTCCTTAATTAAGGAGATTTGTAATATTCTAAATCTTTTATTCATGCCTACCAAGAGTTGTCATTCCATACACTCACTTGTACAATGTAAAGTTAAACTTCATAGAGAATCGTATTTCCCAGTGATAGTTCATGAATTGTTGAGTTAAGAGAAATATACTGTGCTAGTTCACGGGAGAGTATTTAAGCATCTGTGTAGTAAATATTGACGGAGGAAGGTTTAAAGATGAAGATGAAGAATAATGGGCCCGATGGAAACGCAGTCATCTCCCATTTCTACATGTATATATGAATTCCTTGAAATTGAAACAGATAATAATTAATATCGATGTGATCAGCTTCAAATTTACTAAGGGCCTGTTTGTTTATTGGGAACAATCGGTTTGTCCGTTTTTAGCCATGGCGCAGCGTCCGTCTTCCGTCCGTCAAAATTTCCTTTGAAAACGGCCTTGTAGATTTGGACTAAATTTCGTCTGGAGTATATCCTTAAGCCAAGGGGACTCAATTTAGTATAAAAGGTGGGTGTGGCCCCCCTGGGGGCAGAGTTGCGGGGCCCAATAGGGGAAATTGAGGTAATACCTTTAAAATCCTTCTTCTGCTGTAAGAATTAAAGGATTTTATCCTCATTTGGTCTGGAGCATCCTTGGGGGAAGGGGACTCAATATTTTCTAAACAGTAGGTGTGACCCCCCTGGAGGAAGAGGGGTGGGGGAAATAGAGGTACACCTTTAAAATCCTATTTCTACCAAAGGGGTTAAGGGATTTATCCTTATTTGGTCTGGCGCATCCTTGGGCCAAGGGGACTCAGTGTTGTATAAATGGTGGGTGTGGATCCCCTGGGGGCAGAGCTGCAGGGCCCAATAGGGAAAATAGAAGTAAAAACCTTTAAAATCCTTCTTCTACTGTAGGAATGAAGTTATTTTATTCTAATTTGGTCAATAGGGAAAATACAGGTAAAAACCTTTAAAATCCTTCTTCTACCTTAGGAATTAATGGATTTTATCCTAATTTGGTCTGAAGCATCCTTAGACCAAGGGGAATCAATTTTGTATAAACGGTGGGTGTGGCCCCCCTTGGGGCAGACAAGAGGGGTCCAATTGGGGAAATAGAGGTAAAAGCTTTCAAATCCTTCTTCTACATTAGGGATTAAGGAATTTCATCCCAATTTGGTCTGGAGCACTGTTGGGTCAAGGGGACTCAATGTTGTATAAACGGTTGGTGTGGACCCCCTTGGGGCTGAGAGTTGCGGGGCCCAATAGAGGTTTGAATCTTTAAAATATTCCTCTTCTGCACAGTAGGAGGGATTTTATGTAATAAGAACAATTTCCCATGGTTGCTTTATTATCCAGGTTAGCCTCTTCTACAGTAGGGATATTTAAGGGATTTAATCCTAATTTGGTGTAGAGCATCCTTGGGTGAAGGGTACTCGATTTTGTAAACATAGTAAGCACGGTTCTCCTGGGGCAGAGCCCAATAGGGTAAATAAAGGTAAAACCTTTAAAATCCTTCTTCTACTGTTAGGATTTAGGGATTTTATCCTAATTTGGTCTTGAGCATCCTTTGGCAAAGGGGACTTAGTTTTGTATAAACATTGGGTGTCTCGATCCACCTTGGGGCAGAGAGGTGGGGTCATATAGGGGAAATAGAGGTAAAACCTTTGAAATCTATCTTCTACCATACGAATTAAGGGATTTTATCCTAATTTAACCTGGCCCCGCTTGCACGAAACTTCTTAACTCTGTTAGCATCCTTATATATATATATAGGCAAAGGGGACTAAATTTTGTATAAACGGTGGGTTTGGACTCCCTGAGGGCTGAGAGTTGCTGGGTACAAAAGGGAAATTAGAGGTTTGAATCTTTAAAATATTTCCTCTTCTGCACCATAGGAGGGATTTTATGAAAAAATAATTTCCCATGGTTGCTTTATTAGCCAGGTTAGCGATACAGGCCCTCTGGGCCTCTTGTTAAATATAACAATTTCGGGTATAAATCCTGGCGGACCTGCAAATGTTAATGCAGACCTTGCAAGCCTGAAAGCAGCATCAGATTACTAAATCCGACCTAATTTATGTCAACCGTTTGTTTTTTAATGCTCATTTAAATAGCTTAAGCGACAATGTTGTTAACGATATAAGCGACAATGTTGTAAAAGACGTAAGCGGCAGTTTCATTTTCTGAACGAAATCAAGATGCCAAGAAGCCGCTCTCGGTCCCCTAAAAGAGGTAATTACGACCAATTAATATTTAGGACTGTAAAATATCTACACGTGATACATGTATTTATGGTCTAATATTTTCTGATAGTTATATTAGACATTTTATTGGCTTTAGTGTAACTCAAATCCAATCCAAGATCTGATCGTTACTGTAACGTTACATTGTTGTAAGTCTGTTTACAGCGTTCGTACACAGGTGCTGACTACATTAATATGAAGTGTTTGTACTGTATAATAGTATTAAGTGGTTTCATGACTACAGAACAACGATGATTTTACTCACGTTATGTCAAAAACCGAATCATTTAGATGTCTTTAAATATAAGTAAATTGTCGATTTTTGACAGAATATTCGCCCGTCATGCAACTTGTCTTTTAATATTTCTACCCGTCATTTTTGAAAAGTGGCCGTCCAAATGATGAATTGACGGCTAATAGCTAAATCTCAAATAAGTTTCTTTCCATAACCTTGAAAATACATCCAAAATATGCTTTCCTTATCAGGCATCATCTCTGTTTCCTCCCAAAGCAGTTTTATATTCTGATCATTATCATATAGGAATGACTATTGAAGGTTATTGACTGAAAACCTACAGATATTTCATCACTCATTTTAATAAAAGTATATTTGTTTCCAGAGAGAAGACATTCGAGAGAAAGAAGACGTAAGTAAAAAGACATTTGAAAGTCACTTCCGAAAACAAAACGAATAATGATCAGTGGATTGCATTTACCAGACCACCTATATAGTTAATTCCAGAGGATTGATCTATCACTTCTAGATCTGGCTCATTAACCTTTTTATTGAATCTTTCAGGGTTAGACACTAACATTTATATTGATTGGTAGTCCACAGGACTTGTTGAATAGATTATTTACTAGTCCTTTATCAATGTATACCTAGTCCAAGATTTCCTGAAAAGAAAATATCGCGATCTACAGCACGAGACATAAAGAGTAATCGACTGAGGGGACCTAGATAATTACTGTCATAAAATATGGTGAAGATTTAGAGAAATTTTGACACTTATAATCATGCAAATCATTTTAAGCAGTTTTCTGAATTTTAAAAAGAAATATTCTTATTTTATAATCATATTTTTCACAAGCTTAAGTCTAAAGGACCAGTTAGGTTAGGTGATTCACTAGTCCTTGCTGAAATCTACTAGTCCAGGACTAGGGGACTAGTGTTAGTGTCGACCCCTGTCTTTAGAGTGGCCTATAATATACCCAAGGTTAACATATGTAGAATTTGTAATCATGTATATATATACACCTGTCAAGACTTGCATTAATTAACGATACATGACAGAACTTCTTCCTCACTGTGAGTAGTTCATATATGGAACACAACCTACCCGAGAACATATAGTAATGGCACCAAAACATAACCACTTCAGAGAATAAACTAGATAATCTTCGGGCTTCACTGGAACTTTTGTATAATTGTACATCTGAAATCCATCACTAACAAGATGTGGTAATTACATGTGAACATTACAACTTTGTAATTTGATATGTGTATACTATTTTGAGTCTGGTGTAGAGAGGATCAGAAATGAACCTGTACCAGAAATAAACTTCTTATCTCATGCTTCAATAACATTTGGTGTAGGCAGGCATTCAGAAAAAAGGGTCAATTTAAAATGACAGTTTAAGGCTTCCCATGTTAAATTGTATATAGCTGATGTCAACAAAACGTAGGCTGTCACAACTGCAGTGTTGTAACTTGCTGACAAGTTGCTGGGTGCTGATCACAACAACACTGCAATGGTATACCGTGTATTGTATTACACCTATGTGTAATTCAGGGAACATAAATATGTAAATACTAACAGACTAAAAAGTCACTCTATTTCCAAGATTTCTGGCTTAGCCCTTCGTCAGGGATTAAATGTCACCGGACCTTTGCAGTTATACAGTTACTGTTGGTTCCTGTTATAAACTATAGCTACGCATCCTGTTTGTCATGATTGATGTGACATAGAGGTACGGTGACATTTAATCCCTGATGAAGGGCTAAGCTCGAAAGCTGGGAAAAAATGTGACCTTTTAGTTTGCTAGTATTATACTATTATTGTGTTCCCTATAGGAACAAATGTTTATAGACAATTAACCTTAAGTCCTAGGGTAGAGCCAATGCCGAGGTGAATAGTTGCGGATAGGTTAGTCCTGTTGTCCTTTGCTTGAATACCAGAAGGAATGCAGGGCGATTGGAGAGTAAGGGCAAATCTGAAAGGGTACATCAATCGCAACAAACTAGGGACTGGTTTTCTGGTGTTTATTGGTCTGGTCTACCGGTTTCGCCCGAACGTTGGGCTTCATCAGGTCCTAATGAAGCCCAATGTTTGACCACACCAATAAAATTTAAAAACAAGAAAATCAGTCCCTAGCTTGTTGCGATTGATGTTCCCTTTTAGATTTGCCTTTAAATGTTTTGTAACAGTTTGGTGATCAGCTAGTGAGATAAGTATAATTCAGACATATTTTTCATAACAACTGATCTTAGATGTGACATATAAATATAATAGTAATTAGTATGATATGGGGAACACATTGTCTTGACCAATCTCAGCACCTTTAGATTTTATTACACATGTGTAAGGCCTGGGGGGGGGGGGGGGGGGGGGGGGGGGGGGGTATGATAGGATAGGATAGGATATGTCTGTGATATTAGTTGTTGTGCCTCAACCTGATGCAGACAGACTGTAGTCAAATTTAGCAGAATTTATGGCAAGTTTAACCTAGTAGCGTAGGGGTCCAATTTTAGTAGGATTTCAGCAGCATCAACAATTTTAATGTATCAACATTTTCAGTGTAGTAGGATTTTGCTAATTAAGGGACAGATAGTAAGGTAACTCAGCTTGGAAGTCGAAGGAGGAGAAGAGGGAGTTGAGTTAGTCTTGAGGAAGGAGCTGAGGTTGAGTTAGGCAGACGAGTTGAGAGGTCTAGAGATATAGAGGAGAATTAGAAAGTTAGAGTTTAAGTGAAAATTAGGAAGTTAGTAATACTAGTAGTTTAAGCTGTAGTTGGTAGATCTGTGTAAGTTTGGAGTAGAGAGATTGAGTTCACAATGGTGAAGACTTGTGTATTTTATGATGGATTAAAAACTTGTTGTGTAAATATAAATGTACTTATTTTTTGTTATTCAATTAATTTGAACTGGTGGCAGTGGAAATTGAGAACAGAAAGCATCAGTAATACAAAAGAAAACGTAACACTGGTGACCATCAGAGGAGTTTAGATTTATTAAAAACTAGTGTCCGACAGTAGGGTTAATTTAGAAATGCAACACTGGTGGCAGCACTACTGTAAATTATGTTGGTTATTCTATAAACATTTAGGTGGGTCAAATAATATTTAACATGAATAAAAATGATATATTTGGTGCCATTCATACTTTATTGAAATATTAACATATTTTTAACATTCACAGAGGTAATCAGGAGATGTACTTCACCAGAAAGAAAGAAAAAAGAAAATAAACAAATAAAGTAAAATGATTTTCCTACCTACCTACCCTATTTTTTGGGGAGCCGAAACAGGAAACATACATTTTTATTTGGCCTAATACCATATTTATGACCTGGCCGTATGACATAGTAAATAGGTCAGTAATGTGATGAACTGTCTGTTTATTCCTAAGCCATGTTTTGGGAATGGAGTGAAGCTGTTGCATACACATTTGAACTTTGTTGTATACATAGTTACATGTACCATATAATGTTTCATCACTTCAAAATTATTGTAGGCCGTCACAAAAGTAGGTCAAGGTCCAGATCACCAAGGCGCAGGTCAAGGGAAAGGCACAGGTCAAGGTCACCAACATCTGTTAGTCGACACAGGTAGGTGTAGAGCTGCCACTGATTCATGTCATAGAGGAAGAACTTCAAGGAAAGAACCTAATCAGTAACACAGAAAACTTTGGATTTGGACGTGATTCAGTAAAACTCAGCATGTTGTACAAACTTGTGATGTCCACCGAAATGAAATTCTCTGCTGAATTGTCCTGTTATTTAGAAGAAGAGTAATGATCCTACCACCTTGTCTTTCACATTGCTCTTTCTTTTAATTACCGGGTAGATTTACACTCAAATATCTAATACTGTGTTACAATCAATGGATCAAAGATGATAATAGTGTACTTACGGATACCTGGATATAAACAGTATTGAAATGATGCAACAATTTTAAAACCCTGTTTAGAAATCAGACCCTGGGAATGAAAATCATTCCAATCAACATTGACCAAGGTTGGACTACTGTTGACATTGACTAGACAATACATTTTCTCAGGGTTATATATAATTGTATACGTTTCACACTTGCTCACTGGTTTGCCAATACCTGTATATGAAATTCTAAACATTTCCTTCTGGTTGGATTGGTATATAAGTATGTAGAAAATGAATTCCTCGTCTTTTCAAATTGGGATCATCATGGACATGTTTCCAGCTAATCAATCATTAATTAATCGGCGTTATAAACACCAAGCTACCTTTGATGCTACTTTTCCAGTTTGATATCGTTTATTTTTAGGATTTTTTTCCAAAAAAATAAATAAATAAATAAATCTTCAAATCTGACCCCAAAAACGTACCTGCGCACTATACCAGCAAATTTACGGTATATCGACTTAGTGTTCATATACTTATAGCGTAGCCGATTCAGTGTAGTGTGTACCGTACTATAGCTGGTCATTGAAACATCACACATAAACACCTACTAGTTGTGCTGCATTTACCTTTCTACAAAACCCACAGTATATCAAGCTGATTAATATATTTGTTAAATTTCATTCAAGAGGAATACTTGAGGAAGAACCTGCTACATTTATGTTGACTAGAGAAACAGATCTATTCTAAAATGAAGTTGGAGTCTTTGTTTAAATGAGGACTTAGTTATGATGTTTTTGCACACTTTCATGTATAGATTATTAGTAATAAGTTATTAAGTGTAGCTGTTTTTAATTTCAGGGAGAGAAAGAGCAGAGAGCATACATCAGAAAGACAAAAATCACAAGAAGTTGACCAGTATCAAGTCAAACCTCCAGGTAGTAGTGCTAATATTTCAGTGGATAACAGTCCAATAATTTGTCAAAATTGCGTTTCTAAATTGATGAAGAAAGTCATTTAAATAATATGTTTCAAGATGTATTTCTGTATTTTTTTTCATTTTATTTTTTTATTGAAAGAACAATTTTATGTCTTTGAAGATTGGGAAATATCTTATGAATTAAGAATTATCTACCTTTGTATTATAGAACTCAAATATTAGTTCTGACTCAATTCTTTATGTTGCCATAACATTGTTCTTTTTGTCTAAAATTAAAATGATGCCCATACTAATACAACCTTTTTTCCAATTTTCTGATCAATTGTGATATACAATTCTTTGTATACACCCGTCAAATTTGACGGAAGTATTATGGTATGGGGTTGTCCGTCCGTCCAGCGTAAACTTTTGTTTGTCCGGCAAACTCCTCCTACATCTTTACACAGATCTCTTTGAAACTTGGTATACATTATAATCATGATATGAAGTTGTGTCTCCATTAAAAGAAATTTGATTCAACAATTTTTGCAAAAGTTATTGCCATTTGTTCATTTCAGTATTTGAGTTTTTGTCCGGAGATTTTCTTCTACATTTTTTATAGCATAACCACTCTTCAAATGATGCAGATCTTATTTCAATGTATATTGTTCCGCCCCCAGTACTCTTGTTCCATTTTGTAAAAATCAGCAAATGTATTATGGTGGAATATATGTAACGAGGGCACTTCAGTCTTAGTGAAAGATTTTTCCGCATTCCAAATACTATGTTCTACACTTCACCGTCATAAACAATCATGTTGGTTATACATATAAATAATTGTCTACCACATAAATATATGATGGAATGTATAAAGTTGACAGGGGATATGTACAAAATGGATTGGAATCAGTACGAAACTATATATAAATGTATGTTAGTAATCATAATGCACAAACCATTTCTAATACACATTTATATTGAGATTGTTCAGCTCCTCCAGGAATGTGTAATTATGTGAAATTCTGTCGTAGTTGCGGATTATGCCTCGGACATTGAAGTATACGAGATAGAGGATGATGATGAAGACGAAGAACCTCAAGAAAGTGCAGCGGTGACCTCAGAGGCGGCCATGATGAAAGCAATGGGTTTTGTTTCGTTTGATACCACAAAGGTTAATATCTCATTAACGAGTCTGTACTTCAAAAAGTTACCTTAGTCACACAGTTTTATAAACATGGTCTCAAAACATATTCACATGCTGTTACTAAGGAAAGATTTTGTTATTCGAAAATAATAAATATATATCAAATATAGTGGATTGCAAACAGGTTTCCAGTTATTGTATGTATGAATGTTCTTTTTTTTAATGAGCTTCAGCATATTCATGAAAGTTACATGCAATCAGCTGATTTCTAATGTAATTAATGTATTTTCTCAGAAAATCATTCAATGGAAAGAAAAAAAATCTGTCATTTTCACTTTAAACTTGAGTTCATTATGTCCGTTTTACTTAAGACATATCAATTTGAGTATCAACATAACTAACGCTTAGTGTGTAATCCTTAATAATAATGGTAGTTAAACATACAAATAATGTAATTTCTCAGAAAATGATTCAATGGGAGGAAAATGGTGTCGTTTTTAACTTTTCAGCTGGAGTTAATGATGTCAGTTTTACTTGCGACATATCTTTTTGAGTGTCATCATACATGTATATGATTATCGGTACATGCACATGGCGCCATTGATAAAAATTGTGCTTATTAATACTTAATAAAAAACGTTTGTCAAACAAACAGCTTGGCGAATGGCAACAGTCTTATCATAATTAGGAGTCTGTTAGCAGGGCTGTTGTTTAAGGAATTATAAAAGAGGAAAAACAACGCTATGACCGATTGAAATTTTCATCATAAGATAAAGTTTTTCCATTGATCCATATGGATTGCTGCATCGATTGTAGACTTAATTCATGGTGGTTATGTGTAAAAGTTTTTCACCAGATGTCAGAACAGAACACCGTTCTATACCTGTCCTTTTCCTTATTTTTTAGGGGAAAAAAGTAGCAGGAAATGACATATTTCTGGCAAACACTGCAAGGAAACGGCGATACAGGTTTGTTCCATCTGATATACCAATTACAATTATAGCCAACATTTCCTTACTTCTTGATAAAATGATGACATTGATGCTGAGAGAAATTTCAACATCGAGAGATAGAATATAAATTGTTGAAATTAAATTATTGCCTGTATGATAAAGATGCTTTCATACAAGTTCAAATATTTGTCGAAATTATATGCAATAATTTAGATGTTTCAAATAGCAATCTGGAAATCTGTAAGACATGATGAGGACTTTCCTATTTATTTATTATAGACAGTACATGAACAGAAGGGGTGGATTCAACCGGCCGCTGGATTTTATTGCATGAAGTCTGCTGATGTGTTCAACTTGTATCCAAGCTTCAGCTTTGAGGAACAGTGTGTTTTATGAATGTGAGGTGGAAGCCAGCGACAGATTTTAATAGAACATTGTGATGTTATATTGGTTGATGTAATATTGGTCAGTTTTACGTAGAGGAGTATTGTATCAGCTATACCTGGGACTACATTGTATGTTCCTGTAACTGCAGTTTTTCATACTCTTCTAACATGTTTGTAATCCAACTCGGAAAGAGAAATGTAGACTGATTTATTACATTTTTTAAAAGAAATAAAGCGAGAATTCTATCAATCTGTTACAAGTAATATCACACAGTACATTGTATATTGACCAATCAGAAGGGTAGTTTCTATTCACTGCATCGATTTCTGCCCAGATGCAGATGAAGTAATACAGTAGAATATTGTATCTGTTCATTATTGGTACATGTTAAGGTACTGTTATAACTACATTATCAATATCAAATTTGTATGCCAATCTTATCAGAAGATTGCAGCATAAGGTGGAATTCCATCCGTTCGAAATTGTACAGCCTAGTTATCGAGCGTGAAATTTTATAGAATGTGGCATCAGAGATTATACTCAACTTATCCCCACATGTTTAAAGTATGATGATTTCATCTTTATGTTTTAATAAATGTCATGAAAAGAAAGTTACATTTTTTTTTTATTTGTGTAGCAGAATATACCGATTCGATGATGTATTTTTGCCTTGCTTGTTAAATGTATATGATTTTCAAGGGTAAGCCATTAAATTCCCTGTAGATTGCTTGTAAATGTAATTTACCACGTGTGAACTGTCTTCAGAACTTGAAAAGAAAAGACATGTTTTCAGGACTACATAAGATTATTTTGAGTAAGATGCAGTTGATCCTCTGTAGCCAGTCATTGTTGTTGTTGTTGTCATGTCAGATATTAATCATAATGAATCATGATGAATTTGGGCTGAGTGACTTGATGAATTGAATTACAACTCAAAAACATTAGTGTTTGTTACAAGTTTGTTAAAATAAATGACCTTCACCTATATTCAAGGTCACAGGGGTCAAATATGTTTAAAACTTTAAAATAAGTTCAGGATGATGATATTTGGTCAGTAGCATGCTGGGATGAAGGGCTTCCAAGTTTGTTAAAATAAATTACCTTCACTTATATTCAAGGTCACAGGGGTCAAATATGTTAAAAACTTAAAACAGCCTCTTCTCAATAACCGAAATGCCCAGGGTGATGATATTTGGCCAGTAGCATGCTGGGTTGAAGGGCTACCAAGCTTGTTCAAATGAATGACCTTCACTTATATTAAAGGTCACAGGGGTCAAATGTCTTAAAAGTTTTTGGCTCACCTGGCCCAAAGGGGCCAGGTGAGCTTATGTTGTACTGTGGCATCCGTCGTCCGTCCGTCAACTTTTTCGTTTGATTGACTTCCTCTGAAGAACTGTAGGACCTAGGGTCATGATATTTGGCTAGTAGGTACCTGGGATGGAGTGCTATAACGTTTCCTCATTAAAATGACTTTGACCTACTTTCAAGGACACAGCGGTCAAATATGTTAAAAATTTAAAACAACAATATCCTAAGAACCATTTGAACTAGAGTCATGATGCTTGGGTATGTTATGTAGACCAGCAGTGCAAATATTTTTCTCAATCACAGTAATGAGGTCAAAGGTGAACTTTAAATGCTAGTCGGGGGTCAAATATCAACTTTGGTTAAAAGCTTTAACAATCTCCTTCTCAAGTTCCATTAGGCCCAGGGTCATGATATTTGGCCTGTAGGTACCTGGGATGTAGTGCTAAAAATGTCCTCATTAAAATGACCTTGACCTACTTTCAAGGTCACAGTGGTAAAATATGTTAAAAATTTCAAACAACAATATTCTAAGAACCATTTCAACTAGAGGCATGATACTTGGGTATGTTATGAAGAACAGCAGTGCGAATATTTTTTTCAATTACAGTTATGAGGTCAAAGGTCAACTTGAAATGCTCGTCGGGGGTCAAATGTCAACTTTGGTTAAAAGTTAAATATGTTAAAAAATTTAAACAACAATATCCTAAGAACTATTCGAACTAGAGTTATGATACTTGGGACTTGGGTATTTTATGTAAACCAGCAGTGCAAATATTTTTTTCGTTACAGTTGAGAGGTCAAAGGTCAACTTTAAGTGCTAGTTTGGGGTCAAATGTCAACTTTGGTTAAAAGCTTTAACAATCTCCTTCTCAAGTTCCATTAGGCTCAGGGTCTCGATATTTAGCCAGTAGGTACCTGGGATGGAGTGCTATAAAGTTTCCTAATTAAAATTACCTTAACCTACTTTCAAGCTCACAGGGGTCAAATATGTTAAAAACTTCAAACAACAATATCCTAAGAACCATTTGGACTAGTCATGACACTTAGGTATTTTATGTAGACCAGCTGTGTGAATTGTTTTCTTCATTACAGTAATGAGGTCAAAGGTCAACTTTAAGTGCAAATCGGGATTCAAATGTCAATATGGGTTAAAAGCTTTAAAATTAAAATTTTAAGTCTCAAACAACAATATCTTCAGAACCGTTTAAAAGATGTTAAAATGTCTTGTGTTCTAGTTACCAAATTCGGTCTTCAGTTACCTATATGTCAGTTGCATGTAACAAAAGAAACAGGTGAGCGATACAGGCCCTCTGGGCCTCTTGTTTTAACTTCTGATGATCATGAATAACCAACAGGACCAATATGGTGATATTTGGTCAGAAGCATGCTAGGATGAAGGGCTACAAAGTTTGTTCAAATGAATGACTTTCACTCATATTCAAGGTCACAGAGTCAAATGTCTAAAAACACTTGAAACAACTTCTGAAGAATAACCAAAATGCCCAGGATGTTGATATTTGGTCAGTAACAGACTAGGATGAAAGGCTACATATTTTGTTTAAATAAATGACCTTGACTTATATTTAAGGTCACAGGGTCAAATATGTTTGAAACTTTTTAACAACTTCTGAATAACCAAAAGGTGCAGGATGATGATATTTGGCCCATAACATGATGAGATGAAAGGCTATCAAGTTTGTTAAAAATAAATGACCTTGACAAATATTCACGGTCACAATTATCAAATATGTTTAAACCTTTAAACAACTTCTTCTGAATAACAAAGAGGCTTAGGATAATGAGATTTGGCCAGTTACATGCTGGGATGAAGGGCTACCAAGTTTGTTTAAATTAATGACCTTGACTTATATTCAAGGTCACAGGGGTCAAATATGATTAAAACATTTAAACAACTTCTTATGAATAACCGAGAGAGCTAAGGTGATGATATTTGGCCAGTAACATGCTGGGATGAAGGGCTACAAAGTTTGTTCAAATGAATGACCTTGACTTATATTCGATGTCACAGGGGTCAAATATGTTGAAAACATTTAAACAACTTCTTATGAATAACCCAAAGGCCTAGGGTGCTTAAACTTGGCCAATAACATGCTCCGATGAAGGGCTACCAAGTTTGTTCAAATGAATGACCTTGACTTATATTCAATGTCACAGGGGTCAAATATGTTTAAAACTTTTAAACAACTTCTTATGAATAACCCAAAGGCCTAGGGTGCTTGAATTCAAGGTCACAGGGGTCACATATGTTTAAAATCTTTAAATGAGGTTGATCTGTATAACCAAAATTTCCAGGGTTATGATATTTTGCTAGAAGCATGCTGGGTTGGAAGACGATACATTCTGTTAAACCTAATGTCCTTGTTCAATATTCAATGTCACAGGCGTCATATGTTTAAATCTTTTAATAGGTTCTTATGAATCAAACACTGATATTCTGCCTGTAGTTGTATTTGAGTCCACTTTTAAGGTTACAAGTGTAAGATTAATACAAGGTGAGCGAGTCAGGCCCATTGGGCCTTATGTTTAATTATAACTTCATAATCAACTTGGAATTCCCCTATGCTTAAAATACGATTCATGACGTCATCCCCGATCCCACCTCTGAGGGAGAGCTGGGAGTTGAATTCTTTCTGCGATTCGATTGTTTCGGAGTATTTATCAGAGCGGATCGAACTTTATTTCATCACAACAGTAGGGATTTTACAATGCAGGTGAGTTTCCTAGACGATATAGCAAACATATCTAGACGCGGATAATAGAATGCATAACGTTAGTGTCTGCAACTATTTTTCCAACATTCAAAGAATTTTGTTAAATGCCAAACTTTAATTTCGTCTTTATTATTCTGACCGTGTATACGTAAGCCTCAGTGTATTTCTGAGTATTTTAATGTTTTATTTCTATAACCGGAAGTTAAAAAATAACCGGAAGTCGAAAATCCACAGCTTCCATGGTTATTTTTCTCTTAGGTCTAACCACAGAACTTGATACCTGTGCTTTTATAAAAGTTAATGTCGCCTAGTGTTATGTTTAAATCACATGCATTTTTACACTAGAAATTATTTTATGCATGCATTTATGCAATATAATTTACAAGGCAGCAAATTTAAGATTTTGATGTTTGAAATATGTCAACATTCATATTTATTCATGCGCCAAGCATGGCATTCAGCCAGCAACTAGTCTTATGTAGACACCAAAGGGTAATCACCTATAATGTACGAAATGCCAGTCTAATTAATTAATTAAGTCATGCCACGACATGATCTTTCCTATCTGATCTTTACTTAATCATACTGACTTTCGTCTTCTAAGAGGAAAAACAATTCCCAAACCGTCGATATTGAACTTTGATTTTCATCTCTTGCCGTTAATGTATAGACTACCGTAAGTACAATCAACATCGATATGTTTAACTTGAGAAATTGTAAGTCATGTTAAATATTGATCAGTTTCAATATCATTATGTCACCCTGGTACAAAATACTAGCTACTTCCTACCAACTCAACTAAAGAGTTATGTATATATAGAGCGTTAATTAGTAAACCAGGGGTGCTGCAGGGAGGCATTGGAAAAAAGCACCTCTGTTACAATATATCATAGAAATGGACTTAGACCTATGCAAACTTATGCCTGCATCAATCAACTGACATGAATCTGTCTGAGACCTGATCATAGGTCCCAGGTTTGAATCCTGGTCTGCAGGGTTCCACTGCATTATTTCCTGTTACAAATATAAGATATATATTTGTATGGCAGGTTTTAATTGTACATAGGATTAAGGTCGCCTTCGAGCTAGAGGGAATATCCCTTTAGCAGGTTGGGCAAAACGGCGCATATGGGTAATAATCCTGCATTTGGGTAACATCTTTGTATGTTACGGTTGAATGCACTTCAAATCTACTTTCACTATCCTATATAAAAAATCAAAATTTTGTACTTCACTATCGTTATTAAACATTGCTATTTATATGTTTATTATAAACAACTTTTGGTTGAACGTTTTTTCGTGTTTTGACATTTTCATGATTTTAGATGTCCCGACTTTTCTAAGGCTTTAAAGGTCGTGAAATACTTTTAAAACCAAAAGCTATTCAACCAAAAGTTGTTTGTAATAACCAATAGATACGGCGATTTTCAATAACGTAAGTGAACTACAAAATTTCTATTTTTTTTATATAGGATAGTGAAAGTAGATTTGAAGTGCATTCAACCATAACATACAAAAATGTTACCCAAATGCGGGATTATTACCCATATGCGCCGTTGTGCCCAACCTGTTTAGCTCAGTGGTAGAGCGTCCGACTAGGATCCTTGAGATCGAGGGTTCGATCCCCAGTGGAAGCACACTATTCTCTTTCCTGTTAAATATGTATGATGTTAAAAGTGAAAAATCAAAAGTGGTGCAGATTTGCCTTACTTTGCTGACATTAATCTCATAATGTATTTTATAATATAAGGCAATACCACATGTATCATTTGTGGTAATTTTGCTGATTTCTTTTTTCAGATTCAACAACAAACACCTGTTGATTTATCCTGACATGCACTGAAATCAGTGACAAGGGGCTTGTGCATATGTCTTCACTATAACTTAGTTTCGCCTGATATAGACTTATATTTATGTAAAGCTGGTGAAGTCCTTTTTTTCCCCTTTTTTTGAGTAAAATGCTGTAGTTTGGGCTTTATGTTTCCTTGAATCATGGATGTAGTACCTCAGACCCCATATCAGAGACTGACACGCTTGAGAAATGATCCACAGTTGCGCTTGAACAGCTATTTGAACTGGCCTGTCAGTGCCCAGGTCAGCCCACAGGACTTGTGTGATGATGGGTTTTACTATACTGGTCTGGAGGACAGAGTACAGTGCACACACTGTGGGGGTATACTCAGCAGTTGGGAACCAGGAGATAATGTGGCCAATGAACACAGCACACATTTTCCGCAGTGTCCATGGGTGATTTCCAGACGGAACAATCCGCTGTTCCGATCGGCAGTGGTACCACAGCACTGTGGACTGATCAACATCAGTGACAGTGGGTTTACTTTCGGACACCCGGACGTCCCTCTCCAGTACCAGGCACCTACACATCCAGCAGATATCCCAGGCACCAGTCGACCCAAGTACCCAGAGTATGCCTTAGAAAGCAACCGACTTACAACGTTTAAGGGCTGGCCTTCACAGCTAAGTCAGAAACCAGCGGCCCTGGCTAAGGGAGGGCTCTTCTATCTTGGTAAGACATTAAATAAATCCACCCATCATCCTTTCTCTCTAACTCAACCATTACCCAGCCCTTTCTGTTGTTTGCAATAGTTGTCATGCTTTCCCAACATCCAGATATGGATGTACATGACACTATTCTGTCTTTGCGTATTGCAGAGTTATCTTCTCTTGGGAGCAGGTATTGATTGTTACATCATTTGTTTATGAGAGTAACGTCATCAATTTTTGAGAAAACGACGTAATTTTCTCACACAAACCAATGACTTAACAATCAATACCTGCTCCCAAGAGAAAATAACTCTGCAATACGCATAGACGGAATACTATACATGCATGCTTGAAGCCTTCAGAAGGTGTTTTATAATCCAGGAACAAATTTGAAATATTTTTTTGATTTGAGAATAATTACATTTGTGCTTGCATTTGGATATGAATCTTTGCTACATGTATATGTAAAAGAAATTAAACTGGGAAAGAAAGATATAAATGTAGCCTCACCACGTTATGTCAATTTTCCATAATTGTTCTGAAAATATTCTTGTTTTTATTTTTCGAGACAAATTTAAATATTTAAACAATTTTTGGTTATAATTGTGGACTTCCTTTCTTGGTAAAATATGAGTTACAATGTTTACAGGGCAGGGTGACAGGTGTAAGTGTTTCTTCTGTGGTGGAATTCTGTATGACTGGGACATGGGAGATGACATTTGGACGGAGCATGCCAAGTGGTTCAAGGATTGTCCTTGGGTTAAGCTCTCCAAAGGGGAGCCTTTCATACGTCAGGTTCAACTGGTAAGTCATGAAACAATTCAACCAAATTTCCATTTCAAATTTTTCAATAATTAAGCAATGAATGTTTAAGCAAATGTTGTTATGGTCCTATAACACACATTGCTATTGTTGGTAGGGCTTTTTGTAAGTTTGTCGGCAATAGGAATATGTGTTATAGGACCATAACAATAATTGCTAAATATTCATTATTTATATTTACATTTTGATAGAGTATATAATTATATACATAGTTATGCTTTATTTAGGTATTTCAAACAGTTCTTTGAACAGCAAATTAAGTGTTGGCATCAATGAAATTGATGACATCACTATATAGAGATTGATGACATTACAATAGCAAATGTTGCTATAGGACCATAACAACATTTGCCTTTTCAATGCATTGCAATGGAAGGATGCGGAGCAAATGTAAATACATACGAAATACATTTCAATCCTAATTTGGACTTCTCTGCACCCACATTCTGAGAGTCAAGCCTATATCCATCAGCACCTTGTGATAGAAGTACTTAAGTAATTTTAACACTCAAACCTTTGCTGCCGTATTAAACATACTGGTTGGATATTTGATGCCAGACTTTATTGTTTTGTAGGACCTTGAACAAGCACAAAGCCAAGGTATGGTATAAAGTGTAATAAATGTCACACTGGGTATATAACTCAAAACAGTCTGTATACCTGCTATATATATTAATATTCCCATTTTGAAAAAAAAGACTCTTTTTCTTGGTTTTCAAACAAAATGCTCAAATTCAATTGGTCAGTTTTTATCTTTCCATAGAAAAAAAACACTTCTGAGAACACTGTTTTCAGCAGTTTAAAAAATGTTTGTTCATCTTTACATAATTTAAATATACTTGTAATCAAAAATATAATGGTAAGAAAGAGGGCAATTTCTAAAATTTTCATTGTATCAACATTTTGTTTAAAACATTTTTTTAACTTATCCTGAGCTTGTTGCGATTGAAACCTATTCTTAACATATTGTTTTGGTTCATATTTTGGGGGGAATTACTTTGCATACATTTTCCTAACCTTGTGAAGTTCTATTATTTATGTTGATTGTCTTTTAGGAGTACCAATGGAAAATGATACTGATGTACAATCAGGGCCTAACCTATTCCAGAGTGGTGCAGCAAGCTCATCAACGCCTAATGCACCGACAGGCCTGCCAAGCATGTCGACAGGTTCTTCAGGGATGCCTCCACTAGGCTCTACCGATACACAACAAACTGCACCTAAGACTTTAGATGTGTCTTCGTCAACATCAAAGCCATCAGCAAGTTCATCAAGTCCGCAGGCAGCAGGCCCTAGCTCGTCTGGTTCAAGTGCTGCGCAGGCAACTTCCACATCGGGGTCAAGTGAAGGAAGCACAGGTAACCGTTCAGACACCAATAACTGGTGTTTTCTTAGAAAAAAGGATGAGTGTTCCTTTACATTTTTTAGACCCCTTTGATTTTCAGATTTTCTACTGGTAATGTATATCCTTATTAGTGTGTGATCAGTGAAGGTTGAATTTTGGCCCAAAGTATGGGTAAGGGTAAACCACTAAATGTTTTAAAAGGTATTTCTATCAATTTTAACAGTTCATGAACCTTTCTAAGTAGGAAATATCCAATTTCATGCACAGTAAAGGAAAGACAAAAAAATAGATTTTTATTATGCTTTTTTAGGTCACCTGAGCTTTAGCTCAAGTGACCTATTGCTATCCGTTTTCGTCCGTCGTCGTCCGTCGTCCGTCGTCCGTCGTCCGTCGTCCGTTGTCCGTTATCCGTCGTCCGTTAACATTTTACATTTCAAACTTAAAGTCAAGTTCTGCTGGGCCGATTGAACTGAAAGTTGGTAGGAATGATCGCCTCATGGTCCTGACAAAGTGTTGTTATTTTTCGGGTCGATCAGAAATCCAATATGGCCGCCACGGCCACCATTTTGAAAACCTATTTCAAACTTAAAGTCAAGTTCTGCTGGACCGATTGAACTGAAAGTTGGTAGGAATGATCGCCTCATGGTCCTGACAAAGTGTTGTTATTTTTTGGGTCGATCAGAAATCCAATATGGCCACCACGGCCGCCATTTTGAAAACCTATTTCAAACTTAAAGTCAAGTTCTGCTGGACCGATTGAACTTAAAGTTTGTAGGAATGATCGACTCATGGTCCTGACAAAGTGTTGTTATTTTTCAGGTCAATCATAAATCCAATATGGCCGCCACGGCCACCATTTTGAAAACATATTTCAAACTTAAAGTCAAGTTCTGCTAGGCCGATTGAACTGAAACTTTGTAGGAATGATTGACTCATGGTCCTGACAAAGTGTTGTTATTTTTCAGGTCGATCAGAAATCCAATATGGCCACCACAGCTGCCATTTTGGTAAACTATTTCAAACTTAAAGTAAAGATCTACTTGGCCGATTGAACTGAAACTTTGTAGGAATGATCGAATCATGGTCCTGACAAAGTGTTGTTATTTTTCGGGTCAATCAGAAATACAATTTGGCTGCCATGGCCGCTATT
This sequence comes from Mizuhopecten yessoensis, assembly GCF_002113885.1. Lineage (NCBI taxonomy): Eukaryota > Metazoa > Mollusca > Bivalvia > Pectinida > Pectinidae > Mizuhopecten > Mizuhopecten yessoensis. The sequence goes on from NW_018407435.1 coordinate 2,074,490, forward strand.
TTGCTACTAAGTTCTAATAGGCCGATCTCACTTAAAATTGGTCTAGGAATGATCAGCTCATGGTCCTGACAAAGTTAAGTTAACATTATACTATTTTTTACTCAAATTGGTACATATTTCAACAACAAAAATAAATACTATAGACTCAGGTGACCGTTAAGGCCCATGGGCCTCTTGTTTTAAATACAACATAAATTCATGTTAAATTTGGTAAAAAAATATTTTTTTTATAAAAACCTCATTCATAAACAGATCAAATATCCTATTAAAATTATATATTTTGTGCTTATAAGAAATCTGTTTTCTGCCATTATGTCATGAAACTTCCTTGTCTTTACTGAATTCTATATTTCACTAATGAAATGTATATAGGGTATTCAGTGGTCAACCGTTAACTCAATCACCCCTGGAATTTCATAATGAACTATTCCAACCTTTGAATAGGTAGAGTTCAAATGTGTCTTCAGGGGTAAATGAGTTAAATATTCTCTGTTATTCTACAAACCACTTTTAAGTTCTTTTAGTCTGTTACTATAATATAACATTTATCTGTGTGAAAACCTCGGTTAATTCTCTATGAGTAGGTCGGGGTACAGAGAAACAGTCGTCAACAACCTATTTTAATAATTCAACTTAAATTTTTTAAAAATTAAAAATTAAAAAAATGAAATGTACATGTTAAGACAGCTATGATGTATGTAAACTGTATTTAAGTTAGGAGAGGGCTTTATTAAGTTGTAAGAACTTGTGCCCAATCCTTTTTGTCATTTTCAAGGCAATACAAATATGTTTAAACCAACATTGAATACATTAATTTCGCACTGTGTGAGACGTGACATTATTGTTTTCTATTTATCCCTCTGAGGTAGGTACATAATAATAAAAAATTAATCAACGAAATAATAACATGATATAATCCAGCTCATCCTGTGTAAATGTTTAAATTATAGTAACAGGGACGTTTTCATTTTTCAGACATAAAGAGTATAATAGAGGAGAACCAGAAACTGAAGGACGAGAGGACGTGTAAGATATGCATGGATGAAGAAGTCAGCGTACTGTTCCTGCCCTGTGGTCACATGGCCTGCTGTGCCAGCTGTTCCGTCAGTGTCAAGGACTGCCCCATCTGTCGAGCCGACATTGTCCAGAGAGTTAAGGCTTACTGGTCCCTCTGACCAGAGAGTTAAGGCTTACTGGTCCCTCTGACCAGAGAGTTAAGGCTTACTGGTCTGTCTGACCAGAGAGTTAAGGCTTACTGGTCCCTCTGACCTGAGAGTTAAGGCTTACTGCACCCTCTGACCAGAGACTTAAGGCTTACTGGTCCCTCTGACCAGAGAGTTAAGGCTTACTGGTCCCTCTGACCAGAGAATTAAGGCTTACTGGTCCCTCTGACCAGAGAGTTAAGGCTTACTGCACCCTCTAACCAGAGAGTTAAGGCTTGCTGGTCCCTCTGACCAGAGACTTAAGGCTTACTGGTCCCTCTGACCAGAGAGTTAAGGCTTACTGGTCCCTCTGACCAGAGAATTAAGGCTTACTGGTCCATCTGACAAGAGAGTTAAGACTTACTGGTCCCTCTGACCAGTGAGTTGAGGCATACTGGTCCTTCTGACCAGAGAGTTGAGGATTACTGGTCCCTCTGACCAGAGAGTTGAGGATTACTGGTCCCTCTGACCAGAGAGTTAAGGCTTACTGGTCCGTCTGACTTACTAACAGTTTTGAATTTCATACTGATTTTTTTTATCGTTTTATTTAAGGATGTATGCTACCATATTGTTATTGTGACGTGTATTTTTTTACAAAAGAGTTCCATTCTTATTAAGTCTGTAAGTGGCCATTTTTGCAGTGTGGAAATGCTTCAAAAAATATCCATATGTAAAATAGAATATCAATATTTATAGGTTATAGATATATAGAATGTATATATTTATAGGTTATAGATATATAGAATATAAACATATTTATAGGTTATAGATATATAGAATGTATATATTTATAGGTTATAGATATATAGAATGTATATATTTATAGGTTATCGATATATAGAATGTATATATTTATAGGTTATATATAAATATATATATATATATATATTATAGATATATAGAATCTATATTTATAGGTTATATATATATATATTTATAGATTATAGATATATAGAATGTATATATTTCAGAACCAACGCCAACATGAAAATTTCCTCATCAATCAATTTTACGAGTCACAACATGAACATTTCCACATACCAGAATTCCTTTTTTACAGTAGAAACATTACCGTAGAAATGATACCAATATTTGCAGTAGATTTAAAGATGATACAAATCAATACTATTGACTGTGATAATGTAAAACCTTTGCAGCACCTGTTTGTATACCTTATAGCGACATTGTTATCCTGTAGATATATTTATCCTATACAAATGTACTAAGTGTCGTATGTAGTGTAACAACATCATCACATATATAATATAACCAATTGTTACATCACAAAGGACATTGTGATGTCTGAAATATACAGCAAGGACAAATAGGGTGATGTTTTCTGGTGAAATTTCCAGTTTTGTTAACAGAAAAGTGTTATGCTTCAGTTGTGTATTGGACAAAGATGAACTTGTTCATTCCTTCTGATAAATAAAGAAAACTCTTGACATTTCATTTAACAAAAAATGTAATGGAAACCAGGCCTAGTCCCTGTATATTAGACTGCCCTGTCTCTAGAATATTGAACGCCAGCTTTGATTTTCAATTACAAAGAGTTTTGGGAATTTTCTGAGTTTGTTGGTATTGGAAAATACAAAATAAATCTTTTGTAAAATTTTCAAAAAATGGTTTTCATATTTGTGATCTGTATCTACCAATATTTCCAAGTGTATTTAACAAGGTAAATATTTTTTAGTTCTAATTGTATCACTGTATCACTTGGTGTTGCCAACCTTTTAGTTTTTATATGTCTTTGTAATATGTTTGATTGAAATTTATAATTAGTTTTAAGACAATTCCATGTTCCTAGGGCTGGTCCTTGTTTACATACTTTGTTATGGTTTTGTATTGAAAAAATGCTAAACCAGTTTCCATGCTATAATAGACATTGTACCGTGTTATATATATATAAATATATCTTTGGTTTGGTTTGTTTGTGATTTACATCCTTTTACAACGGTTATGGTGATTTATGGACGAGCGTGGTTTTGGTGGTGGTGGAAAACTGGAGTACAATGTACCCAGAGAAAAACCACGGATCTCCAGCCACTACCTGATGGCAACTACCTGAGGGAGGCTCCCTAACTCTCAACCAGTGGTGGAGGGCTAGTGATCTTAGATGGTCTGATGCCTTAACCACTCGGCCACTGCAGCCCCCAACTTGTATACATTTTCAAAAAACTGTAAAAAAATAAAGGGAGATAACTTTGTGGTACATTATGAAAATGTCTATAAAGGTACTTCTAGTGATCCATGTTGGACAAAAAAGTGGTGAAAAATGCCACTTTTTAAGATTGTCTTTCCAAAAAAAAAATAAGTAACGAATTTGTTGATTTTAGGTAAAGAGTACCAACAGGTTGAACAATATTATTACCATTTCCAATTGTGAAATATGTGTTTTAAGTCCTTTACAATAGAAATATTCCGTTAAACTCACATGTTGCAATAAACATTTTACAGAATTATAGCTGTTTTAGATTTGAATGTTTGAAATTAGAGGTAAGATATAAAACAGAAAAACTGCAGGGGTCGAACATATGACATTAACATAGGACTTTAACATAGGACATTAACATGGGACATTAACAAAGGACATTAACATATGACATTAACATAGGACATTAACATATGACATAAACATAGAACATTAACAAAGAACATTAACATAGGACATTTACATAGGACATTAGCATAGGACATTAACATGGTAAAGCCTAATACTATTTATCAATGTTGGCCACTCAGCAGTTATAAAAGTACAGCACCAAATGGAGAGCCCAATTTATGGCTGTCAAGCCTATGATTAATTTGACAGGAAAAATAACTCTATGTCAGAAAAACTCAAGTATTTGTTTGCTTTATCTCCTGTGTAGAGGGGAGAACACTCTATGTCAAGTAAAATAACGAGTGAAACCATTCTTAGTGATTATAGGTTACCCTTTACCTTAAAAGTCAAAACTGAGGGTGGAAAGTCTAGGGAGTCTCCCTCCCTTCCATATTTGGGCCACTTGACAAGCATGCAGTACTTATATATATACGATATGTGTATGTAAACAGAAAAGTATGTCGTGATGTTTCAGTAAATATATTACAAGTGGTCTTAGCAATGATCCTCCACACATAACATTTTCCTTTGTTACATTATTGTATGATGTAAACAGATGTTGTGAATGAAAACAAGGGAGGAGGAGTGTAGTCAATATACAAGTTTAAAGAAAACCATGAATAAGTCGTATTGAAAGGCCGTGTATCTATCCACTATATGTACAGTACTGAAGGTAAAATATTAGTATATATGCTATTGTCAGGGATTTAAGGTATTATGGCATGTATTGTACTTTGTGTAGTTGTGTACTTTTACTTATGTTGTTTCCGAAAAAAGGGGAATGTATAAAGCACTGTTTTAACAATAAATCATCTAACTATTACAGTGTCTGAACTTGTTTTATAATTATATGGTGATATCATTTAAACATAAATGATCGAAATTATGATATCTGTTTTCTGTATATGTGTGTGTGTGTGTAAGTCCATTCATTCTGAAATAACCACTCCTAGCAATGAACGGACAGGTTATTATTGTGATGTTACAAGATAGTTCTCTGAATAGCATTTCTCTCGGAAGTATTGAGATAAGACCATGTTAAAATCACTCTTGAGTTGTATTTTTAGCTCACCTTGCAGGAAGAACTGGAGGACCTAGGGCCATGATATTTGGCCAGTAGTTACCTGGGACTGCATTATATTAAAGAAGTTTCCTCAGATGAATGACCTTGACCTACTTTCAAGGTCACAGGGGTCCAATAAGTAAAAACATTAAAAAAAACTTCTTGATAAACAGGAGGCCCAGGGTGATGATAATTTGCAAGTAGTTACCTGGGATGTAGTGCTATGATATTTCCACGACTTTATGACCTTGACATACTTTGAAAGGTCACATGGGTCAAATATGTTAAAACCTTTGAGCAACTTCTTTTAAATAACAGATACATATAGCGATAATACTTAGCCAGACGGTATCTGGGACGGTATGCTACAAGCTTTCCTCAAATAAACGTCCTTGACCTACTTTCAAGGTCACACACATTATATATATTTTAAAAAACATTAACAACTCCTTTTGAAGAACCAGGAGGCCCAGTGTTATGATAGTAAGCCAGTAGGTACCTGACATCGAGTGTTATAAACTTACCCCAATTAAGTGACCTTGACCTACTTCCAAGGTCAAATATGTAAAAACCCTTTAAACAACTTTTGCATTACCAGGAGGCCCTGTGTGATGATATTTTACCAGTTGCATGCTGGGATAGAATAGTTGTAGTTTCTTTAAGACTCAATATATGGAAATGTATTTGTAAAATTACTTTTATTGAAAACATTTTCCCATGATTGCTCAAATATCCAGGTGAGCGATACATACCCTCTGGGCCTCTTGTTAAAAATGTTTAGAGGTTCTCCAACCAACGTCACACTACCGCAATTGGTACTATTGTGACGGTCTCAGTGATATTTAAAAATTCAGATCTTGTATCTGGAATGTTTCTTGATTCATTTGCAGAAAAAAGGTTTGGATTCTAAGTGATTTGTTTCTGAAAATAGAACGCTAAACTCGCAGTGATATTTCGTCCGTTTTTCGGCCATGATTAATACCCAAATTGGTACACCTTATTACAGGCTATGATTTTTTATTTTTTTTCTCTATTAGTTGATGTGCCGATTGCAACAAAATATATATTGCTTTTATAAATACCATACTGAACTACTGCAATAGCATATATACACTTTCATGTTATCCATACCTCCTACTACTACACACTGTACAGACGCCAAGTGGACATCCAACCACATCCAAAATAGGACCAGGAAGCCTCATTCCTGTTATTACAACTAGAATAATAGATAACCTCCAAAAGTGAAGAATCGAAAGTAAATTCAACGATTAAACAAGCCAGCATCCATAATTCCGTGAGGTTTAGGAATCAACTTATTCTAGCTGGCAGTGTTATCAACCGACTAGAAAACACCATATTGCCGAAATTCTGAATGACTTTCAAATGGGACAGAACTTGTAGATGTAAGTAAAAAGGGAACCGAAGTTCATATGGGGAAAAGAAAATCACCTGGGAACCTAGAAACATCTTGGCCACCTTCGAGAGGAAATTTTATATTCCACTCTCGTTGAAGGAAGCTTAAAACGTCGATAAGGAAGACAACTAGGGGAAACACAACGGATTAATTTTAACACTTAAAGAGACCAAACGAAACGCATTCGAAACACATTTCAAACTAAAGGCCGATTTGTCTTCTCTTTGAATATAACCAGTTAAATTTACTATGAAAAAAGAAAACGAGAATCTCACTTATAAACGACTTATGCCACAACAAAGCTCCATTTAAGAATTATAAAGGAATTATTTTCTCTTTGCCACCATGGCAAAGCGCCGTTTAAGTATGTAAAATGTCTTTGTCATTTTTCGCGGTGACAAAACAAAAGGACGAAAAATGCACCTGATCACAAACCATACTGTATAGCAAGTGAGTAAATTATTGATTGTTTTCAGATTGGCTTACCTGTATCGATCGTTTACCTGCGGTAAGGATCAATACCCCGTGTCGGTGTCCCAATGGCTTTAGGGTATCCCCTTTGATGAACTCAGCAAGCAAAGGACAAACAAACATTGAAAGCAAACATGCGGGTAAGGTGAGCTCATACCCTTATTGTCACGAACAGGTAACCACGCATGTCAACTGATTAATTGATGACCTGGGACCTAAATTCTCATTTCTATTGCTGGATGTTGCAAGTTGGTTGTCACATAAGATCATAACCTATTCAAGCGAGTCCATATTTTCATAAACCAGCTGAGTATGTTTTTGAATTGGCAAAGCGTAACTCACTTCACACTGGACCCGGGCAAGATTTGTTAATTTTTTCAGGGTTTCATGTTGTTAAGGACAGGTCGCCATGTACATAATGAAAGTCTGCAGGTGTGTATGTTTGCTAGAAGCAGCAGGGTAAGTTTGCGATAGCGCAGATCTGTTGGCGACTTGAGAGTGCTACCTCACTAAAACACCATCCCAAAGGCACCAAGAGCATTCCACCCAGCCACATAATACTGATAATGGATTAAGCAGTAGTGGACATTACCATAAATGTTGAACGCTTTACAGGAAATAACAACGGCAAATTTAAAGACATTCAATGTGATATGTTCTGGTATGTGGCACATCCCTTTGCCTTACTCACCTGGGCGAACGTTCAACGCCAAGGCCAAAAGCGGGGTATTGCAAAGCGAGGCGCTCAACACAAAAAGGTACTAAAGACGTGTGAAAAAAGAAAATTATAAAGGACCCACATGTTGCCATGGGTGCAGCAGATTTATTTTTGTCACTTCCGTGTCACCTAGAAAGAGGCACAAAGCAAATCCCCTTTTCTGTAGAGGCATTGTTTAGGGGGAAAATTGACAGAGTGCAAAGACTAGTTGAAATTGTGGTGCAAATATATGTAGTTTGATAAGTAATGGTATGTTTGTTAGTTCATGATGTGGCTCAATTAATTATTTTATGCAAATCCACTATGCCTGTGTTATTTTCGAGTAGTTAGTAGACGGACCAGGTACGGCTGAAGCGACACTAGAGTGAAGTCTGGGTCTTACTGGAGTTTTGTTGGATTAGAAAAATGAAAACCAGTCCTTTTTTTACACACTCGCTGCGGATTACTGTTTATAGTCATATATTAACCTTATTAAATCAGTGTTTTGTAAATGTAGTATATGTCTTTAGGATAATTAGTGCTAGAACATCACAAGATCCGACCGTTAAACTTTACTCATGGATACTAATGTCATGTCTGACGACCGTTATACTTTACTCATGGATACTAATGTCCTGTTTGACGACCGTTATCATTTACTCATGGATACTAATGTCCTGTGTGACGACCGTTATACTTTACTCAAGGATACTAATGTCCTGCTTGACGACCGTTATAATTTACTCACGGATACTACTGTCCTGTTTGACAACCGTTATACTTTATTCTTTACTAATGGATACTCATGTCCTGTTTGACGACCGTTATCCTTTACTCATGGATACTAATGTCTTGTTTGACGACCGTTATACTTTACTCAAGGATACTAATGTCCTGCTTGACGACCGTTATAATTTACTCACGGATACTAATATCCTGTTTGACGACCGTTATAATTTACTTATGGATACTAATGTCCTGTTTGACAACCGTTATAATTTACTCAAGGATACTAAAGTCCTGTTTGACGACCGTTATACTTTATTCTTTACTAATGGATACTCATGTCCTGTTTGACGACCGTTATCCTTTACTCATGGATACTAATGTCATGTCTGACTACCGTTATACTTTACTCATGGATACTAATGTCATGTCTGACGACCGTTATACTTTCCTCACGGATACTAATGTCCTGTTTCACGACCGTTATACTTTACTCATGGCTACTAATGTCCTGTTTGACGACCCTTATACTTTCCTCACGGATACTAATGTCCTGTTTGACGTCCGTTATAATTTACTCATGGATACTAATGGCCTGTTTGACGACCGTTATAATTTACTCACGGATACTAATATCCTGTTTTACGACCGTTATACTTTACTCACGGCTACTAATGTCCTGTTTTACGACCGTTATACTTTACTCATGGCTACTAATGTCCTGTTTGACGACCCTTATACTTTCCTCACGGATACTAATGTCCTGTTTTACGACCGTTATACTTTACTCACGGATTCTAATATCCTGTTTGACGACCGTTATAATTTAATCACGGATACTACTGTCCTGTTTGACGACCGTTGTACTTTGTTCTTTACTCATGGATACTAATGTCCGGTTTGACGACCGTTATACTTTCCTCACGGATACTAATGTCCTGTTTCACGACCGTTATACTTTACTCATGGCTACTAATGTCCTGTTTGACGACCGTTATCATTTACTCATGGATACTAATGTCCTGTTTTACGACCGGTATACTTTACTCATGGATACTAATGTCATGTCTGACGACCGTTATACTTTCCTCACGGATACTAATGTCCTGTTTCACGACCGTTATACTTTACTCATGGATCCTAATGTCCTGTTTGACGACCGTCATACTTTACTCATGGATACTAATGGCCTGTTTGACGACCGTTATAATTTAATCACGGATACTACTGTCCTGTTTGACGACCGTGATACTTTACCCATGGATACTAATGTCCTGTTTGACAACCGTTATAATTTACTCAAGGATACTTATGTCCTGTTTGACGACCTTTATTCTTTACTCACGGATACTAATGTCCTTTTTGACGACCGTTATACTTTACCCACGGATACTAATGTTCTGTTTGACGACCGTTATACTTTACTCACGGATTCTAATATCCTGTTTGACGACCGTTATAATTTACTGAGGGGTACTAATGGCCTGGTTGACGAGCGTTATAATTTACTCATGGATACTACTGTCCTGTCTGACGACCGTTATACTTTACTCACGGATTCTAATATCCTGTTTGACGACCGTTATAATTTACTTATGGATACTAATGTCCTGTTTGACGACCGTTATAATTTACTCAAGGATACTAATGTCCTGTTTGACGACCTTTATACTTTACTCACGGATACTAATGTCCTGTTTGACGACCGTTATACTTTACTCATGGATACTAATGTCCTGTTTGACGACCGTTATACTTTACCCATGGATACTAATGTTCTGTTTGACGACCGTTATACTTTACTCACGGATACTAATGTCCTGTTTGACGACCGTTATACTTTACTCACGGATACTAATGTCCTGTTTGGCGACCTTTACGTCAACCATTCTCTATGGCGATTTGTTTAAATTGTAATTTATATACAAAAATAAATCCAAATTAAACTCTGTCTAATATGATTAATGAATGCCCTATTAATGCTTTGTGTTGGTTATGTATCATCATAATATAAGCACTTATTTGATATATTGTGACTATGAGCGGAAGATGACAATTAGTTTCAGTTTCTTTATTTCCGAGAGCCATCCAATGTGATGAGGTCAATAGTTTGAATTTGGCTATTTTTAGCACACTCTATAAGTACATGCACTTTTGCCTGGGGCGAATATGATAATACTAAATATCATACTTAATCATGCTTTTTGACTTTATATCGTATTCATTCATTTCAGGGAATATGCCCGAGGTTTTTTTTATCAATCGTATCACTTATAGTTCACTACGCCATACGATATTTTGACTTCCACTGGCTCTGTACATTCACTGTGCACTCGGGGCGGGGGGCTTTGAAATTAAATATCAATATTATTTGATCTTGTCCTGCCAATGGGTTGTTCCATTTCATGACGTTTGTTTGAGGCCTTTTAGTTCGACCTTTCAGCGGAAATTGGAACATTAATTTCAAGTTACTGGACTCGTACATGGTTTAGATGATATCTTATTTGAGCCCCCTCCCCTAATTATCACAAGTGTTAAGATGAACACAACAACCTCTGACATCTGGAATATCCGATCTTCAGTCCCTTGTAGGTTTGCTTAATTTTACTTGTCGTAGCATTAACCCAAGGCTCCTTTGTTTATAGTGTCTCATTAACCCCACCTGCGGTAAGACAAAACCCCTGCATCAAAAACGGCTTAATAAAGAAGTTCAGTAATAAGTAGTTGATTTAGCTTTGCCTTTTCTCTAGCCGTTGGTTATTGTGGCGATTGGTCAGGTCTTGCGCATTCTTTTTAACGTTTTGGTATATTAAGGTTAGCTTTGCCATTTCTCTGGCCTTTGGTCATTGTGGCGATTGATAAGGTTTTGCTCGTTCTTATTAAAACGTTTTGGTATATTAGGTTAGTTTTGCCATTTCCCTGGCCTTTGGTCATTTGGGCGATCGGTCAGTCCTCGTGTAAGCTAATATACATCTTTAATTACTTACACTATATACAACATTACACTCAAGGCATAACTATTATTATTGTCATTATGGCCTGGTCATTGGTCATTTGGTCGATGGGTCATGCTTCTCAACTTACAATTGAATTTTGTTTTATAACTATTATCAGTAGTTTATTGTTCTTAATGTTTAATATTTCACCAAATCATTTCGTTTTATCTAATGTACATGCATTGCTAACTATGAACAGCTGGCGTTTCATGTTCATCATGAAACAATTTGCACCGTAACTCTTGAACATTTGTGTACCTTTTCATGCTTTTGTGCGTATTCTATGGAGGAGCATTTTCATGCTGATACTGGCGTTTCAGTGTACTGTACATGTATAAAGTAATATTGTATAGTGTTGAACTGCCTGTATGATTTTTATGAGGATGTCATTGCATGTGTTTGTATAGTTCTATGCATTGGGTAGAAGCTCTTTATTCTCGGACGACAGGAAGTATACAGTGACCAGACTTTCAAGGAGGATGTCTTACATCATGCAGTTATACTGCGAACTGTATTTTTTTAAATAAGACATTGTTTGTATATTTTTCATGAATATGTAAACGTGTACTAATAAATATATATCACTTGTTATGTATTTAAGGAATGACCAAGATTTTGTTTAGGTATATACCGAAAAATATCTTTACAATTTAATTTTAAAAAAAGTAGACAAACACGTTGTAAATGCATAGTTAAAGATTTATTTAATGTTTACGTAAACTAAACAATTGCGCTAAAAAAAAGCTGCGTTGTAATTTTGCATTCTGAAGTGTAAAAAGTAGTTCCGTCATTAGTTGTTTTTCCTTTTAGGTATATACGATATATACCAAAAACAATATTATGGAGGAGATAGGCAAAATTAAATTATATATTCTTCACAGGTCCATTAACCATTCTGTAATATTTATGGGCAATGGGACAGGGTTTAGTCAGGGTCTTTACACTGTTTTATTAACCTATGTTATTGACCAGTGTTGGGTCAGAACTGTGAACTATCTGGACTAATCGACTATCATAAAGTCAACAATACACTAGTTGTCATATCTTCCTGTATGTCTTATATACGAGTACTTGCATCAAGATCATTGACTGGAAATGTTCATTATATTGTATGTTTGTATGTTTCTCCGTGACTACAGACGGGTGGCGGAGCGATAACATTCCCCAAGGATTGTTATCCCTTTGGCGTTTTCGTATAGTATCTTAGACTTGTGTAGTACATTTAAATAAAAAATAAAGATGACGGTTTTTATGCATATATATACATAAACATGTCGTTTTGAAAAAAGCGGTCATATTCTTTAGTGTGCACTTTACATGTCTTACAAACTTAACATGGTGATAATTGCTTGGATAACGTAACATAATAATATATAATATATTTATAAAACTGTGTGAGATATCTGGTATTATATCAGATATCTCATACAGTGTATATAAGTCATATCGTATACACAAATAAGATATTTCATAAAATATAGAATATCTCATAAACATTTAAATAATCTTACATGATGCGAAGATAAAAGATTCATGTAGCACAACCAGTAAGTGTTTATACGTGACGTTTCGATGACTGTACGGTGTGTATTCTGTCACCGTCATGTACCCAAAGGTATAAAATATGTACGAGTTGTCCACGCAAATCGATGTCGACTCAGCTACGCTGAATATGTACAATTAATTGTTATATGTTACCGAAATGACTCGATTTGACTACACTTTGTTTAATACTTTTTCATAGATGTATGAGAGTTTGTGAACACCCTTCATCTCGATTTAGGACGAGGATTAAGGCTTCCTTTAGCTGCCGATTTAATATATTGCTCTCTCTCTCTCTCTCTCTCTCTCTCTCTCTCTCTCTCTCTCTCTCTCTCTCAAATACTTTGGAGTTATCCCAGTCAATGACATGCTTTTTTCTGTGTGGCATGGTCTGTGATTGCCAATTTATTGATCTGGGACTCCGACTGCTTCCTTTCTGATTGCGTGATTTTGTATACGCATTCTGCGACGTTTTCTTTAGGTGTTTGATCCTTAGGGTGTACTAGGTATTACAAAGCGTTTTGTGGGGCTTGATGGTTGTTGCTATGCCATGGCCGGGCTATATCCTCTGGATGGTTTCGGATATACCCTTTATATACGGGATGACCACCTGACCTTTGGTTTTGTTGTTTTCCTTGATTGGTTTTTTCTTGTTCTTCCCCTTACTCTGACACTGTTTTTGTATTAAGGTCCATTCCGGATATGCACAGGGTTTCATTGCCTTAGTGACGTGACTCTGATCTTGTGTTTTGTCCTGTTGTTCTGTGACTATTGTATCACATCTGTTGAGCAATGTGCGTACGACGCCTTGCTTCTGTTGCAAAGGATGGTGATATTTGAAGTTCAGGTATTGGTCCGTATGGGTCTTTTTTCTATAGACCAATACCTTCGCGGTTCCGTCTTCTTTCTTCACCAATAGAGTGTCTAGGAAGGGCATTTTGCCGTTCGTTTCTTCCTCACAGGTACATTTGATGTTGTTAATGGTATCTATGGTGCTGATATGGGTGGTCAGATCCTTCTGTGATTCATTCTTGATGATCTCAAGTATGTCGTCAACATATCGTTTCCATAAGCGAGGCTTGCATTATATTGGGGGCAGTGGCTATTGCTTCTCGCTCCAGATGTTCCATGAACAAATTGGCCACACTGGGAGATACTGGATACGAGTACCGAGGCGTTGCTGATATATGTATATATATGTGTTGTCTCGGAAACTAAAACATGTTGTGGTCAGCACAAATTCAAGCAAATCCATGATGTCCTGAATCTGGATGTTTGTGTTCATCCACCAGGATCTTATTCTCAGCGTTTCCAAATGATTCTAAACGCATCTTCATTGCGTGTGTTGGTAAAGGGATAGGCAACATCATGTGGAATGGATTTTTCTAGCTTCTGCCAGATGTTTTGAGTCTTGACATGGTGTTCCGATTTAACCACTAGCGGTCCAAGAATGTCTGTTAATGACCTGGAAACATTGTAACCAATGGACCTCGTGTAGTCCACGATAGGCCTCATTGGGTTCCCCTGTTTTTTGGATATTGGTTGTATAGTACATTCTAGGAGTATTCTCTGCAGTGGGATACAGTTACATGTATTGGCCTTCAGTACTTTTGCTCTCTTGTTTGTTTTAGTTCTGACAGGATGGCTATGCGACGCCTTTTTAACGTTTGAGTCGGATTGGTCTGCAGCTGTTCATTTGAAAACCCCCGTCACCTGGAATCTCAGTTGATCACCCTCAGCAAAGCTTAGTTTCTTACATGTTTGGTCTATGGCTATAACAAAATCATCAACTGGGATTTAATCTGGAACGATGGCATAGTTCATACCCTTAGCGAGTAACGATTTGTTGTGTGTATTTCTCTGCAAGACGGTTTAATTTAGTCAAGTGACGTAGGTTTTTTTTTATGTCGAACGCTCGTTTACCTATACGCTTCATTTGTTTGAATAAGCGCATGCTTGTATGCGTCTATTTTGGTGTTAAAAAATCGTATTCTCTCTGAAATCATGTCACTATATGACATATCTTATATAGGAACGAGAATTTAACAAAATATCAAAAACGAGGTCTCCCTCCCGGAATCTCTCGAAAATCTAGAATTAAAAAAGACAGTAGGCTTGCTGTCAACAACACGTGGTCCTGTCGCCATAATGTCGGAGCCTAACTCGGAGGTGCGTGAAATTCTAGTCTTTGCTAGGCTCCGAGTCACTCTGTGGGGAGAAATTATTTTCCCGTTTTTAGCCGTATGCCGTAGCGCGGCGTCCGTCGTCCGTCCGTCGTCCGGCGTCAATATTTTACTTTAAACAACCTTTTCTTAAGAACCAAGAGACATAGGGTGATGATATTTGGCCAGAAGCAAAGGGCTACCAAGTTTTTTCAAATAAATGACCTTCACCTATTTTTAAGGTCACAGGGGTCAAATATGTTAGAAAGTTAAAACAACTTCTTCTGAATAACCAAAATGCCCAAGGTGATGATATTCGGCCAGTAGCATGCTGTGATGAAGGGCTTCCAAATATGTTCAAATAAATGACCTTCATTCATTTTCACGGTCACAAGGGTCAATTGTCTTAAACAATCTTTAAACAACTTCTTCTGAATGACTAAGAGGCCTAGGATAATGCTGCTTGGCCAGTAGCATGCTGGGATGAAGGGCTACCAAGTGTGTTCAAATAAACTGCCTTTACCTATTTTCAAGGTCTCATATTGGTCAAATATGTTAAAAAAAACTCCAAACAACTTTATCTGAATAACCAAAATGCCCAGGGCAGTGATATTTCACCAGTTACATGCTAGAATGAAGGGCTTCCAAGTTTGTTAAAATGAATGACCTTGACAAATATTCAAGGCCACAGTGGTCAAATATGTTTGAAACATTTAAACAATTTCTTCTGAATAACCAAAAGGCCTAGGATGATGATTTTTGGCCAGGAGCATGCTGTGATAAAGGGCTACCAAGATTGTTAAAAATAAATGACCTTGACAAATATTCAAGGTCACAATTGTCAAATATGTTTAAACCTTTAAACAACTTCTTCTTAATAACAGAGAGGCATGGGATAATGATATTTGGCCAGTTACATGCTGGGATGAAGGGCTATCAAGTTTGTTCAAATGAATGACCTTTACTTATATGCAAGGTCACAGTGGTCAAATATGTTTAAAACCTTTAAACAATTTCTTCTGAATAACCAAGAGGTCTAGGATAATGATATTTGGCCAGTAGCATGCTGGGATAAAGGGCTACCAGGTTTGTTAAAATGAATGACATCGACGTATTCCAAGGTCATAGTGTTCAAATATGTTAAAACACATTTAAACATCTTCTTCTCAATAACCCCAAAACCTAGGATATTTAGCCAGTAACATGCTGTGATGAAGGGCTACAAAGTTGTTCAAACGAATGACCTTGACAAATATTCAAGGTCACAATGGTCAAATTTGTTTAAAACCTTTAAACAACTTCTTCTGAATAACCAAGAGGCCTAGGAGAATGATGTTTGGCCAGTAGCATACTGGGATAAAGGGCTACCAAGTTTGTTCAAATGAATGACCTTCGCCCATATTCAAGGTCACAAAGGTCAATATGTTTAAATCTTTAAATGACTTGTTCTGTATAACCAAAAGGTCCAGGGTAATGATATTTTGCCAGATTAAAAAAAGCTTGCTGGGTTGGAAGAATATAAACTCTGTTCAACCTAATGTCCTTGTTCGACATTCAAGGTCACAGGCGTCATATGTTTAAATCTTTTGATAGGTTCTTATAAATCAAGCACTGAAATTCTGCCTGTATTTTAGTCCACTTTTAAGATTACAAGTTTGAAATTAATACCAGGTGAGCGATTCAGGCCTTTTGAGCCTCTTGTTATTACCATGACATCTCAAGCAACGACATATGAATTATACTTTAATATTAACAGTTTCAAGTGTAATTGACCCATTACCTTTGTTCAGATCATTGTCACTATCACTCGATAACGACAGTCATTCCCGTGCGCGTAGTGATACATTCATCGTGTACATATGTGTAAGTAAACAACTCGGGGGTTTCCATTACTAAGTAAAAAGGTACACCAGATTTGTACAACTCATTCCGTGTATTCATGCAAAAGATACATTGTTGAAATGTATACATACATTGTTGAAAATACATTCCGATGACGCCACGTTGTTTACAGCGCCCGATATTTACTGCATCGACTTTAGAAGACTGCTGGATTTTGTGAGTTTTTGACGTGTTTGTGTTCATTCACATACGTTTACTTTGAGCAATACCAAGAAATACGATAGTAAATTCAATTTTGACAATAACGTACGATATACGGCAATTTTGCCTGTCATGTTACGAAAAAAAGAACATTTATTTTTAGTAGTGATTTATTTATAGAATACATTAATTTTAAGTATTGAGTTCACCTCAGCAATGAAATATGTATGTACTATGTAGTACATACCGGATTTATCTACCCGGTCGAGTAGGTTATTATTTTATACGCCTTTTCGGACATTACCGTCCGCAGTTTAGTATTGCCTCAGATCTTGAGCAGACGCCATTTTAGAAGCACATGGTACCACAATTGATAGAGATTTTTACATCTGCGGCAACGAATAGGGTAACTATTGATAAATGTGTGTTACGTGTTTCTTCTAGTCATTAATATTGAGTCATATTGTACATTTGCCATACATGACATGTCAAATTAAGTTGAATTTATCTAATTTCTCGTTCAGTGTTTAGTACTCAGAAACAGAATTTAAAGCTGATATAGTTCTCGGTATATTGCCGTTATATTTTCAGCTGGTAGATAATGGTAATCACAGGACGGGTTCGATAAATTTACATGACCTACATGTCATTTGCCTGCCTAAATACTGATAGTTAGATCACAGCACACGAAACTGGTTTTGTAAAAAAAAATAAAAAAATTCGTGTGTTTGTGATTTTGTAGACACCCTGCCAAGTTATCGTTGCTTTGGAGTCTACAAAAACACAGAAGAGTTCCAAAACTGCAAGCCGTTATTGTCATATTATTAGCTCACCTGCGCAAAGGGCAAGTGAGCATAATTATGTCATGGTGCAGCGTCCGTCGTCCGTCCTCGTCCGTCAACTTTTAAACAACAACTTCTGAAGAACGGATAGGCCTAGAGTAATGATATTTGACTGAAAGCTTTGTTGGTAGGAGCCCGACAAAGTTTGAGAACGAAAATGACCTTGACCTACTTTCAAGGTCACGGGTCAAATATGTCAAAAACTTAAAACGACTTCTTTTGAAGAACTAAAAGGTATAGAATCTTCATATTTGGCTGATGGCTTCCTAGGACGGAGCTCAACAAAATTTGAGAATGACAATGACCTTGACCTTCTTTGAAGGTCACAGGGGTCAAATGTGCCAAAAACTACAAACGACTTCTGAAAAACTGAGAGGTATAGACTCTTTATATTTGATTGATGGCTTCCTGGGATAGGGCCCGAAAAAGTTTGAGAATGAAAATGATCCTTACTTTCTTTCAACGTCACAGCGGTCAAATATGTCAAACTCTTTAAACGACTTCTTCTGAAGACCTAAAAGGTATAGAATCTTCATATTTGGCTGATGGTTTCCTGAGATAGAGCCCGGCAAAGCTTGAGAATGAAAATGACATTGACTTTCTTTCAATGTCTCAGGGGTCAAATATGTCAAAAACATCAAATGACTTCTTCTGAATAATCGAAAGGCATAAAATCATAATATTTGGCGGTTGATTTCCTGGGATAGAGCTCACCAAAGTTTGCGAATAAAAATGACCTCAACCAAGTTCAGAAGTCACATAGGTCAACAACAGTTTAAAGGATTTGTTCTTAAGAACTAAAAGGAATGGATTCATAAGATTTGGCTGGTACCTTTTTTGAATAGAGCTAACCAATTTGAGAAGGAAAATGACATTGACCTAGTTACAAGGTCACAGGGACAAATTTGTGAAGCAACTCCTGAAGACGAATAAAAAAGCATAGAATCTTATAATGATATTTGGCTGGTATACGTAGTTTCAACAGATGGAGATGACAAAGTTTGCGAGGGAAATATTTGTAGTGCAATATAATATCGTATAGACACCAGTTTCCGCGCGTTATGTATTTCCGCGCAGCCATTTTATCAAGCTATATCTCGTAACTACGTGACCTGCTGGACACAACACAAGGATATTTTAGACGTGTGGCCACTGTCTGTAAACTGACTCAAAAATTACCGGAAGTTCGTCCGGAAAACATAAGAAACAATCACCGATTAAAAAAACACGCATAAATATGCAGTTTTGCTTAATGCTCTTTTTATCTTGCTCAAAATGAAGCCATACCTTAAAAACGGTGATATATTTCATTCATGAACCAGTCTTTTCTGTAGTCTGACAAACGTACGAAAACGTCGTATGCAAATGAGGCCACATCTCCTTGCCGATTTTTGTCCACTTCCGAAGAGCCAAGGAGACATTCATATATCGATAAACAGTGTTTTCAATGAAACGTAAAACGTGTAATGCAATGAACCTTCAATTTTCAACAATTTGAAACAGAACAAAATGAGAAATAACTTACCATCAACCAAAACCGATATAAGACTGCAGAAAAAAATTAATAACAGATTCTATATCGTAACTAAATAAATATAATAAATAATTTTTAAAAAATACATGAATTCGTTCAATTTGACATATTGAAAAATAAATTAAAAAGGTGAAATTTAAAAAAAGTTGTTTTGATATTTAATTTGACGATCAAAGATATATTTTTTATTCCAAACGAAGCTTTTGTTCTTGCAGGTCACTGTAGAGCCTTTCTTTTTAGTGTATTCGAGTTATCTTTCTTTGAACACTAAATCAAAATAGACACACGGAAACATGTGACGGCTACTTCCGACAGGAGAAATTTGCTAAAAATTGTTTGTTCTGATTTTTTTAAAATACAGTTTTATATTGCTAGTTTTTTGTTTCCTTTAGTAGATTGTATACATGTTTATGACAGTCTTCCGTAATTTCAACAGTGTTCTGCCGATATGAGTACGAAATCGCGGATGCTTCTTAAGGTGGCTCCACACTTTCGTAATTAACCAGCGAAATTCGTTGAAACTTTAATATAATGGTTATGCAACTATGTAGAGTTGATTTTATGAAAATCTAAACACTCCGATAGTTAGGGGACTTTTTTGGAAAAAATACCAAAAAATTGAATTTTCGTCAATTTTAATATTTTCCGGTTTTTTTTGGGGTGTGACATTGTTCGGAACAATAACAACAATAATAAAATGAAAAGAAGCATTTCTAATTAACCCTACAAATATTTTATTTATCGCAAAATATGTAACACATGTTACACAAAGTGTTTTTTATT